>NW_026610938.1:343429-686858 GCF_029499605.1 Hyla sarda | reverse complement strand
TAGCTGGCTAGCCAGCAAGCAGGTAGCAATGAAAGTAGGAATCTTTCTTTTTAACCCTGTAAGGGGGTGGTGCACTGTACCCGAAGATACTGCCATATCGGGTCAATGCATAGGGCGACGGAAGCAAGCTTCGAAATCGGCCCCCGTTCTCAAAAATCCATTTAATATATGGTCCCCAGATAGGGGACGTATCAGATATTAAACTGATAAGAACAGATAAGGTTTCAACAAAATTTTATTGAATAAATAAGAAACCAGACAGAATTTAAAATGCAAAATAATAAAAGGTTCACAAAAGTTTTAAAATACAAATAATAAAACCAGTAATAAAAGGAGAAAAAATAGAAATGGCAGGATAAAACATTATACAAATGTCATAAAAACTGATTATATTGTTATTTCGTTCCATAGAGGCAGACACCACATGGATGCTGCCTCGCTGGCCCCCAACTGTTTCTTGTCTCTTAGGTAATAGATGTACATCTCACTCAGGGCCAGCTTTATACAGTTTTTAACATCAATAAAATCATGTTTAAAAAGTAAGATGTTCCTAACTTTCCAGATGGCATTTTTAAAACAATTAATAATCATCCAGCAGATCATCTGCTGTTTAAAATTGGGGCAGTTAAAAAGACCGTAAAAGACACATTCGTGATTAAAATCTTTTAGGCCGCAGGCCCACTTCAAAAGTGGGCCTACCTTCCTCCAAAGCTCCCGTGCAAAAGGGCAGTTCCAAAATATGTGCAGCACCGTTTCGTCCACTCCGCAGCCATCTCTCGGGCACTTGGCTCTCGCCACCAGTCCTCGCCTGTGCTGGAACTCACGAGTAGGGAGGCACTGGTGGACGATTGCCCAGGCAAGATCCCTGTGTACATTCGCCAGAAACTTCCCGTACACGTTCCGCCATACCTTTTTGGATCTTGCCTGTGTGAAATTGGACACTGCCAGGGTAACCTCACTCCGCCTGAGGACCTTTGATACCTTTCTCTGGTCCCCCAGTATGTCAGGCTCCAAATCTTGGAGACCTAGGAGCCTGACTGTCTTTTCCAACACCACATAATGTTTTGGGGGACACAGAAGCACCGGAGCGTTCAGAGGGATGCGCAACCATCTTTTAAAAACCATGCCCGCAGCGTACCTTAAAAAGCAGCTAAAAATGCCATCGGATTTAATAATTTTAAAACAGAAACAGAAATACTTTATGTAAAAGAAAGTAAAAAGGTTAGGAACATCTTTCCCGCCATTATCTTTACTTTTGTACATAAAATCACGCTTTAATTTCTCCATTTTTGAACCCCATAAAAAAGTAAAAACAATTCTAGTTACTTTTTTAATGTATAAAATAGATGGAGGAAATACCATGGCAATGTATAGCATAATAGGGAGTAAAACCATCTTTATTATTAAAATCTTCCCCTCCATGGTAAGGTTTCTAAGATTCCACATTAAAATCTTCTTCTCCATCTTAGCTATAGCTGAATCCCAGTTAGGGCTCCCATCATTGACCTGGTTAAAAACAATACCTAAAACTTTAATTTGATCCTGTTGCATTGTGACTCCTGGGGTGATGGATGAATCCCAGGAGCCAATATAAAAACAGTCACATTTATCTGTGTTTAGCTTAAAACCAGAGACCTCGCAGAAATAGCTGGTGTTCCTCAATGCCCCCCTCATGGATGGAGAGTCCGGGCACAGTATGGTGACATCATCCATGTACCCCAACACCTTTAGATGGGTCCCTCCTCCACCAGGTATCGGTACGCCTCTTACTACCCGGTCTTTTCTGAGGAGGGCCATCAGTGGTTCGATTGCGCAAATAAAAAGGAGTGGGGACAGGGGGCAGCCCTGTTTGACACCTGATAAAAGAGGAACACCGCTGGTTAAAAAGCCATTAACAGAGACTTGACTAAAACAGGATCGGTATAAAAGCATGATTCGGCTTAAAATCGTTTCAGGCACTGCCATCTTTTTAAGAACTAAAAACAGGTATTCATGGGAGACCCTATCAAAGGCTTTTTCAAAGTCTAAGGATAAAATTGCTACAGTTTGATTTCTATCCTTAAAATACCATAAAACATCTCTTAAAATATTTAGGGATTCAGCTATAGACCTTCCAGGTACCCCACAAACCTGATTTGGGTGAATTAATTTATGAATAAAAGGTTTAAAACGGACAGCTAATAACTTGGCTAAAACTTTATAATCGACATTTAAAAGTGTGATGGGGCGCCAATTTTTTAGCATATCCTTTTCACCCTTTTTAAAAAGTAATGATACAATCCCCCTCCTCCAGGAAGGGGGAAGTTCATTAACAATAAAAGTTTCTTTATACAATAAAACCATATCATCCTTTAAAATATCCCAAAAAGCTAAATAAAATTCGATGGGTAAACCATCTTCCCCAGGGGCCTTCCCACTAGAAAAACTTTTAAAAACAAATAAAAGTTCATCTAAGTTAAGATCACGGGATAAAACCTCCTGGTCTAAAACATCTAGCTTAAAATCAAGGGAATTAAGAACATGTTCTAAAAAGGATGGATTAAGATCTTTCTTATTAAAAAGAAGCTGGTAGAAGTTAAAAACTGCATCTAACATGCCTTTTGGAGTGGATTCACCCTCAAGGTTTTGGATGATATCCCTCCTATTCATCACTTTTTTAAAAAAGAAACGGGAACATTTCTCGCCCTCCTCCAGGTGCTGCACATGTGAGTTAAAAATGATTTGTTTCCCTTTCTTTTCTATGGCATGTTTTATTTCAGTTTTAAGGTTTAAAATATCATTTTCTACATCCATACCAGCTTCTTTCAATTTAAAAAGTACATTTAAACGCATGTTAAGAACATAAAACCACTGTTTTTCCATTTTTGCCTTCTTCTTACCTGCTTTGATAAAAAAAAATCTGATTTTAGATTTGGTGCCCTCCCACCAGTGCAGCATAGGCTCGTGGGGTTTTCTTTGTGATTGCCAGCATTGGTAGGTCCGCACAAACTCCTCTTTTATCTCAGGGTCCTCTAGGAGTGTGGTGTTTAATCTCCAGAGGCCCCTTTTTGCTTTTTGCTCCCCCTCTAGCTCCAGGACCACCAAGAGGAGCTTATGATCAGAGAAAATATTCTGCTCGAGCGTGCATTTCAGGGGTTTAAAAGCTCTAGAGGAAAAAATAAAATCGATTCTGGAGCTCACTCTTCCATTGGACCATGTGGCGCCCGGGTCCTCCGGCAAGAGATCCTTCCAGCAATCTTTCAAATTAAAATCATCAATAAAATTTTTAAGCAGGTAAGAAGTGCGGTCTTTACGATTAATATCCCCACCCTGCCGGTGTTCCCCATCACGTATGCAGTTAAAATCACCTCCCACCAGCAGGGGGGAAGACCCAACACAAAACAGTGGTAAAATTTCAAATAGTTCTGCCCGCTCCTGTTTATCAGGAGGGGCATACACATTTAAAACACGAATTAAAAGTCCATTAAAATATAGATGAATTAAAAGAGCTCTGCCAGGCACAATCTCAGTTACTGTATGAATAGAAAAGGACTGGCCTCGGCAGAGCAGCCCAACACCCACAGAACGACAGTCATTTGCACCGGACCATATGGATGGGCCCAGCTTCCAGTCTTCTTTTAAGTCTTTATAGTCCATTTTACTAGGGATTCCACATTCTTGTAGCAGGCAAAGGTCAAAGTCACATGTCTCTAGATAAGAAAATAAAGCAGCCCTGCGATCAGGGCTCTTTAAGGACCTCACATTGAGTGAGGCAATTTTTACAGGGATAGGCATAGTTTATTGAGAGTCCGTGCTTGGAGAATCAAAGTCAATAATAAGCTGCGTACCGTCATCCCCCGCCTGCGGGGTCATCAGCTCCTTAATGTTCTGAGGGTCGGAGCTTGAGATCGATGATGCCCCGACCCTGAGCTCGCTCTCGTCCGAACTACGGCACGCCGCTTTCCTTTGAATGTCTTCCTCTTCTTCTTCTCTTTGTCTTTTAAATGTCATACTGCTGTCCATATCCTCTGTGTTGCTCTCACTCGATGTAATCTCTGGCCCCCGGCTGATGGATCTGCGTCTTCTTTCATCTTTTGACGACTGGAACTGCTGCACAGGGGCCTGTGAGGCCTCTTTTCCGGAACCTTTGCCGCTACCTTGGGAAGTTTTCATCGCTTGTTCCCCAGCAAGCGTTGCTGAGGACTGTTGCTCCAACTTCCCCATCGATCGACGATGGCCAGTTTTACCCACCGGGTCCACTGCTGGCGGGGCAGCAAACCCTGGTTTGGCGCCACTTGTCTTCTTGGCCCTGTCCTGTATAGGCGGAGTAACAGGACCGGGCTCAGACCTGGCCACCTGGCTCCCCTTCCGGCGGGCTTTCACCGGGGCCTCTTCGTCCGGAGCAGGGCGACCCTGGGCCAAGCCAGTACCTGGCTTATGCTGCAATTTTGGGTCCACCTCCGCCCCCACCGAGGCCCGTCGGCTACCACCCGCCACAGGTGAGCCCCCTTCAGAAGTTTCGGCGGGCTCTTGAGCCAGGTAGGAAGTCGATCGACGTCTTTCAATTTCCCGGGCAGTAAACTCGATCACCCGCCCGGGCTTCGTGGAATCCCCATGGCCTCCCCCTAGCACTACCACCGGTGGGCCCCCCGATGGAGCACCAGAGGTCTTGGGCCTGGACCCATCAGTACCTGCCATCTGGGGTTTGGGCATCTTAAAAAAGGACGTCTTTTGTCCTGTCCCCTCTTTGGGTGGGCCCAGCCTTGACCCACCCATCGTAGTTTTTGCTTTATGGGGACAGGAATTAAAATCGTGATTTTCCTCTCCGCAGAGGTTGCACCTTATCGTATGGCTACATCTTGAGGCTATGTGACCTTCTTGGCCACACCTATTGCAGCGAATCACACGCTCCGCGCCGCAGGTCTCCTGGGTGTGGCCAAACCTCAAGCAATTTCGGCAATACATAGGCATTTGAGGATAGAACAGGAAGCCTCGAACTCTCCCGATGGCAAAATTTGGGGGCGGATGGCAAAGACCCCCAATACCACCGGGATCCTTACGGAGCTTGACCCAGAACTTCCTCTTGCCGTTCCAGAACCGCACGGAGTTCAATATTTTGTTTGCGAATCGCACCTCTTCGCAGTATCGCCGAAGAAAAGTGGCTATATCCTCCGTGGTCACATGAGGGCTGTGCATAGCCACCACCAACGGTATATGTTCCTCACCATAGAGGAACTGGAACGAAAGACCGTCGAGTCGATCGTCCCTCTGGTCCGCACCAGACAAGGTTGCATAGATGTTATCGCAACACGCCGTGGCCGTGAAGGTGACGGTATACAGGCCACGGCTTTCCTGGTCATTTAGACACAGGATGTCCTCCCTATTGAGGCGGAAGTAGTCAAGAAGAATCACCTCCGCAATGAAGCGGAGGTTCTTCAACTGACGATGGCTCTCCGACACCTCTATGCGGATGGTATTTCGCATCGACATTTCCCCAGAGGGGAAAGCCCAGGAGAACGGCATCTTCCACACCCAGGGACTAAGCCCCTTCCCCAATAGCAGCAGGGGCTCGGAATCCCGCTATAAAAGCGGAACCCTTACCCAAGGCAGAGGTCGGGGGTACCCTAGGTGCTTCCGAAGCTACAGGTAACGCTCAACGTACCGAAAATGCCTTCTGAGACACAAGGTCCCAGAGACAGGGGGATCGCAACCCGTTGTCCGTGGACTAAGCCCGCTCCCCAATAGCAGCAAGGGGGTGAAGTCCCTCCGTAAGGAGAGACAATCCCCCAAGGCCGAGAAGCGGGGTACCACAGACACCTTCCGACCAGACCAAATGCAGATACTACACTTGATCTTAGCTAAAAGGCCGAGAAGCGATAACCGTGAAAGGGGCGGGCCCAACAAGGTGCCCTTCATGGGCACTATCACTGCTTGCTGTCAGGGAGGCTGCCAGACAATTTTCCATGCACACTCTGGGCTGGGGGGCAGTCAACCACCAGTACACACAGCAGAACCTAAACCCATACCATTATTGCTAAGCAGCAAGACAGGGGCCCATTGCACTCCCACGGGGCCTTTTTAAATGCAATCCATAACCCGGATTTGCCAGGAACCCTTCTTACTCCTCCTACTTGCATGTGACACTGGGCTTAGGATCTGCATAGGAAACACACACACAAGCACACACCTACCTTTGTTGCCTGCAGATGCCTCCTTGGCTGTCCCCAAACGGTATCAAACCAACACCCACGGGAAGCTGTAAGCATAGAGGACATGCCTGCACCCCATTGGACTTACCTGTGTGGGTTAAACCCGGGTTATTTGACAACCTATGGCGGTGATGGTTCTGCTCAGGCAGAGCAGTGCTGATGCTCCTCATAAAGCTGTCGCTGCTGTGAAGGTTCTAGGTGACATCACAAATCCCTATGGTTACATACACAACAAAGCTGGGTTGTTGTTGTTTACACTCTGCAAGGCCTGTGGAAGTGAGTGACATCATAGCACTGTAGTTCTGAGGGTTCTAGATGGATGCAACAATCTCCTGTTGCTTCTATGAAGGCCATAATAGACGACATCACCAAACAGCTCCATAGTCACATACACAGCAAAGGAGAGATGTTGTTTACACCTAGTGATGTCAGTGGTATTGAGTGACATCACAGCACAGTGCTAAGGCTCCTGGGCCTGGACACAGCAGCGGCTGCAATATCTCAACGGAGAATACGTTTATATTTGTGGTCAGGACGTTGAACCGTGCATGGGCTTACCTGTTATCTCCTGCCAAGGCCACCTGCAAGAAACTAGATTTACCAAGACCTAAACCCAAAACTCTGCTTGTAACATAGAACAGCGGTTGAGGTGTGCCTGAAAACCGCGTCGAGGGTCAGCCTATAGAGGGCAAAAATACACCACCAGTTAGGGTAATTAAGTATCATTTATTTATAGTGCCAAAAATTGAAATGCCTCTGCCATTTCCCTTGAGGGATCTGGGACATAAGTGGTATATGCATCAGACCGCCACCTCCCCAACTTCTGGATGACATGTACAGGCACTTTGTGCCTGGAGGCCGCCGATGCTGCTCCTATGCGGAATGAGTGACCTGAGAACTCTCTGGGGTTGTGTCCTAAATTACCAAGCAGCGTGCGGACATGTGATGTGAAAAGAGAAGTGGTAAGAGCACCTCCACCGAAAGGCAACAGTGGCGACTCCGAAGGCTTATCATGGAGGAACTCAACCAGTTGTGCCAACACTGCCACCGGGCACCAGTTATTGCCTGAAGGAAAATACTTAACCACCGCCCCCCACCTACAAGTTTTTGTGACAGACAGTGAAACTTCGAACCAAGAACCCTGCCACCTTAAATGAGCCTTCTGTGGATGTGTCGCTCCCCGCCTGACACATGAAAATTCACCCGGCCGGAGGAAGCCATAGAAGGCTAGATAAATGGCAGATTTGATTATCAGACTGCGCTCGAAGCCAAACGGGTTATTGGCTAATGCGTCAGACATGGCTCGGAACAGCTCGCCGCTGATCGGTTTCCTGAGAGTTGGCGTTGAGGCGCTACGAGCCACCACCCCTCTGAGCGCAGCCTTGACAGCCTGAGATGATAAGATAGATAGCCTGTCTGGGTGGGATAAAGAAATGAAATGCTGAATGCCCGAAAGGTAAGATTTGATAGTGCTATGAGACAGGTGCAGAGAAGAGTGGCAGAAACCGATGAAAGATAGAATGATAGTGGTGTCGTAAGAAAAGGGGATGCTATGCTGCGACAGATATGCCCTGAAGGTGTCGTGTGCCGCATGATAGGCCTTCCTGGTATTGGGGGCTAAGGCGTCCGACATTAACTCCCGGGCCACCTGTGTGTAATGGTTCAGTCCAAGATTAATTGTGCCAGGCAAGGGGGTTGTGTTCCTACTGCGTCTGCTTGCGGAGCCACCTGTGAAAAGAGATGGAAATTAGCCCTGGACAGAGCATCTGCGGCCGTGTTGTCTACCCCCGGTATGTGTCTGGCTACAAAATTGAAGTTGTATTGTAAGGATACCCAGACTAGTCTGCGCATGAATGACATGACAGTAGCATGCCCGGAACTGCCCTTGTTGACTATGGCAACTGTCGCCTGATTGTCACACTGAAACTCCACCGTCTGCCCTGACCATTTGTCGCCCCATGTCACTGCAGCTGCTACGATGGGGAAAACCTCAAAGAGTGCCGAGGTGCTGCTGAAGCCTGCCAGAGCCATTACCTGCTTGGACCATTGGCCCGCCATCCACCTGCTGCCCCACACTGCACCATAACCGATGGAAGATGACGCGTCGGTGCAGATCTTGGGGGACAACTCGGAGGCTGGCGGGACAAACATGGCCGTCCCATTCCATTGTGCCATGAACCTATCCCACATGTTCAGGTCAGCCAGGGCTTGGCAATCTAACCAAACCCTACTGTGTTGATGAGGGACACCATGCAGCAAAGACAATATTCTGGATACAAACGCTCTACCCTGCGGGATTGCTCGCATAGCAAATGCCAGCATTCCCAGCAAGCTCTGCAACTCGCCCTTGGACGTGACCTGGGAGACCGTGTACTTATGAATAGTGTCTCTGATACGGTTGAGTTTGTCAGTGGGCAAGCTGACTTGCATTGCGACTGAATCTAGGATTACTCCCAGAAAGGTGAGACACTTAGTTGGACCGACCGTTTTCTTGGGAGACACTGGCACCCCAATATCAGTGAACAGTTTTAGCAATCTGACCAACTGGTCCGGCTCTTCCCTCGGGCGACTGAGCAGAAGAAAGTCATCCAAGTAATGGATGACCTGGCTGCATCCAGAGACATTAACCAGCAGCCAGTGCAATGCCTGGGCCAGTTGGTCAAACAGCCACGGGCTGCTCTTGCATCCGAACGTCAACTTGGAAGCAAAGTAATATGCCCCTTGCCATTTGAGCCCAAACCATTGCCACTGGTCCCTGTGCAATGGCAGCAACTTGAAGGCGTCAGTGATATCCGCCTTCGCCATCCAAGTCCCTGGGCCGAGCGCCAAGATGACCTGAATAGCCTGGTCTATGGAAGAATAATGCATGCTAAACTCCTCGGATGGAATGAGAGAGTTGATACTGGGAATACGTGACCCATGAGGAGCCGACAAGTCAAATATTAGTCTCTTTTTCCCATTGAACTTGCCTGTTACCACCCCTACCGGACTGACCCTCCAAGACCTGAATGGAGAAACTAACAAGGGGCCAATCATATAACCTTTCATCAGCTCAGCATTTATTAATTCAGTGACAACAGCGGGATCGTTTACGGCAGACAACAGATTGTCGCATTCAAATGTGGCCTGCGGCAGTGTGACCATGCCGGCGTGGAAGCCTCTATCAAAACTATTAATCAACCATTGGACCCAATCTGGGTCCGGGTGATCCGCGAGCAGAGCGGCCAGGACTGGGGTACGTACCCCGCCTAGTCATGCTGGCCCTTTCTGCCTACATGCAGAGCCCGGATGTGCCCTGAAGCAGTAGAAGCAGACGTGTAATAACCTGCAATTGCTGAAGTTGCACGAAGACATGTTATAGTTGTTACAAATTTGTGAGCCTCCGAGGTAGTGTACTGGACGGCCCAACTTATCCACGGCAGGTGCGGACCTGCTGAAACTGTCCGTGGAAGTGGACGGTCTGATAGTGCCCTGCTCGCCCTGTTGAGCCAGCCCTACACACCACGCCGTAGTATGCGTGATTGATTGACAGGCGGCACATGCGGGGAATTTGAGATTTGCGAAGTGGCTGCAGAACATCTGTGAATCTTCGATGCTCCAGTCTGTGAGATACCCATCTTGGCTGAAGGCCGCCGCTGCCATGGCTGAGAAACTTCTATGATAATCGTAGAAATGGGTACCACCGTATTTGTAAGCGTATTCCGTAACCCTCAGCAAATACAGGTCGAGCTCCTCTCTGCGCTCCGGCCTGGCTGAGCATATCACCTCCCTGTATTTGCTGAAGGCAATCACAAACTCGTGGATATTTAGCTTCCGTTTCAGCCTGGTGTCCTTACTCTTAAGGACAACAGATAAGTCAGCGCATGCTACCGTTCTAGTGTCCTCAACGTCAAAGGCAGATAGCAACAGGGCCGCCAAATTGATGTCCTTCCCTTCCAGTATGTCTTTTCTCAGGGCCGCTGGGACAAAATGGACTGGTGACACCCTTGGTGGCCCAGAGCGCCTACCTGGGTTGCCTACCGGAACAGGGGCAGACATCTGTGTAGGCGTTGGCGCCTGCAATGCTGCTGGAGCTGGAGGCCCCTGAATGCCCCTTCTCTCCAGAGAATCCAGCCTGCCCAACATGGAAGTCATCATTGCATGCAGTTCAGAGAGGGTGGACTGGCTCGAGGTCCCCTCCTGACTGTCGCCAGCCCACTGATCCGCCATGAGGAGTTTGTACAACTCTGCTTTTCGGGCGGTTGCTGGAAATGGAATTGCTCTCTTGCGCAACTCCTCCATCAATTTGGGGATCGTCCAAGCCCTATAAGCTGCAGAGGAGGGCGTCCCTCGCACGGAGCTTCTAGCTGGTGTATCAGGGATGGACATCGGGTCCTCTATGTCTGACACGTGAGACATGACCTGTCCGGGCCGTAACGGGTGCCGGGGAAACAAAACGGTAATCGTGAGTCACCAGATATGAGAAACGTGTACCCCCCTCGCTGAGTACTGACTGACCTTACCACCACTGTAACACAACAGTAAGACGTCTGAACGAACAGCAAATCGACTGTAACCCTGCAAACAACCGAATACATACTTAATGTTAGCTTACAGCTGCAGACTGCCCGTGAAATGTGGCCGAACCCAAGAGTGCTGACCGTAGTGCCAGTGCGACCCCAGAGTGCCACCTGAATAGTTTGAAACGAGGCCTGACCGTGTGTCTGACCGAGAATGTGTGCATGACGCGTATAGTCATGAATTATTAAACCGTGAACACATCCTGACTGCGAGTCAAGATTACAGTGTGCACCGTTTCTAACTAACTAGCGATGGCTCTGAAGACGTGTCAGCAACCACCGCAGGCGAGTGGTCACCCTTGAAGAAGAGTCAAGATCGCAGTGACCACTACCCATGTAAACGAAATGCTCTGTATGCGTGACAGTAACCATGACGCCTTGAACCCTATCTGACGTGTCGAGTCAGATATACAGTGATTCAGGGCCTATGTGTAACAGCGGTAGTGCGTAACATTAACTAATGTAACAGGAGTATTTAAGCATTTGACTGAAATGACGTGAACTAGCGTCTGCTAGCGAAAGTGATGACCACCGTGAAACGTGAATGAATAACATGAACAACCGCCGTACGGTTGGTACTGACCGTAGCCGAATTTGCAATGACCAGGAACGTAACGACCACCTAACTGGATACAGCCCACCTAAACTGCAAGAGAAACTAACAGTGTACTAACCATATGGTTTACGCGCCACCTACTACCTCTGACCCCATACATGCTGACCCCCCCTTACCCCCCCCCCCCCTATGCCTGAAACTACCCCAACCCCACGCTTCTGACCCGTTACCCCGATATGCATGACCCCCCCCCCCCCTAAACCGAGCCACAGTGATATGAATTATCGTATTATAAACTTTACAAGCTGCCCCTTGTCTGCGATAGTGCATGTGTCAGGAACCGTGGCCTGACACCGGTGCACCATGAGCCAGCCCCTATTACTGTATGGTACCAATACTCTCTGTAAGCCTAACATTTCCTCACACACACACACATTTTTTTTTTTTTTTTTTTTCAGCGCCACCTGCTGGCCATCCGTGGAGCTATACCGTCGGCTCACTGGCATGCTGTGACTCCGCCCGTTCAGAGCCCCGTGTTGCACGTGAGACGCCGGCACAGGGAGACCCACGTGGGTCGCGTCTCCCCGCGCTTGCCATGCCGCCAGCTGCCGCTGGACCCAGAGACCGTGTACGCTGCGGCCAGCCCGGGCATGCGCTGCACCGACGGACCGCCGCCTACATAACACGCTGGGTGCCGGAGCCTGCCCGCCAAACGAGGGGAGCAATAGCAACAGACCAGGGCCCCAGTAAAGAAACCTGCCGGTCACCCGGCACTTACCTGCACCACCACACACCTGACCCAGCGTACGCAACGAAAGAACCCCCGCAATTTCGCCAACCCAGCATACGCCCAGAGGGAGGGGCCGATGGATGTTAAATAGCCAAAGCCCCTCCCACAAATTCAGCCTGATAGGCTTCCCACATATGTGTGTGTGTGCGCGTATATATATATATATATATATATATATATATATATATATATATATTTCTCCGCCGAAATCACTTTTAAACCCATTTCCACCTTTTTTTCCCTTCTCTTCCTCTTACTTTTTTTTCACGTTTTTTTACGTTTTTCTCCTTTTCGCCTCTTTTCTGGGCGTATTATTCTTCTTTTTCTTCTTTTTTTTCGTCTAATGCATACCCCATCAGTGCAGCAATGCTTATTCAATACCGCCAGCAGATGGAGACACTGGGGGATAATTTTCTAAGGATTTATACTGATTTTTCCTGTCTGAATTTGTCGCACAGAAAGTTGCAGGCCAAATATGTGTGACATTTCTGCGACTTTAGCTTCTAGAGCATTTTTACAACATTATACATAGGTGCTGAATACATAAAAAGCGACTGTTCAGCGACAGACAAGTCGCATCGGCTGAAAGTAGGCCAGAATGTCAGTCCATGTTGGAGCAGGTTTAGATACAGTCTAAAGTATAGATCTCAAAGTCTGTGCACAGAATTTAGCAAGGGCCTCGCACCTTCTGATGCATCAGGTAGGTGCACAATAGCATAGCCTAACCCTCTGTACTTTGGTCTATATTGATGCGGGACATAGACAGCCAGCTGATGACCAATCCATTAGTGCAATGGATGGCTGGAAGCATTTGTCTTTGCCTTTGCAATACCACAGAAGCAATGCATGGTCAATGTACAGCAATGACACACCTGTGTGAACAGCCAGGAGACCCCCCCCCCCCCCCCATGTTATGTTACATAGTTACATAGTTAGTACGGTCGAAAAAAGACATATGTCCATCAAGTTCAACCAGGGAATTAAGGGGTAGGGGTGTGGCGCGATATTGGGGAAGGGATGAGATTTTATATTTCTTCATAAGCATTAATCTTATTTTGTCAATTAGGAACATTCAGCACCCACCCGCTATCAAGGCAGCTGCCTATCATGTCATGCCCTACCTGCACAGGTGTGCTGGCTACTCAAATGATCCAATTAAGGAGGCCATTTAGTCAGCAGCAGCAGAAGTCCTGTGCCTGGACGCTCCAACAGCGGCCAGACACAAGCAGAAGCAGAAGCAGCAGAAGCAGCAGCAGCACCACCTTTTGTTTTTTGGCTGCAGCAGCAGCAAGGCCCACAGGGCTGGCTAGCTGGCTAGCCAGCAAGCAGGTAGCAATGAAAGTAGGAATCTTTCTTTTTAACCCTGTAAGGGGGTGGTGCACTGTACCCGAAGATACTGCCATATCGGGTCAATGCATAGGGCGACGGAAGCAAGCTTCGAAATCGGCCCCCGTTCTCAAAAATCCATTTAATATATGGTCCCCAGATAGGGGACGTATCAGATATTAAACTGATAAGAACAGATACTACACTTGATCTTAGCCAAAAGGCCGAGAAGCGATAACCGTGAAAGGGGCGGGCCCAACAAGGTGCCCTTCATGGGCACTATCACTGCTTGCTGTCAGGGAGGCTGCCAGACAATTTTCCATGCACACTCTGGGCTGGGGGGCAGTCAACCACCAGTACACACAGCAGAACCTAAACCCATACCATTATTGCTAAGCAGCAAGACAGGGGCCCATTGCACTCCCACGGGGCCTTTTTAAATGCAATCCATAACCCGGATTTGCCAGGAACCCTTCTTACTCCTCCTACTTGCATGTGACACTGGGCTTAGGATCTGCATAGGAAACACACACACAAGCACACACCTACCTTTGTTGCCTGCAGATGCCTCCTTGGCTGTCCCCAAACGGTATCAAACCAACACCCACGGGAAGCTGTAAGCATAGAGGACATGCCTGCACCCCATTGGACTTACCTGTGTGGGTTAAACCCGGGTTATTTGACAACCTATGGCGGTGATGGTTCTGCTCAGGCAGAGCAGTGCTGATGCTCCTCATAAAGCTGTCGCTGCTGTGAAGGTTCTAGGTGACATCACAAATCCCTATGGTTACATACACAACAAAGCTGGGTTGTTGTTGTTTACACTCTGCAAGGCCTGTGGAAGTGAGTGACATCATAGCACTGTAGTTCTGAGGGTTCTAGATGGATGCAACAATCTCCTGTTGCTTCTATGAAGGCCATAATAGACGACATCACCAAACAGCTCCATAGTCACATACACAGCAAAGGAGAGATGTTGTTTACACCTAGTGATGTCAGTGGTATTGAGTGACATCACAGCACAGTGCTAAGGCTCCTGGGCCTGGACACAGCAGCGGCTGCAATATCTCAACGGAGAATACGTTTATATATATGTGTGTGTGTGCGCGTATATATATATATATATATATATATATATATATATATTTCTCCGCCGAAATCACTTTTAAACCCATTTCCACCTTTTTTTCCCTTCTCTTCCTCTTACTTTTTTTTCACGTTTTTTTACGTTTTTCTCCTTTTCGCCTCTTTTCTGGGCGTATTATTCTTCTTTTTCTTCTTTTTTTTCGTCTAATGCATACCCCATCAGTGCAGCAATGCTTATTCAATACCGCCAGCAGATGGAGACACTGGGGGATAATTTTCTAAGGATTTATACTGATTTTTCCTGTCTGAATTTGTCGCACAGAAAGTTGCAGGCCAAATATGTGTGACATTTCTGCGACTTTAGCTTCTAGAGCATTTTTACAACATTATACATAGGTGCTGAATACATAAAAAGCGACTGTTCAGCGACAGACAAGTCGCATCGGCTGAAAGTAGGCCAGAATATCAGTCCATGTTGGAGCAGGTTTAGATACAGTCTAAAGTATAGATCTCAAAGTCTGTGCACAGAATTTAGCAAGGGCCTCGCACCTTCTGATGCATCAGGTAGGTGCACAATAGCATAGCCTAACCCTCTGTACTTTGGTCTATATTGATGCGGGACATAGACAGCCAGCTGATGACCAATCCATTAGTGCAATGGATGGCTGGAAGCATTTGTCTTTGCCTTTGCAATACCACAGAAGCAATGCATGGTCAATGTACAGCAATGACACACCTGTGTGAACAGCCAGGAGACCCCCCCCCCCCCCCCCCCATGTTATGTTACATAGTTACATAGTTAGTACGGTCGAAAAAAGACATATGTCCATCAAGTTCAACCAGGGAATTAAGGGGTAGGGGTGTGGCGCGATATTGGGGAAGGGATGAGATTTTATATTTCTTCATAAGCATTAATCTTATTTTGTCAATTAGGAACATTCAGCACCCACCCGCTATCAAGGCAGCTGCCTATCATGTCATGCCCTACCTGCACAGGTGTGCTGGCTACTCAAATGATCCAATTAAGGAGGCCATTTAGTCAGCAGCAGCAGAAGTCCTGTGCCTGGACGCTCCAACAGCGGCCAGACACAAGCAGAAGCAGAAGCAGCAGAAGCAGCAGCAGCACCACCTTTTGTTTTTTGGCTGCAGCAGCAGCAAGGCCCACAGGGCTGGCTAGCTGGCTAGCCAGCAAGCAGGTAGCAATGAAAGTAGGAATCTTTCTTTTTAACCCTGTAAGGGGGTGGTGCACTGTACCCGAAGATACTGCCATATCGGGTCAATGCATAGGGCGACGGAAGCAAGCTTCGAAATCGGCCCCCGTTCTCAAAAATCCATTTAATATATGGTCCCCAGATAGGGGACGTATCAGATATTAAACTGATAAGAACAGATACTACACTTGATCTTAGCCAAAAGGCCGAGAAGCGATAACCGTGAAAGGGGCGGGCCCAACAAGGTGCCCTTCATGGGCACTATCACTGCTTGCTGTCAGGGAGGCTGCCAGACAATTTTCCATGCACACTCTGGGCTGGGGGGCAGTCAACCACCAGTACACACAGCAGAACCTAAACCCATACCATTATTGCTAAGCAGCAAGACAGGGGCCCATTGCACTCCCACGGGGCCTTTTTAAATGCAATCCATAACCCGGTTTTGCCAGGAACCCTTCTTACTCCTCCTACTTGCATGTGACACTGGGCTTAGGATCTGCATAGGAAACACACACACAAGCACACACCTACCTTTGTTGCCTGCAGATGCCTCCTTGGCTGTCCCCAAACGGTATCAAACCAACACCCACGGGAAGCTGTAAGCATAGAGGACATGCCTGCACCCCATTGGACTTACCTGTGTGGGTTAAACGCGGGTTATTTGACAACCTATGGCGGTGATGGTTCTGCTCAGGCAGAGCAGTGCTGATGCTCCTCATAAAGCTGTCGCTGCTGTGAAGGTTCTAGGTGACATCACAAATCCCTATGGTTACATACACAACAAAGCTGGGTTGTTGTTGTTTACACTCTGCAAGGCCTGTGGAAGTGAGTGACATCATAGCACTGTAGTTCTGAGGGTTCTAGATGGATGCAACAATCTCCTGTTGCTTCTATGAAGGCCATAATAGACGACATCACCAAACAGCTCCATAGTCACATACACAGCAAAGGAGAGATGTTGTTTACACCTAGTGATGTCAGTGGTATTGAGTGACATCACAGCACAGTGCTAAGGCTCCTGGGCCTGGACACAGCAGCGGCTGCAATATCTCAACGGAGAATACGTTTATATATATGTGTGTGTGCGCGTATATATATATATATATATATATATATATATATATATATTTCTCCGCCGAAATCACTTTTAAACCCATTTCCACCTTTTTTTCCCTTCTCTTCCTCTTACTTTTTTTTCACGTTTTTTTACGTTTTTCTCCTTTTCGCCTCTTTTCTGGGCGTATTATTCTTCTTTTTCTTCTTTTTTTTCGTCTAATGCATACCCCATCAGTGCAGCAATGCTTATTCAATACCGCCAGCAGATGGAGACACTGGGGGATAATTTTCTAAGGATTTATACTGATTTTTCCTGTCTGAATTTGTCGCACAGAAAGTTGCAGGCCAAATATGTGTGACATTTCTGCGACTTTAGCTTCTAGAGCATTTTTACAACATTATACATAGGTGCTGAATACATAAAAAGCGACTGTTCAGCGACAGACAAGTCGCATCGGCTGAAAGTAGGCCAGAATATCAGTCCATGTTGGAGCAGGTTTAGATACAGTCTAAAGTATAGATCTCAAAGTCTGTGCACAGAATTTAGCAAGGGCCTCGCACCTTCTGATGCATCAGGTAGGTGCACAATAGCATAGCCTAACCCTCTGTACTTTGGTCTATATTGATGCGGGACATAGACAGCCAGCTGATGACCAATCCATTAGTGCAATGGATGGCTGGAAGCATTTGTCTTTGCCTTTGCAATACCACAGAAGCAATGCATGGTCTATGTACAGCAATGACACACCTGTGTGAACAGCCAGGAGACCCCCCCCCCCCCCCATGTTATGTTACATAGTTACATAGTTAGTACGGTCGAAAAAAGACATATGTCCATCAAGTTCAACCAGGGAATTAAGGGGGTAGGGGTGTGGCGCGATATTGGGGAAGGGATGAGATTTTATATTTCTTCATAAGCATTAATCTTATTTTGTCAATTAGGAACATTCAGCACCCACCCGCTATCAAGGCAGCTGCCTATCATGTCATGCCCTACCTGCACAGGTGTGCTGGCTACTCAAATGATCCAATTAAGGAGGCCATTTAGTCAGCAGCAGCAGAAGTCCTGTGCCTGGACGCTCCAACAGCGGCCAGACACAAGCAGAAGCAGAAGCAGCAGAAGCAGCAGCAGCACCACCTTTTGTTTTTTGGCTGCAGCAGCAGCAAGGCCCACAGGGCTGGCTAGCTGGCTAGCCAGCAAGCAGGTAGCAATGAAAGTAGGAATCTTTCTTTTTAACCCTGTAAGGGGGTGGTGCACTGTACCCGAAGATACTGCCATATCGGGTCAATGCATAGGGCGACGGAAGCAAGCTTCGAAATCGGCCCCCGTTCTCAAAAATCCATTTAATATATGGTCCCCAGATAGGGGACGTATCAGATATTAAACTGATAAGAACAGATACTACACTTGATCTTAGCCAAAAGGCCGAGAAGCGATAACCGTGAAAGGGGCGGGCCCAACAAGGTGCCCTTCATGGGCACTATCACTGCTTGCTGTCAGGGAGGCTGCCAGACAATTTTCCATGCACACTCTGGGCTGGGGGGCAGTCAACCACCAGTACACACAGCAGAACCTAAACCCATACCATTATTGCTAAGCAGCAAGACAGGGGCCCATTGCACTCCCACGGGGCCTTTTTAAATGCAATCCATAACCCGGATTTGCCAGGAACCCTTCTTACTCCTCCTACTTGCATGTGACACTGGGCTTAGGATCTGCATAGGAAACACACACACAAGCACACACCTACCTTTGTTGCCTGCAGATGCCTCCTTGGCTGTCCCCAAACGGTATCAAACCAACACCCACGGGAAGCTGTAAGCATAGAGGACATGCCTGCACCCCATTGGACTTACCTGTGTGGGTTAAACCCGGGTTATTTGACAACCTATGGCGGTGATGGTTCTGCTCAGGCAGAGCAGTGCTGATGCTCCTCATAAAGCTGTCGCTGCTGTGAAGGTTCTAGGTGACATCACAAATCCCTATGGTTACATACACAACAAAGCTGGGTTGTTGTTGTTTACACTCTGCAAGGCCTGTGGAAGTGAGTGACATCATAGCACTGTAGTTCTGAGGGTTCTAGATGGATGCAACAATCTCCTGTTGCTTCTATGAAGGCCATAATAGACGACATCACCAAACAGCTCCATAGTCACATACACAGCAAAGGAGAGATGTTGTTTACACCTAGTGATGTCAGTGGTATTGAGTGACATCACAGCACAGTGCTAAGGCTCCTGGGCCTGGACACAGCAGCGGCTGCAATATCTCAACGGAGAATACGTTTATATATATGTGTGTGTGTGTGCGCGTATATATATATATATATATATATATATATATATATATATATTTCTCCGCCGAAATCACTTTTAAACCCATTTCCACCTTTTTTTCCCTTCTCTTCCTCTTACTTTTTTTTCACGTTTTTTTACGTTTTTCTCCTTTTCGCCTCTTTTCTGGGCGTATTATTCTTCTTTTTCTTCTTTTTTTTCGTCTAATGCATACCCCATCAGTGCAGCAATGCTTATTCAATACCGCCAGCAGATGGAGACACTGGGGGATAATTTTCTAAGGATTTATACTGATTTTTCCTGTCTGAATTTGTCGCACAGAAAGTTGCAGGCCAAATATGTGTGACATTTCTGCGACTTTAGCTTCTAGAGCATTTTTACAACATTATACATAGGTGCTGAATACATAAAAAGCGACTGTTCAGCGACAGACAAGTCGCATCGGCTGAAAGTAGGCCAGAATGTCAGTCCATGTTGGAGCAGGTTTAGATACAGTCTAAAGTATAGATCTCAAAGTCTGTGCACAGAATTTAGCAAGGGCCTCGCACCTTCTGATGCATCAGGTAGGTGCACAATAGCATAGCCTAACCCTCTGTACTTTGGTCTATATTGATGCGGGACATAGACAGCCAGCTGATGACCAATCCATTAGTGCAATGGATGGCTGGAAGCATTTGTCTTTGCCTTTGCAATACCACAGAAGCAATGCATGGTCAATGTACAGCAATGACACACCTGTGTGAACAGCCAGGAGACCCCCCCCCCCCCCCCATGTTATGTTACATAGTTACATAGTTAGTACGGTCGAAAAAAGACATATGTCCATCAAGTTCAACCAGGGAATTAAGGGGTAGGGGTGTGGCGCGATATTGGGGAAGGGATGAGATTTTATATTTCTTCATAAGCATTAATCTTATTTTGTCAATTAGGAACATTCAGCACCCACCCGCTATCAAGGCAGCTGCCTATCATGTCATGCCCTACCTGCACAGGTGTGCTGGCTACTCAAATGATCCAATTAAGGAGGCCATTTAGTCAGCAGCAGCAGAAGTCCTGTGCCTGGACGCTCCAACAGCGGCCAGACACAAGCAGAAGCAGAAGCAGCAGAAGCAGCAGCACCACCTTTTGTTTTTTGGCTGCAGCAGCAGCAAGGCCCACAGGGCTGGCTAGCTGGCTAGCCAGCAAGCAGGTAGCAATGAAAGTAGGAATCTTTCTTTTTAACCCTGTAAGGGGGTGGTGCACTGTACCCGAAGATACTGCCATATCGGGTCAATGCATAGGGCGACGGAAGCAAGCTTCGAAATCGGCCCCCGTTCTCAAAAATCCATTTAATATATGGTCCCCAGATAGGGGACGTATCAGATATTAAACTGATAAGAACAGATTTTTTTTTTTAACTTGACTACCCTTACGGGGGCAACTTTATTAAAAATTAAATAATGTTAACAAAGTTGTGCAAATATGTCAATAAATACAGTTACATATAAATAACATATTTACAACATATTAAAACATAAAATGGGCACTTGGTGGCTTTACAAGATAGAATTCCATTCTTTTAAAAACCATTTTCTAGATAAAAGCGGAAATCTCTTCTTGTCTAAAAGATAGTACTGGTACATTTCATAAAAACAGATAGATAAAATGTCCTTCACAGATAAAACCTCATGCTTGAACAATAAAATATTCCTGGCCTTCCACAGAGCTGCCTTCACACAGTTTATGATCTTCCATGCAATAGTCTCTTGAGTCCGTGTTGGGCATTCCAGGCAACCATAAAAAACCACTGCAATATTTAAGTCTTTTAGTCCAGTTATCCTTTTTACCAGAGGGAGTATCTTTGTCCATATTTTCTGCGAGTAAAAACAAGTCCATATTAGATGGTGCACGGTCTCCTCTTGTCGGCATCCCTCCCTCGGGCAGGTTGCAGAGTTGGATAATCCTCTTCGGTGCTGGAATGCCCGGCATGGAAGACACTCGTGTGCGCAGCTCCAGGCCAGGTCCTTCTGTGAATTAAAAAGATAATTAATACTCAACATCTTCCAAATCTGTATACACTTCTGTTCGTTAAAATTTTTGATGGGAGTCACGGTACTGGTTTCTTTTATTTCCTTTAGTAGTTTTTTGCTATTGCACAGATCCTGAACACTTTTACCTTTAAAATTATATAAGTTTAAAATTTTTCCTAAAATCATGTATTGAGGGGGTAAATTCAAAGAATAAGGGCAACTTAAAACTGTAGAAAACCAGCCGTTCCTCCGCATAAAATAACCAGTATTAAAACGAACAAAATAAGACCAGTAGCTATCTTTAAAAACAGTAGTAAAACACATGCTAAAAAACTTTATTAAAAGGAAAGCTTTAAAATCTGGAAAATCCTTACCGCCCCTGGAGTTCGGTTTTATCACAATTTGTCTCTTTAATTTTTCGCTCTTAGAACTCCAAAAGAAAGTAAAACAAGCTTTTGTTATTTTCTTTAGAACCATTTCGGGGGGTGGGAAAACCAGACTTAAATACAATAAAATAGGTAAAAGCACCATTTTTGTAATTAAAACCTTCCCTTCCATTGTAAGTTCTCGCATGTTCCACATACATATTTTCTTATTTATTTTTTGAGCCACCAAGTCCCAGCTATTAAAACCATTATTAGACTCGTCAAAGGAGACACCTAAAATCTGCACCGACTCAGACACAGGGACGGGCACATCATACAAAGGCATTCCGCCTATGTTTAAAATGTTACTTTTGTTAAAATTGACTTTAAAACCGGAGGCACAATTAAAATATTGAATCTGTTTTAGCGTCTTCTGAAGCGATGGGGTGTCCCTGCAAAACACCGCAACATCGTCCATGTACCCCACTACCTTCGCCTCTAGTCCCCCTCCTCCTGGCAGGGGGACTCCATGGATCTGCTTATCCTTTCGTATTGTACATAAAAGAGGCTCTATTGCGCAAATGAAGAGTAGTGGGGACAAGGGACACCCCTGCTTCACTCCGGAATTTAAAATCACGCCCTGTGTCTTAAAACCATTTACTAAAATTTTACTAGTACAGTTATCATAAAAAGCTCTAAGAGACAATAAAAAGCCATCAGGTATACCCATTTTCTCTAAAACCTTAAAAAGATAAAAATGTGACACCCTGTCGAAAGCTTTTTCAAAATCTATGGATAAAACCGCCAGCTTTCCTTTTCTTAATTTGGTGTCGCTAATTACATCCTTTAAAAGGTTTAGGTTCTCCCATAAACTCCTCCCAGGCACCCCACAGACTTGGTTTGTATGAATTATTTTATGGATTACGTTCTTTAAGCGGTTAGCACACAGTTTCGCCATTATTTTATAGTCGCAGTTCAGAAGGGTGATTGGTCTCCAGTTTTTGAGTTCCGACCGGTCTCCCTTTTTGAATAGCAGGGAGACATCACCCTTCTTCCATGAGCCTGGGAGGATTTTAGACTTAAAGACTTCCGTAAAAAGGGAGAACAAATCTTCTTTTAAAATACCATAAAAAGTAACATAAAATTCAATGGGTATACCATCCGGCCCAGGCACTTTACCTGTTTTAAAACTCTTGACGGTCTCTAAAATCTCCTGCTCTGAAATATTCTGCAATAAAAAAGACTGTGAGACAGGATCTAAAAAATTGGTGATCTCCTTTAACGAGTCATTCATAAAACATTCATCAATGTGTTTTACATTAAAAAGATCCGCATAAAACTCTTGCACCTTTTTTAAAATACCCTGTACATCATTCACTCCTTCAATGTTTTCTATTAACCTTCTATTTTCATGTATTTTCTTAAAAAAATACCTGGAGCAGGTCTCGTTTTCCTCAAGATGCTGTATTCGAGACCTAAAGATAATTTCTTTTCCTTTCTGCTCCAGGCACTTAGTTATTTCTTTTTTAAGATCATGTACCTCCTTCTCCACCTCCATCCCATGTGCTCTGAATTTGTACAGGGTTTGCAGACGAGTATTTAGGATATTATAAAATTCACGTTTTTCTTTAGCTTTCCTAACCCCAACACGGATAAAAAATTCTTTTATTTTTAGTTTCATTTTTTCCCACCAGATACTGGTGGGAGTGTTGGGGTCTTTTACTCGTCTGCATTCCTTGTAAAAGGTGATAAAATCTGATAAAACCTGCGGATCTTCTAAAAGGGACACGTTTAACTTCCAGGCATTCCTACCAGTTCTCCTTTTAAAATCACTTTTAACTTTAAAATACAATAATTTATGGTCAGAAAAAACATTGGTAAAAAGATCACAGTTAAAAGGCAGTACTTGATAAGAACAAAAAATAAAATCTATCCTGGAGCTACAGCTTGCATTGCTCCAGGTAACACCGTCTTCCTCTGGTACGTTAAAATTACATTTTTTTAAAACATCAGTGAGATTAAAATCTAAAATCAAGTTTTTTAACATAAAAGACGTCTTATCATAGTTCCTACTCACTGCGTTCGAAAAACGGCGTTCTCCCCTTAAAATACAATTAAAATCACCTGATAAAACAAGAGGACTAGAATTGTTAATAAAAAGGGGTAAAATCTCCAACATTTTTATTCTTTCATTCTTATCAGGAGAACCATAAAAATTTAAAAACTGCCATTTAATACCATTAATAAAAGCGCTGACCAATAAAATTCTGCCTGGTAAAATTTCGTTAAAACTCTCAATTAAAACGTTCCCTTTAAAAAGTATGGCGACCCCTGCTGATCTGGACTCATTTGATCCAGACCAGACTGATGGACCGTGCACCCAATCATCTTCATATTCTTTATAATTTAATCTGTGCGGGATGCCACATTCCTGCAGGAAAAGGACGGAAGCAGCAAAAACCGACAAGTAATTAAATAGGGCAACCCTTCTTACTCTGGCGCTCACACTTCTCACGTTCAAGGACAGACCGGACAACTCAGCCATGGGAATGTACAAGAAAACGTCTTACACCTCTGATTCCCCCTCCGAAGCCTCATACCCCCCAAAATCTGACTCAACTGTACGCATAGAGGAAGCAGGAGAGGAGGCACCATCACTCAGCCGACCCCCCTCCTCCATCATGATTGAGGCATAGTTGTTCTCGGGCATCCTGGCAATCAGGGCTCCAGACTCATTGGGTTCTTCCACCTCTTGCCCCTCCATAGGGGTCGGGTGTTCACTTAGTTCCGTCTCTGGTACCTCAGAGACGGTCACCCCTGAAACCTC
Source organism: Hyla sarda (assembly GCF_029499605.1). NCBI lineage: Eukaryota > Metazoa > Chordata > Amphibia > Anura > Hylidae > Hyla > Hyla sarda. Next base: position 662,590 of record NW_026610938.1, on the reverse strand, counting down.
CTCCTGGCAGGGAGGAGGGGGGGTATCCCCTATGGGGACCTGTGGAGGAACGTCACTTGGGTTCCCTGCATCCGCAGGTACTTCCATCGGCTCCCCCTGGACCGCCTCCGAATAGAGTCTTCTGGAGCCCCTCCGCCTTTTAACCTTCACCTCTCCACCCGGATCATCGCTCTCAGGGGGACCCTGAGCCAGAGGTTGCTGAGGAGCGGATTCAGCCGCCGTCCGCTCCTCTCTTAACCCAGCATGCTCCTGGGGGCCAGTTTTTTCACCACTTGCACGTTTTTTGGCCATCCTCTGCTCTTTAGGGTCCCCTCCTTTTGCCTGAGGGGGGTCTTTCTCCTTCTCCATCTCACCGCTTACCTCTTGTGGGGGGGTAATCACTGGCTCTGCTTGCCTCGGCTGGTGTCCCGGTTGCTGTCCTTGCTGCCTCCAGGGTTGCCACTGCTGCTCCGTCCTATGTCTGTGGGGACAAGAGGAGAAAAGGTGACCGAATTGTTGACAGAAATTGCACCTCCCTCCTCTTGTGCATTTCTCTGTCTCGTGCTGTGTGCTACCACATTTTTTGCATGTACTTTCACAGTTTTCTTTTGTGTGTCCATATCTGTGACACTTCCTGCAGTAGCTTGGCATCCCCGCATAAAAGAGGTCGCCACACATATTATTTATTTTAAAACGAGCTGGTGGTAGTTGTATTCCCCCTGGCAATCTGTCATCTTTTTTGCATGTAACCTGAAATCTCCACTTAGATGTCCAGATGCCACAGCTGTTCATGATTTTTCCTCTGCACTCAACCTTACTAAAATAGACTTGTAAAAATAACTCAACATCGTGTAGGTTGGCGAAAGGGGAATACATCTTTACTACCACCAGCTTAATATCGTCTAGAACGTGCTCAATAATCCGGACACCCTGAAGCTTTTTGTCTTTACTCGCAGCAGCTCTGGTAACAAAATCTCTGTGGATGCCATTTTGTGTGAACGTCACATCAAAAATTTTACGCTTCGGGTAGTCCTGTATTGCCAATATCTCGCCCTTCTGTATTCCGAAAACTCCTCCGAGCACGTCCTCTACTACGAATTTCAAATCGTCCGCCCTTTTGGTATCATCCGTGAGAATGACTCTCACGGTGTTTTTGATCCTTGCGTATGCCGGCACAGAACCTGGATCCGGATCATCATCCATGGTTCTAACCTCTCTCCACCCGAAGGTCTTGAGAGGCGATCGCTACTCGTTACCCTGGGACTAGGCCCTCTCCCCAATAGCAACAAGTGGGCGATCCCACAAGGCCGAGGAGAGGGGTACCCGAGTACCTTCTGACCAGATCTCCTGTATTACTACACTTGATCTTAGCCAAAAGGCCGAGAAGCGATAACCGTGAAAGGGGCGGGCCCAACAAGGTGCCCTTCATGGGCACTATCACTGCTTGCTGTCAGGGAGGCTGCCAGACAATTTTCCATGCACACTCTGGGCTGGGGGGCAGTCAACCACCAGTACACACAGCAGAACCTAAACCCATACCATTATTGCTAAGCAGCAAGACAGGGGCCCATTGCACTCCCACGGGGCCTTCTTAAATGCAATCCATAACCCGGATTTGCCAGGAACCCTTCTTACTCCTCCTACTTGCATGTGACAATGGGCTTAGGATCTGCATAGGAAACACACACACAAGCACACACCTACCTTTGTTGCCTGCAGATGCCTCCTTGGCTGTCCCCAAACGGTATCAAACCAACACCCACGGGAAGCTGTAAGCATAGAGGACATGCCTGCACCCCATTGGACTTACCTGTGTGGGTTAAACCCGGGTTATTTGACAACCTATGGCGGTGATGGTTCTGCTCAGGCAGAGCAGTGCTGATGCTCCTCATAAAGCTGTCGCTGCTGTGAAGGTTCTAGGTGACATCACAAATCCCTATGGTTACATACACAACAAAGCTGGGTTGTTGTTGTTTACACTCTGCAAGGCCTGTGGAAGTGAGTGACATCATAGCACTGTAGTTCTGAGGGTTCTAGATGGATGCAACAATCTCCTGTTGCTTCTATGAAGGCCATAATAGACGACATCACCAAACAGCTCCATAGTCACATACACAGCAAAGGAGAGATGTTGTTTACACCTAGTGATGTCAGTGGTATTGAGTGACATCACAGCACAGTGCTAAGGCTCCTGGGCCTGGACACAGCAGCGGCTGCAATATCTCAACGGAGAATACGTTTATATATATGTGTGTGTGTGCGCGTATATATATATATATATATATATATATATATATATATATATATATATTTCTCCGCCGAAATCACTTTTAAACCCATTTCCACCTTTTTTTCCCTTCTCTTCCTCTTACTTTTTTTTCACGTTTTTTTACGTTTTTCTCCTTTTCGCCTCTTTTCTGGGCGTATTATTCTTCTTTTTCTTCTTTTTTTTCGTCTAATGCATACCCCATCAGTGCAGCAATGCTTATTCAATACCACCAGCAGATGGAGACACTGGGGGATAATTTTCTAAGGATTTATACTGATTTTTCCTGTCTGAATTTGTCGCACAGAAAGTTGCAGGCCAAATATGTGTGACATTTCTGCGACTTTAGCTTCTAGAGCATTTTTACAACATTATACATAGGTGCTGAATACATAAAAAGCGACTGTTCAGCGACAGACAAGTCGCATCGGCTGAAAGTAGGCCAGAATGTCAGTCCATGTTGGAGCAGGTTTAGATACAGTCTAAAGTATAGATCTCAAAGTCTGTGCACAGAATTTAGCAAGGGCCTCGCACCTTCTGATGCATCAGGTAGGTGCACAATAGCATAGCCTAACCCTCTGTACTTTGGTCTATATTGATGCGGGACATAGACAGCCAGCTGATGACCAATCCATTAGTGCAATGGATGGCTGGAAGCATTTGTCTTTGCCTTTGCAATACCACAGAAGCAATGCATGGTCAATGTACAGCAATGACACACCTGTGTGAACAGCCAGGAGACCCCCCCCCCCCCCCCCCCCCCATGTTATGTTACATAGTTACATAGTTAGTACGGTCGAAAAAAGACATATGTCCATCAAGTTCAACCAGGGAATTAAGGGGTAGGGGTGTGGCGCGATATTGGGGAAGGGATGAGATTTTATATTTCTTCATAAGCATTAATCTTATTTTGTCAATTAGGAACATTCAGCACCCACCCGCTATCAAGGCAGCTGCCTATCATGTCATGCCCTACCTGCACAGGTGTGCTGGCTACTCAAATGATCCAATTAAGGAGGCCATTTAGTCAGCAGCAGCAGAAGTCCTGTGCCTGGATGCTCCAACAGCGGCCAGACACAAGCAGAAGCAGAAGCAGCAGAAGCAGCAGCAGCACCACCTTTTGTTTTTTGGCTGCAGCAGCAGCAAGGCCCACAGGGCTGGCTAGCTGGCTAGCCAGCAAGCAGGTAGCAATGAAAGTAGGAATCTTTCTTTTTAACCCTGTAAGGGGGTGGTGCACTGTACCCGAAGATACTGCCATATCGGGTCAATGCATAGGGCGACGGAAGCAAGCTTCGAAATCGGCCCCCGTTCTCAAAAATCCATTTAATATATGGTCCCCAGATAGGGGACGTATCAGATATTAAACTGATAAGAACAGATACTACACTTGATCTTAGCCAAAAGGCCGAGAAGCGATAACCGTGAAAGGGGCGGGCCCAACAAGGTGCCCTTCATGGGCACTATCACTGCTTGCTGTCAGGGAGGCTGCCAGACAATTTTCCATGCACACTCTGGGCTGGGGGGCAGTCAACCACCAGTACACACAGCAGAACCTAAACCCATACCATTATTGCTAAGCAGCAAGACAGGGGCCCATTGCACTCCCACGGGGCCTTTTTAAATGCAATCCATAACCCGGATTTGCCAGGAACCCTTCTTACTCCTCCTACTTGCATGTGACACTGGGCTTAGGATCTGCATAGGAAACACACACACAAGCACACACCTACCTTTGTTGCCTGCAGATGCCTCCTTGGCTGTCCCCAAACGGTATCAAACCAACACCCACGGGAAGCTGTAAGCATAGAGGACATGCCTGCACCCCATTGGACTTACCTGTGTGGGTTAAACCCGGGTTATTTGACAACCTATGACGGTGATGGTTCTGCTCAGGCAGAGCAGTGCTGATGCTCCTCATAAAGCTGTCGCTGCTGTGAAGGTTCTAGGTGACATCACAAATCCCTATGGTTACATACACAACAAAGCTGGGTTGTTGTTGTTTACACTCTGCAAGGCCTGTGGAAGTGAGTGACATCATAGCACTGTAGTTCTGAGGGTTCTAGATGGATGCAACAATCTCCTGTTGCTTCTATGAAGGCCATAATAGACGACATCACCAAACAGCTCCATAGTCACATACACAGCAAAGGAGAGATGTTGTTTACACCTAGTGATGTCAGTGGTATTGAGTGACATCACAGCACAGTGCTAAGGCTCCTGGGCCTGGACACAGCAGCGGCTGCAATATCTCAACGGAGAATACGTTTATATATATGTGTGTGTGTGCGCGTATATATATATATATATATATATATATATATATATATATATATATTTCTCCGCCGAAATCACTTTTAAACCCATTTCCACCTTTTTTTCCCTTCTCTTCCTCTTACTTTTTTTTCACGTTTTTTTACGTTTTTCTCCTTTTCGCCTCTTTTCTGGGCGTATTATTCTTCTTTTTCTTCTTTTTTTTCGTCTAATGCATACCCCATCAGTGCAGCAATGCTTATTCAATACCGCCAGCAGATGGAGACACTGGGGGATAATTTTCTAAGGATTTATACAGATTTTTCCTGTCTGAATTTGTCGCACAGAAAGTTGCAGGCCAAATATGTGTGACATTTCTGCGACTTTAGCTTCTAGAGCATTTTTACAACATTATACATAGGTGCTGAATACATAAAAAGCGACTGTTCAGCGACAGACAAGTCGCATCGGCTGAAAGTAGGCCAGAATGTCAGTCCATGTTGGAGCAGGTTTAGATACAGTCTAAAGTATAGATCTCAAAGTCTGTGCACAGAATTTAGCAAGGGCCTCGCACCTTCTGATGCATCAGGTAGGTGCACAATAGCATAGCCTAACCCTCTGTACTTTGGTCTATATTGATGCGGGACATAGGCAGCCAGCTGATGACCAATCCATTAGTGCAATGGATGGCTGGACGCATTTGTCTTTGCCTTTGCAATACCACAGAAGCAATGCATGGTCAATGTACAGCAATGACACACCTGTGTGAACAGCCAGGAGACCCCCCCCCCCCCATGTTATGTTACATAGTTACATAGTTAGTACGGTCGAAAAAAGACATATGTCCATCAAGTTCAACCAGGGAATTAAGGGGTAGGGGTGTGGCGCGATATTGGGGAAGGGATGAGATTTTATATTTCTTCATAAGCATTAATCTTATTTTGTCAATTAGGAACATTCAGCACCCACCCGCTATCAAGGCAGCTGCCTATCATGTCATGCCCTACCTGCACAGGTGTGCTGGCTACTCAAATGATCCAATTAAGGAGGCCATTTAGTCAGCAGCAGCAGAAGTCCTGTGCCTGGACGCTCCAACAGCGGCCAGACACAAGCAGAAGCAGAAGCAGCAGAAGCAGCAGCAGCACCACCTTTTGTTTTTTGGCTGCAGCAGCAGCAAGGCCCACAGGGCTGGCTAGCTGGCTAGCCAGCAAGCAGGTAGCAATGAAAGTAGGAATCTTTCTTTTTAACCCTGTAAGGGGGTGGTGCACTGTACCCGAAGATACTGCCATATCGGGTCAATGCATAGGGCGACGGAAGCAAGCTTCGAAATCGGCCCCCGTTCTCAAAAATCCATTTAATATATGGTCCCCAGATAGGGGACGTATCAGATATTAAACTGATAAGAACAGATACTACACTTGATCTTAGCCAAAAGGCCGAGAAGCGATAACCGTGAAAGGGGCGGGCCCAACAAGGTGCCCTTCATGGGCACTATCACTGCTTGCTGTCAGGGAGGCTGCCAGACAATTTTCCATGCACACTCTGGGCTGGGGGGCAGTCAACCACCAGTACACACAGCAGAACCTAAACCCATACCATTATTGCTAAGCAGCAAGACAGGGGCCCATTGCACTCCCACGGGGCCTTTTTAAATGCAATCCATAACCCGGATTTGCCAGGAACCCTTCTTACTCCTCCTACTTGCATGTGACACTGGGCTTAGGATCTGCATAGGAAACACACACACAAGCACACACCTACCTTTGTTGCCTGCAGATGCCTCCTTGGCTGTCCCCAAACGGTATCAAACCAACACCCACGGGAAGCTGTAAGCATAGAGGACATGCCTGCACCCCATTGGACTTACCTGTGTGGGTTAAACCCGGGTTATTTGACAACCTATGGCGGTGATGGTTCTGCTCAGGCAGAGCAGTGCTGATGCTCCTCATAAAGCTGTCGCTGCTGTGAAGGTTCTAGGTGACATCACAAATCCCTATGGTTACATACACAACAAAGCTGGGTTGTTGTTGTTTACACTCTGCAAGGCCTGTGGAAGTGAGTGACATCATAGCACTGTAGTTCTGAGGGTTCTAGATGGATGCAACAATCTCCTGTTGCTTCTATGAAGGCCATAATAGACGACATCACCAAACAGCTCCATAGTCACATACACAGCAAAGGAGAGATGTTGTTTACACCTAGTGATGTCAGTGGTATTGAGTGACATCACAGCACAGTGCTAAGGCTCCTGGGCCTGGACACAGCAGCGGCTGCAATATCTCAACGGAGAATACGTTTATATATATGTGTGTGTGTGCGCGTATATATATATATATATATATATATATATATATATATATTCTCCGCCGAAATCACTTTTAAACCCATTTCCACCTTTTTTTCCCTTCTCTTCCTCTTACTTTTTTTTCACGTTTTTTTACGTTTTTCTCCTTTTCGCCTCTTTTCTGGGCGTATTATTCTTCTTTTTCTTCTTTTTTTTCGTCTAATGCATACCCCATCAGTGCAGCAATGCTTATTCAATACCGCCAGCAGATGGAGACACTGGGGGATAATTTTCTAAGGATTTATACTGATTTTTCCTGTCTGAATTTGTCGCACAGAAAGTTGCAGGCCAAATATGTGTGACATTTCTGCGACTTTAGCTTCTAGAGCATTTTTACAACATTATACATAGGTGCTGAATACATAAAAAGCGACTGTTCAGCGACAGACAAGTCGCATCGGCTGAAAGTAGGCCAGAATGTCAGTCCATGTTGGAGCAGGTTTAGATACAGTCTAAAGTATAGATCTCAAAGTCTGTGCACAGAATTTAGCAAGGGCCTCGCACCTTCTGATGCATCAGGTAGGTGCACAATAGCATAGCCTAACCCTCTGTACTTTGGTCTATATTGATGCGGGACATAGACAGCCAGCTGATGACCAATCCATTAGTGCAATGGATGGCTGGAAGCATTTGTCTTTGCCTTTGCAATACCACAGAAGCAATGCATGGTCAATGTACAGCAATGACACACCTGTGTGAACAGCCAGGAGACCCCCCCCCCCCCCCATGTTATGTTACATAGTTACATAGTTAGTACGGTCGAAAAAAGACATATGTCCATCAAGTTCAACCAGGGAATTAAGGGGTAGGGGTGTGGCGCGATATTGGGGAAGGGATGAGATTTTATATTTCTTCATAAGCATTAATCTTATTTTGTCAATTAGGAACATTCAGCACCCACCCGCTATCAAGGCAGCTGCCTATCATGTCATGCCCTACCTGCACAGGTGTGCTGGCTACTCAAATGATCCAATTAAGGAGGCCATTTAGTCAGCAGCAGCAGAAGTCCTGTGCCTGGACGCTCCAACAGCGGCCAGACACAAGCAGAAGCAGAAGCAGCAGAAGCAGCAGCAGCACCACCTTTTGTTTTTTGGCTGCAGCAGCAGCAAGGCCCACAGGGCTGGCTAGCTGGCTAGCCAGCAAGCAGGTAGCAATGAAAGTAGGAATCTTTCTTTTTAACCCTGTAAGGGGGTGGTGCACTGTACCCGAAGATACTGCCATATCGGGTCAATGCATAGGGCGACGGAAGCAAGCTTCGAAATCGGCCCCCGTTCTCAAAAATCCATTTAATATATGGTCCCCAGATAGGGGACGTATCAGATATTAAACTGATAAGAACAGATACTACACTTGATCTTAGCCAAAAGGCCGAGAAGCGATAACCGTGAAAGGGGCGGGCCCAACAAGGTGCCCTTCATGGGCACTATCACTGCTTGCTGTCAGGGAGGCTGCCAGACAATTTTCCATGCACACTCTGGGCTGGGGGGCAGTCAACCACCAGTACACACAGCAGAACCTAAACCCATACCATTATTGCTAAGCAGCAAGACAGGGGCCCATTGCACTCCCACGGGGCCTTTTTAAATGCAATCCATAACCCGGATTTGCCAGGAACCCTTCTTACTCCTCCTACTTGCATGTGACACTGGGCTTAGGATCTGCATAGGAAACACACACACAAGCACACACCTACCTTTGTTGCCTGCAGATGCCTCCTTGGCTGTCCCCAAACGGTATCAAACCAACACCCACGGGAAGCTGTAAGCATAGAGGACATGCCTGCACCCCATTGGACTTACCTGTGTGGGTTAAACCCGGGTTATTTGACAACCTATGGCGGTGATGGTTCTGCTCAGGCAGAGCAGTGCTGATGCTCCTCATAAAGCTGTCGCTGCTGTGAAGGTTCTAGGTGACATCACAAATCCCTATGGTTACATACACAACAAAGCTGGGTTGTTGTTGTTTACACTCTGCAAGGCCTGTGGAAGTGAGTGACATCATAGCACTGTAGTTCTGAGGGTTCTAGATGGATGCAACAATCTCCTGTTGCTTCTATGAAGGCCATAATAGACGACATCACCAAACAGCTCCATAGTCACATACACAGCAAAGGAGAGATGTTGTTTACACCTAGTGATGTCAGTGGTATTGAGTGACATCACAGCACAGTGCTAAGGCTCCTGGGCCTGGACACAGCAGCGGCTGCAATATCTCAACGGAGAATACGTTTATATATATGTGTGTGTGTGCGCGTATATATATATATATATATATATATATATATATATATATATTTCTCCGCCGAAATCACTTTTAAACCCATTTCCACCTTTTTTTCCCTTCTCTTCCTCTTACTTTTTTTTCACGTTTTTTTACGTTTTTCTCCTTTTCGCCTCTTTTCTGGGCGTATTATTCTTCTTTTTCTTCTTTTTTTTCGTCTAATGCATACCCCATCAGTGCAGCAATGCTTATTCAATACCGCCAGCAGATGGAGACACTGGGGGATAATTTTCTAAGGATTTATACTGATTTTTCCTGTCTGAATTTGTCGCACAGAAAGTTGCAGGCCAAATATGTGTGACATTTCTGCGACTTTAGCTTCTAGAGCATTTTTACAACATTATACATAGGTGCTGAATACATAAAAAGCGACTGTTCAGCGACAGACAAGTCGCATCGGCTGAAAGTAGGCCAGAATGTCAGTCCATGTTGGAGCAGGTTTAGATACAGTCTAAAGTATAGATCTCAAAGTCTGTGCACAGAATTTAGCAAGGGCCTCGCACCTTCTGATGCATCAGGTAGGTGCACAATAGCATAGCCTAACCCTCTGTACTTTGGTCTATATTGATGCGGGACATAGACAGCCAGCTGATGACCAATCCATTAGTGCAATGGATGGCTGGAAGCATTTGTCTTTGCCTTTGCAATACCACAGAAGCAATGCATGGTCAATGTACAGCAATGACACACCTGTGTGAACAGCCAGGAGACCCCCCCCCCCCCCATGTTATGTTACATAGTTACATAGTTAGTACGGTCGAAAAAAGACATATGTCCATCAAGTTCAACCAGGGAATTAAGGGGTAGGGGTGTGGCGCGATATTGGGGAAGGGATGAGATTTTATATTTCTTCATAAGCATTAATCTTATTTTGTCAATTAGGAACATTCAGCACCCACCCGCTATCAAGGCAGCTGCCTATCATGTCATGCCCTACCTGCACAGGTGTGCTGGCTACTCAAATGATCCAATTAAGGAGGCCATTTAGTCAGCAGCAGCAGAAGTCCTGTGCCTGGACGCTCCAACAGCGGCCAGACACAAGCAGAAGCAGAAGCAGCAGAAGCAGCAGCAGCACCACCTTTTGTTTTTTGGCTGCAGCAGCAGCAAGGCCCACAGGGCTGGCTAGCTGGCTAGCCAGCAAGCAGGTAGCAATGAAAGTAGGAATCTTTCTTTTTAACCCTGTAAGGGGGTGGTGCACTGTACCCGAAGATACTGCCATATCGGGTCAATGCATAGGGCGACGGAAGCAAGCTTCGAAATCGGCCCCCGTTCTCAAAAATCCATTTAATATATGGTCCCCAGATAGGGGACGTATCAGATATTAAACTGATAAGAACAGATACTACACTTGATCTTAGCCAAAAGGCCGAGAAGCGATAACCGTGAAAGGGGCGGGCCCAACAAGGTGCCCTTCATGGGCACTATCACTGCTTGCTGTCAGGGAGGCTGCCAGACAATTTTCCATGCACACTCTGGGCTGGGGGGCAGTCAACCACCAGTACACACAGCAGAACCTAAACCCATACCATTATTGCTAAGCAGCAAGACAGGGGCCCATTGCACTCCCACGGGGCCTTTTTAAATGCAATCCATAACCCGGATTTGCCAGGAACCCTTCTTACTCCTCCTACTTGCATGTGACACTGGGCTTAGGATCTGCATAGGAAACACACACACAAGCACACACCTACCTTTGTTGCCTGCAGATGCCTCCTTGGCTGTCCCCAAACGGTATCAAACCAACACCCACGGGAAGCTGTAAGCATAGAGGACATGCCTGCACCCCATTGGACTTACCTGTGTGGGTTAAACCCGGGTTATTTGACAACCTATGGCGGTGATGGTTCTGCTCAGGCAGAGCAGTGCTGATGCTCCTCATAAAGCTGTCGCTGCTGTGAAGGTTCTAGGTGACATCACAAATCCCTATGGTTACATACACAACAAAGCTGGGTTGTTGTTGTTTACACTCTGCAAGGCCTGTGGAAGTGAGTGACATCATAGCACTGTAGTTCTGAGGGTTCTAGATGGATGCAACAATCTCCTGTTGCTTCTATGAAGGCCATAATAGACGACATCACCAAACAGCTCCATAGTCACATACACAGCAAAGGAGAGATGTTGTTTACACCTAGTGATGTCAGTGGTATTGAGTGACATCACAGCACAGTGCTAAGGCTCCTGGGCCTGGACACAGCAGCGGCTGCAATATCTCAACGGAGAATACGTTTATATATATGTGTGTGTGTGCGCGTATATATATATATATATATATATATATATATATATATATATATATTTCTCCGCCGAAATCACTTTTAAACCCATTTCCACCTTTTTTTCCCTTCTCTTCCTCTTACTTTTTTTTCACGTTTTTTTACGTTTTTCTCCTTTTCGCCTCTTTTCTGGGCGTATTATTCTTCTTTTTCTTCTTTTTTTTCGTCTAATGCATACCCCATCAGTGCAGCAATGCTTATTCAATACCGCCAGCAGATGGAGACACTGGGGGATAATTTTCTAAGGATTTATACTGATTTTTCCTGTCTGAATTTGTCGCACAGAAAGTTGCAGGCCAAATATGTGTGACATTTCTGCGACTTTAGCTTCTAGAGCATTTTTACAACATTATACATAGGTGCTGAATACATAAAAAGCGACTGTTCAGCGACAGACAAGTCGCATCGGCTGAAAGTAGGCCAGAATGTCAGTCCATGTTGGAGCAGGTTTAGATACAGTCTAAAGTATAGATCTCAAAGTCTGTGCACAGAATTTAGCAAGGGCCTCGCACCTTCTGATGCATCAGGTAGGTGCACAATAGCATAGCCTAACCCTCTGTACTTTGGTCTATATTGATGCGGGACATAGACAGCCAGCTGATGACCAATCCATTAGTGCAATGGATGGCTGGAAGCATTTGTCTTTGCCTTTGCAATACCACAGAAGCAATGCATGGTCAATGTACAGCAATGACACACCTGTGTGAACAGCCAGGAGACCCCCCCCCCCCCATGTTATGTTACATAGTTACATAGTTAGTACGGTCGAAAAAAGACATATGTCCATCAAGTTCAACCAGGGAATTAAGGGGTAGGGGTGTGGCGCGATATTGGGGAAGGGATGAGATTTTATATTTCTTCATAAGCATTAATCTTATTTTGTCAATTAGGAACATTCAGCACCCACCCGCTATCAAGGCAGCTGCCTATCATGTCATGCCCTACCTGCACAGGTGTGCTGGCTACTCAAATGATCCAATTAAGGAGGCCATTTAGTCAGCAGCAGCAGAAGTCCTGTGCCTGGACGCTCCAACAGCGACCAGACACAAGCAGAAGCAGAAGCAGCAGAAGCAGCAGCAGCACCACCTTTTGTTTTTTGGCTGCAGCAGCAGCAAGGCCCACAGGGCTGGCTAGCTGGCTAGCCAGCAAGCAGGTAGCAATGAAAGTAGGAATCTTTCTTTTTAACCCTGTAAGGGGGTGGTGCACTGTACCCGAAGATACTGCCATATCGGGTCAATGCATAGGGCGACGGAAGCAAGCTTCGAAATCGGCCCCCGTTCTCAAAAATCCATTTAATATATGGTCCCCAGATAGGGGACGTATCAGATATTAAACTGATAAGAACAGATACTACACTTGATCTTAGCCAAAAGGCCGAGAAGCGATAACCGTGAAAGGGGCGGGCCCAACAAGGTGCCCTTCATGGGCACTATCACTGCTTGCTGTCAGGGAGGCTGCCAGACAATTTTCCATGCACACTCTGGGCTGGGGGGCAGTCAACCACCAGTACACACAGCAGAACCTAAACCCATACCATTATTGCTAAGCAGCAAGACAGGGGCCCATTGCACTCCCACGGGGCCTTTTTAAATGCAATCCATAAACCGGATTTGCCAGGAACCCTTCTTACTCCTCCTACTTGCATGTGACACTGGGCTTAGGATCTGCATAGGAAACACACACACAAGCACACACCTACCTTTGTTGCCTGCAGATGCCTCCTTGGCTGTCCCCAAACGGTATCAAACCAACACCCACGGGAAGCTGTAAGCATAGAGGACATGCCTGCACCCCATTGGACTTACCTGTGTGGGTTAAACCCGGGTTATTTGACAACCTATGGCGGTGATGGTTCTGCTCAGGCAGAGCAGTGCTGATGCTCCTCATAAAGCTGTCGCTGCTGTGAAGGTTCTAGGTGACATCACAAATCCCTATGGTTACATACACAACAAAGCTGGGTTGTTGTTGTTTACACTCTGCAAGGCCTGTGGAAGTGAGTGACATCATAGCACTGTAGTTCTGAGGGTTCTAGATGGATGCAACAATCTCCTGTTGCTTCTATGAAGGCCATAATAGACGACATCACCAAACAGCTCCATAGTCACATACACAGCAAAGGAGAGATGTTGTTTACACCTAGTGATGTCAGTGGTATTGAGTGACATCACAGCACAGTGCTAAGGCTCCTGGGCCTGGACACAGCAGCGGCTGCAATATCTCAACGGAGAATACGTTTATATATATGTGTGTGTGTGCGCGTATATATATATATATATATATATATATATATATATATATATATATATATTTCTCCGCCGAAATCACTTTTAAACCCATTTCCACCTTTTTTTCCCTTCTCTTCCTCTTACTTTTTTTTCACGTTTTTTTACGTTTTTCTCCTTTTCGCCTCTTTTCTGGGCGTATTATTCTTCTTTTTCTTCTTTTTTTTCGTCTAATGCATACCCCATCAGTGCAGCAATGCTTATTCAATACCGCCAGCAGATGGAGACACTGGGGGATAATTTTCTAAGGATTTATACTGATTTTTCCTGTCTGAATTTGTCGCACAGAAAGTTGCAGGCCAAATATGTGTGACATTTCTGCGACTTTAGCTTCTAGAGCATTTTTACAACATTATACATAGGTGCTGAATACATAAAAAGCGACTGTTCAGCGACAGACAAGTCGCATCGGCTGAAAGTAGGCCAGAATGTCAGTCCATGTTGGAGCAGGTTTAGATACAGTCTAAAGTATAGATCTCAAAGTCTGTGCACAGAATTTAGCAAGGGCCTCGCACCTTCTGATGCATCAGGTAGGTGCACAATAGCATAGCCTAACCCTCTGTACTTTGGTCTATATTGATGCGGGACATAGACAGCCAGCTGATGACCAATCCATTAGTGCAATGGATGGCTGGAAGCATTTGTCTTTGCCTTTGCAATACCACAGAAGCAATACATGGTCAATGTACAGCAATGACACACCTGTGTGAACAGCCAGGAGACCCCCCCCCCCCCCATGTTATGTTACATAGTTACATAGTTAGTACGGTCGAAAAAAGACATATGTCCATCAAGTTCAACCAGGGAATTAAGGGGTAGGGGTGTGGCGCGATATTGGGGAAGGGATGAGATTTTATATTTCTTCATAAGCATTAATCTTATTTTGTCAATTAGGAACATTCAGCACCCACCCGCTATCAAGGCAGCTGCCTATCATGTCATGCCCTACCTGCACAGGTGTGCTGGCTACTCAAATGATCCAATTAAGGAGGCCATTTAGTCAGCAGCAGCAGAAGTCCTGTGCCTGGACGCTCCAACAGCGGCCAGACACAAGCAGAAGCAGCAGAAGCAGCAGCAGCACCACCTTTTGTTTTTTGGCTGCAGCAGCAGCAAGGCCCACAGGGCTGGCTAGCTGGCTAGCCAGCAAGCAGGTAGCAATGAAAGTAGGAATCTTTCTTTTTAACCCTGTAAGGGGGTGGTGCACTGTACCCGAAGATACTGCCATATCGGGTCAATGCATAGGGCGACGGAAGCAAGCTTCGAAATCGGCCCCCGTTCTCAAAAATCCATTTAATATATGGTCCCCAGATAGGGGACGTATCAGATATTAAACTGATAAGAACAGATTTTTTTTTTTTTTAAGTTAACCCTCAGAACTCCATCAGAGCTCTAAGTTCTTATTTGAGCTTGATTTTTTTGTTCATCATCAGGAAAACCCGTTTTTCTTTATTTCTTTATCTTTTTTAACAATAAAAGAAACCATATTTAAAACATAAAAAAATATTTAATCAAAACTAACCATGCAATATTTCACCAAAGAGGATTACCAAAAGGTCATTCCTCTTCTCCATGCAAAAACCATCAAGAACTCTAGGAAACCACAAGTTATTGCACCTCTCTGCATCTCACTTTTAGCTGGAACCGCCAGCCACGCCGGAACTTTGTATGTTTCCACAAATCTATCCACATCTGCGTGAAACGAACGATAAACTTTATCCCTTGCTTCATTGATTTTGTATCCCAATCTTTCTTTTAGACTACCCAAATCCTTGTCAAAGGCCTTTTTCTCTTTATTTGTCACACTCTCGAAAACAACATCAAGAGAGCCTCCATACCTTACCGGTATAAATTCATCTTCTTCATTTTCTTTCCTTTTCTTCTCCTCCACCACTTTTCTAGTTGGAGCTTCTTCCCCTTCCGGTTCTTCACTCACCTCAATTTCCTCCTCTCTATTTCTTTTCATACCCTCCTTCTTCTTCTTCTTCCTCTTAGGACACGTGCCTACCAGATGCCCCTCATCACCACATAGGTGACATTTTTTCTTTTCTTTACATGCTTCTGGTTCATGGCCTTCTCCTTGACATTTATAGCACCACAAGATGTCGCAGAAATCTTTCCTATGCCCGTACTTCTTACACTTTCGACAAAAGTCGTCCATGCCAGAAAAGAACAGGTCCCCATTAACTGTACCAATCTTAAAACGACCAGGCGGATACATTAGCCTTCCATCAGGTGCTTTCTGAAACTTTACTTGAAATTTCCACTTCGTCGTCCAAAGACCGAATTGATTATATATCTTGCCTTTTGGCTTCACCTCCTCACAGAATCTGGAAAGGAACAAAACAATCTCCTCTTCTGGGATATACGGACTGTACATCCTTACAGTTAGAAGTCTTTCCTGCGTCGGAAAATGGGGAGTAATCTCTACCCCTCCCAACACAGGGTGCGACTTCCACAGCAATGCTTTATTGCAGAACATACCACAGTCCTCCTCCGAAACCAGAACCACGTCATAGATACCACTTCTTGGAAATTCCAGCATGGATAATATCTGTTCCTTCTTCAGCTCAAAGAGCTTGAACAAAATCTCTTCAACTACGAAAAATAAGCCTCTCTCCTTCTTCTCAGGGTCCAAAAGAGTAACACGAACTCCATTTCGTAGTCTGGCGTAGCTAGGTACACCTACAGCAGGATCTTCTGTCTTGCCAGCCTCCTCCATCGCAGAACAAAACACCTCCCCTACTGAAAGCAGGTAGGTGGTGATCGCTCCTCGTTGCCCAGGGACTAAGCCGCTACCCTGATGTCAGCAAGGGGGTTTAGTCCCACCAAAAGATGGAACGATCCCCCAGGGAAAAGGAGCGGGTACCCCGGGCACCTTCCAGCCAGATCAAGTAAGCAAATACTACACTTGATCTTAGCCAAAAGGCCGAGAAGCGATAACCGTGAAAGGGGCGGGCCCAACAAGGTGCCCTTCATGGGCACTATCACTGCTTGCTGTCAGGGAGGCTGCCAGACAATTTTCCATGCACACTCTGGGCTGGGGGGCAGTCAACCACCAGTACACACAGCAGAACCTAAACCCATACCATTATTGCTAAGCAGCAAGACAGGGGCCCATTGCACTCCCACGGGGCCTTTTTAAATGCAATCCATAACCCGGATTTGCCAGGAACCCTTCTTACTCCTCCTACTTGCATGTGACACTGGGCTTAGGATCTGCATAGGAAACACACACACAAGCACACACCTACCTTTGTTGCCTGCAGATGCCTCCTTGGCTGTCCCCAAACGGTATCAAACCAACACCCACGGGAAGCTGTAAGCATAGAGGACATGCCTGCACCCCATTGGACTTACCTGTGTGGGTTAAACCCGGGTTATTTGACAACCTATGGCGGTGATGGTTCTGCTCAGGCAGAGCAGTGCTGATGCTCCTCATAAAGCTGTCGCTGCTGTGAAGGTTCTAGGTGACATCACAAATCCCTATGGTTACATACACAACAAAGCTGGGTTGTTGTTGTTTACACTCTGCAAGGCCTGTGGAAGTGAGTGACATCATAGCACTGTAGTTCTGAGGGTTCTAGATGGATGCAACAATCTCCTGTTGCTTCTATGAAGGCCATAATAGACGACATCACCAAACAGCTCCATAGTCACATACACAGCAAAGGAGAGATGTTGTTTACACCTAGTGATGTCAGTGGTATTGAGTGACATCACAGCACAGTGCTAAGGCTCCTGGGCCTGGACACAGCAGCGGCTGCAATATCTCAACGGAGAATACGTTTATATATATGTGTGTGTGTGCGCGTATATATATATATATATATATATATATATATATATATATATTTCTCCGCCGAAATCACTTTTAAACCCATTTCCACCTTTTTTTCCCTTCTCTTCCTCTTACTTTTTTTTCACGTTTTTTTACGTTTTTCTGCTTTTCGCCTCTTTTCTGGGCGTATTATTCTTCTTTTTCTTCTTTTTTTTCGTCTAATGCATACCCCATCAGTGCAGCAATGCTTATTCAATACCGCCAGCAGATGGAGACACTGGGGGATAATTTTCTAAGGATTTATACTGATTTTTCCTGTCTGAATTTGTCGCACAGAAAGTTGCAGGCCAAATATGTGTGACATTTCTGCGACTTTAGCTTCTAGAGCATTTTTACAACATTATACATAGGTGCTGAATACATAAAAAGCGACTGTTCAGCGACAGACAAGTCGCATCGGCTGAAAGTAGGCCAGAATGTCAGTCCATGTTGGAGCAGGTTTAGATACAGTCTAAAGTATAGATCTCAAAGTCTGTGCACAGAATTTAGCAAGGGCCTCGCACCTTCTGATGCATCAGGTAGGTGCACAATAGCATAGCCTAACCCTCTGTACTTTGGTCTATATTGATGCGGGACATAGACAGCCAGCTGATGACCAATCCATTAGTGCAATGGATGGCTGGAAGCATTTGTCTTTGCCTTTGCAATACCACAGAAGCAATGCATGGTCAATGTACAGCAATGACACACCTGTGTGAACAGCCAGGAGACCCCCCCCCCCCCCATGTTATGTTACATAGTTACATAGTTAGTACGGTCGAAAAAAGACATATGTCCATCAAGTTCAACCAGGGAATTAAGGGGTAGGGGTGTGGCGCGATATTGGGGAAGGGATGAGATTTTATATTTCTTCATAAGCATTAATCTTATTTTGTCAATTAGGAACATTCAGCACCCACCCGCTATCAAGGCAGCTGCCTATCATGTCATGCCCTACCTGCACAGGTGTGCTGGCTACTCAAATGATCCAATTAAGGAGGCCATTTAGTCAGCAGCAGCAGAAGTCCTGTGCCTGGACGCTCCAACAGCGGCCAGACACAAGCAGAAGCAGAAGCAGCAGAAGCAGCAGCAGCACCACCTTTTGTTTTTTGGCTGCAGCAGCAGCAAGGCCCACAGGGCTGGCTAGCTGGCTAGCCAGCAAGCAGGTAGCAATGAAAGTAGGAATCTTTCTTTTTAACCCTGTAAGGGGGTGGTGCACTGTACCCGAAGATACTGCCATATCGGGTCAATGCATAGGGCGACGGAAGCAAGCTTCGAAATCGGCCCCCGTTCTCAAAAATCCATTTAATATATGGTCCCCAGATAGGGGACGTATCAGATATTAAACTGATAAGAACAGATACTACACTTGATCTTAGCCAAAAGGCCGAGAAGCGATAACCGTGAAAGGGGCGGGCCCAACAAGGTGCCCTTCATGGGCACTATCACTGCTTGCTGTCAGGGAGGCTGCCAGACAATTTTCCATGCACACTCTGGGCTGGGGGGCAGTCAACCACCAGTACACACAGCAGAACCTAAACCCATACCATTATTGCTAAGCAGCAAGACAGGGGCCCATTGCACTCCCACGGGGCCTTTTTAAATGCAATCCATAACCCGGATTTGCCAGGAACCCTTCTTACTCCTCCTACTTGCATGTGACACTGGGCTTAGGATCTGCATAGGAAACACACACACAAGCACACACCTACCTTTGTTGCCTGCAGATGCCTCCTTGGCTGTCCCCAAACGGTATCAAACCAACACCCACGGGAAGCTGTAAGCATAGAGGACATGCCTGCACCCCATTGGACTTACCTGTGTGGGTTAAACCCGGGTTATTTGACAACCTATGGCGGTGATGGTTCTGCTCAGGCAGAGCAGTGCTGATGCTCCTCATAAAGCTGTCGCTGCTGTGAAGGTTCTAGGTGACATCACAAATCCCTATGGTTACATACACAACAAAGCTGGGTTGTTGTTGTTTACACTCTGCAAGGCCTGTGGAAGTGAGTGACATCATAGCACTGTAGTTCTGAGGGTTCTAGATGGATGCAACAATCTCCTGTTGCTTCTATGAAGGCCATAATAGACGACATCACCAAACAGCTCCATAGTCACATACACAGCAAAGGAGAGATGTTGTTTACACCTAGTGATGTCAGTGGTATTGAGTGACATCACAGCACAGTGCTAAGGCTCCTGGGCCTGGACACAGCAGCGGCTGCAATATCTCAACGGAGAATACGTTTATATATATGTGTGTGTGTGCGCGTATATATATATATATATATATATATATATATATATATATATATTTCTCCGCCGAAATCACTTTTAAACCCATTTCCACCTTTTTTTCCCTTCTCTTCCTCTTACTTTTTTTTCAAGTTTTTTTACGTTTTTCTCCTTTTCGCCTCTTTTCTGGGCGTATTATTCTTCTTTTTCTTCTTTTTTTTCGTCTAATGCATACCCCATCAGTGCAGCAATGCTTATTCAATACCGCCAGCAGATGGAGACACTGGGGGATAATTTTCTAAGGATTTATACTGATTTTTCCTGTCTGAATTTGTCGCACAGAAAGTTGCAGGCCAAATATGTGTGACATTTCTGCGACTTTAGCTTCTAGAGCATTTTTACAACATTATACATAGGTGCTGAATACATAAAAAGCGACTGTTCAGCGACAGACAAGTCGCATCGGCTGAAAGTAGGCCAGAATGTCAGTCCATGTTGGAGCAGGTTTAGATACAGTCTAAAGTATAGATCTCAAAGTCTGTGCACAGAATTTAGCAAGGGCCTCGCACCTTCTGATGCATCAGGTAGGTGCACAATAGCATAGCCTAACCCTCTGTACTTTGGTCTATATTGATGCGGGACATAGACAGCCAGCTGATGACCAATCCATTAGTGCAATGGATGGCTGGAAGCATTTGTCTTTGCCTTTGCAATACCACAGAAGCAATGCATGGTCAATGTACAGCAATGACACACCTGTGTGAACAGCCAGGAGACCCCCCCCCCCCCCCCCATGTTATGTTACATAGTTACATAGTTAGTACGGTCGAAAAAAGACATATGTCCATCAAGTTCAACCAGGGAATTAAGGGGTAGGGGTGTGGCGCGATATTGGGGAAGGGATGAGATTTTATATTTCTTCATAAGCATTAATCTTATTTTGTCAATTAGGAACATTCAGCACCCACCCGCTATCAAGGCAGCTGCCTATCATGTCATGCCCTACCTGCACAGGTGTGCTGGCTACTCAAATGATCCAATTAAGGAGGCCATTTAGTCAGCAGCAGCAGAAGTCCTGTGCCTGGACGCTCCAACAGCGGCCAGACACAAGCAGAAGCAGAAGCAGCAGAAGCACCACCTTTTGTTTTTTGGCTGCAGCAGCAGCAAGGCCCACAGGGCTGGCTAGCTGGCTAGCCAGCAAGCAGGTAGCAATGAAAGTAGGAATCTTTCTTTTTAACCCTGTAAGGGGGTGGTGCACTGTACCCGAAGATACTGCCATATCGGGTCAATGCATAGGGCGACGGAAGCAAGCTTCGAAATCGGCCCCCGTTCTCAAAAATCCATTTAATATATGGTCCCCAGATAGGGGACGTATCAGATATTAAACTGATAAGAACAGATACTACACTTGATCTTAGCCAAAAGGCCGAGAAGCGATAACCGTGAAAGGGGCGGGCCCAACAAGGTGCCCTTCATGGGCACTATCACTGCTTGCTGTCAGGGAGGCTGCCAGACAATTTTCCATGCACACTCTGGGCTGGGGGGCAGTCAACCACCAGTACACACAGCAGAACCTAAACCCATACCATTATTGCTAAGCAGCAAGACAGGGGCCCATTGCACTCCCACGGGGCCTTTTTAAATGCAATCCATAACCCGGATTTGCCAGGAACCCTTCTTACTCCTCCTACTTGCATGTGACACTGGGCTTAGGATCTGCATAGGAAACACACACACAAGCACACACCTACCTTTGTTGCCTGCAGATGCCTCCTTGGCTGTCCCCAAACGGTATCAAACCAACACCCACGGGAAGCTGTAAGCATAGAGGACATGCCTGCACCCCATTGGACTTACCTGTGTGGGTTAAACCCGGGTTATTTGACAACCTATGGCGGTGATGGTTCTGCTCAGGCAGAGCAGTGCTGATGCTCCTCATAAAGCTGTCGCTGCTGTGAAGGTTCTAGGTGACATCACAAATCCCTATGGTTACATACACAACAAAGCTGGGTTGTTGTTGTTTACACTCTGCAAGGCCTGTGGAAGTGAGTGACATCATAGCACTGTAGTTCTGAGGGTTCTAGATGGATGCAACAATCTCCTGTTGCTTCTATGAAGGCCATAATAGACGACATCACCAAACAGCTCCATAGTCACATACACAGCAAAGGAGAGATGTTGTTTACACCTAGTGATGTCAGTGGTATTGAGTGACATCACAGCACAGTGCTAAGGCTCCTGGGCCTGGACACAGCAGCGGCTGCAATATCTCAACGGAGAATACGTTTATATATATGTGTGTGTGTGCGCGTATATATATATATATATATATATATATATATATATATATATATATATATATATATTTCTCCGCCGAAATCACTTTCATACCCATTTCCACCTTTTTTTCCCTTCTCTTCCTCTTACTTTTTTTTCACGTTTTTTTACGTTTTTCTCCTTTTCGCCTCTTTTCTGGGCGTATTATTCTTCTTTTTCTTCTTTTTTTTCGTCTAATGCATACCCCATCAGTGCAGCAATGCTTATTCAATACCGCCAGCAGATGGAGACACTGGGGGATAATTTTCTAAGGATTTATACTGATTTTTCCTGTCTGAATTTGTCGCACAGAAAGTTGCAGGCCAAATATGTGTGACATTTCTGCGACTTTAGCTTCTAGAGCATTTTTACAACATTATACATAGGTGCTGAATACATAAAAAGCGACTGTTCAGCGACAGACAAGTCGCATCGGCTGAAAGTAGGCCAGAATGTCAGTCCATGTTGGAGCAGGTTTAGATACAGTCTAAAGTATAGATCTCAAAGTCTGTGCACAGAATTTAGCAAGGGCCTCGCACCTTCTGATGCATCAGGTAGGTGCACAATAGCATAGCCTAACCCTCTGTACTTTGGTCTATATTGATGCGGGACATAGACAGCCAGCTGATGACCAATCCATTAGTGCAATGGATGGCTGGAAGCATTTGTCTTTGCCTTTGCAATACCACAGAAGCAATGCATGGTCAATGTACAGCAATGACACACCTGTGTGAACAGCCAGGAGACCCCCCCCCCCCCCCCCCCCCATGTTATGTTACATAGTTACATAGTTAGTACGGTCGAAAAAAGACATATGTCCATCAAGTTCAACCAGGGAATTAAGGGGTAGGGGTGTGGCGCGATATTGGGGAAGGGATGAGATTTTATATTTCTTCATAAGCATTAATCTTATTTTGTCAATTAGGAACATTCAGCACCCACCCGCTATCAAGGCAGCTGCCTATCATGTCATGCCCTACCTGCACAGGTGTGCTGGCTACTCAAATGATCCAATTAAGGAGGCCATTTAGTCAGCAGCAGCAGAAGTCCTGTGCCTGGACGCTCCAACAGCGGCCAGACACAAGCAGAAGCAGAAGCAGCAGAAGCAGCAGCAGCACCACCTTTTGTTTTTTGGCTGCAGCAGCAGCAAGGCCCACAGGGCTGGCTAGCTGGCTAGCCAGTAGTGTTGCTCACGAATATTCGCAATTCGAATATTATTCGCGAATATCGCATATTCGCGAATTCGCGAATTTCGCGAATATAGCGCTATATATTCGTAATTACGAATATTCGTTTTTTTTTTTTTTTTTTTTTTTTTTTTTTTCACAGTACACATCACAGTGATCATCCCTCTCTGCTTCCAGCTTGTGTGGTGTAAAGAAGGCTCTAATACTACTGTGTGAGACTGGCGCGCGAAAATTCGCATATGCGAAAATTAGCACATGCGAATTTTCACATATGCGAATTTTCACGTATGTTAATTTTGTATATGCTAATATGCACATATGATAGTTTTCGCATACGCGAATGTTCGCATATGCGAAAATAAAACGGGAATATAACGAATATGCGAATATTCGCGAATATATGACGAATATTCGTCCATATATTCGCGAATATTCGCGAATTCGAATATGGCCTATGCCGCTCAACACTACTAGCCAGCAAGCAGGTAGCAATGAAAGTAGGAATCTTTCTTTTTAACCCTGTAAGGGGGTGGTGCACTGTACCCGAAGATACTGCCATATCGGGTCAATGCATAGGGCGACGGAAGCAAGCTTCGAAATCGGCCCCCGTTCTCAAAAATCCATTTAATATATGGTCCCCAGATAGGGGACGTATCAGATATTAAACTGATAAGAACAGATACTACACTTGATCTTAGCCAAAAGGCCGAGAAGCGATAACCGTGAAAGGGGCGGGCCCAACAAGGTGCCCTTCATGGGCACTATCACTGCTTGCTGTCAGGGAGGCTGCCAGACAATTTTCCATGCACACTCTGGGCTGGGGGGCAGTCAACCACCAGTACACACAGCAGAACCTAAACCCATACCATTATTGCTAAGCAGCAAGACAGGGGCCCATTGCACTCCCACGGGGCCTTTTTAAATGCAATCCATAACCCGGATTTGCCAGGAACCCTTCTTACTCCTCCTACTTGCATGTGACACTGGGCTTAGGATCTGCATAGGAAACACACACACAAGCACACACCTACCTTTGTTGCCTGCAGATGCCTCCTTGGCTGTCCCCAAACGGTATCAAACCAACACCCACGGGAAGCTGTAAGCATAGAGGACATGCCTGCACCCCATTGGACTTACCTGTGTGGGTTAAACCCGGGTTATTTGACAACCTATGGCGGTGATGGTTCTGCTCAGGCAGAGCAGTGCTGATGCTCCTCATAAAGCTGTCGCTGCTGTGAAGGTTCTAGGTGACATCACAAATCCCTATGGTTACATACACAACAAAGCTGGGTTGTTGTTGTTTACACTCTGCAAGGCCTGTGGAAGTGAGTGACATCATAGCACTGTAGTTCTGAGGGTTCTAGATGGATGCAACAATCTCCTGTTGCTTCTATGAAGGCCATAATAGACGACATCACCAAACAGCTCCATAGTCACATACACAGCAAAGGAGAGATGTTGTTTACACCTAGTGATGTCAGTGGTATTGAGTGACATCACAGCACAGTGCTAAGGCTCCTGGGCCTGGACACAGCAGCGGCTGCAATATCTCAACGGAGAATACGTTTATATATATGTGTGTGTGTGCGCGTATATATATATATATATATATATATATATATATATATTTCTCCGCCGAAATCACTTTTAAACCCATTTCCACCTTTTTTTCCCTTCTCTTCCTCTTACTTTTTTTTCACGTTTTTTTACGTTTTTCTCCTTTTCGCCTCTTTTCTGGGCGTATTATTCTTCTTTTTCTTCTTTTTTTTCGTCTAATGCATACCCCATCAGTGCAGCAATGCTTATTCAATACCGCCAGCAGATGGAGACACTGGGGGGTAATTTTCTAAGGATTTATACTGATTTTTCCTGTCTGAATTTGTCGCACAGAAAGTTGCAGGCCAAATATGTGTGACATTTCTGCGACTTTAGCTTCTAGAGCATTTTTACAACATTATACATAGGTGCTGAATACATAAAAAGCGACTGTTCAGCGACAGACAAGTCGCATCGGCTGAAAGTAGGCCAGAATGTCAGTCCATGTTGGAGCAGGTTTAGATACAGTCTAAAGTATAGATCTCAAAGTCTGTGCACAGAATTTAGCAAGGGCCTCGCACCTTCTGATGCATCAGGTAGGTGCACAATAGCATAGCCTAACCCTCTGTACTTTGGTCTATATTGATGCGGGACATAGACAGCCAGCTGATGACCAATCCATTAGTGCAATGGATGGCTGGAAGCATTTGTCTTTGCCTTTGCAATACCACAGAAGCAATGCATGGTCAATGTACAGCAATGACACACCTGTGTGAACAGCCAGGAGACCCCCCCCCCCCCCATGTTATGTTACATAGTTACATAGTTAGTACGGTCGAAAAAAGACATATGTCCATCAAGTTCAACCAGGGAATTAAGGGGTAGGGGTGTGGCACGATATTGGGGAAGGGATGAGATTTTATATTTCTTCATAAGCATTAATCTTATTTTGTCAATTAGGAACATTAAGCACCCACCCGCTATCAAGGCAGCTGCCTATCATGTCATGCCCTACCTGCACAGGTGTGCTGGCTACTCAAATGATCCAATTAAGGAGGCCATTTAGTCAGCAGCAGCAGAAGTCCTGTGCCTGGACGCTCCAACAGCGGCCAGACACAAGCAGAAGCAGCAGAAGCACCACCTTTTGTTTTTTGGCTGCAGCAGCAGCAAGGCCCACAGGGCTGGCTAGCTGGCTAGCCAGCAAGCAGGTAGCAATGAAAGTAGGAATCTTTCTTTTTAACCCTGTAAGGGGGTGGTGCACTGTACCCGAAGATACTGCCATATCGGGTCAATGCATAGGGCGACGGAAGCAAGCTTCGAAATCGGCCCCCGTTCTCAAAAATCCATTTAATATATGGTCCCCAGATAGGGGACGTATCAGATATTAAACTGATAAGAACAGATACTACACTTGATCTTAGCCAAAAGGCCGAGAAGCGATAACCGTGAAAGGGGCGGGCCCAACAAGGTGCCCTTCATGGGCACTATCACTGCTTGCTGTCAGGGAGGCTGCCAGACAATTTTCCATGCACACTCTGGGCTGGGGGGCAGTCAACCACCAGTACACACAGCAGAACCTAAACCCATACCATTATTGCTAAGCAGCAAGACAGGGGCCCATTGCACTCCCACGGGGCCTTTTTAAATGCAATCCATAACCCGGATTTGCCAGGAACCCTTCTTACTCCTCCTACTTGCATGTGACACTGGGCTTAGGATCTGCATAGGAAACACACACACAAGCACACACCTACCTTTGTTGCCTGCAGATGCCTCCTTGGCTGTCCCCAAACGGTATCAAACCAACACCCACGGGAAGCTGTAAGCATAGAGGACATGCCTGCACCCCATTGGACTTACCTGTGTGGGTTAAACCCGGGTTATTTGACAACCTATGGCGGTGATGGTTCTGCTCAGGCAGAGCAGTGCTGATGCTCCTCATAAAGCTGTCGCTGCTGTGAAGGTTCTAGGTGACATCACAAATCCCTATGGTTACATACACAACAAAGCTGGGTTGTTGTTGTTTACACTCTGCAAGGCCTGTGGAAGTGAGTGACATCATAGCACTGTAGTTCTGAGGGTTCTAGATGGATGCAACAATCTCCTGTTGCTTCTATGAAGGCCATAATAGACGACATCACCAAACAGCTCCATAGTCACATACACAGCAAAGGAGAGATGTTGTTTACACCTAGTGATGTCAGTGGTATTGAGTGACATCACAGCACAGTGCTAAGGCTCCTGGGCCTGGACACAGCAGCGGCTGCAATATCTCAACGGAGAATACGTTTATATATATGTGTGTGTGTGCGCGTATATATATATATATATATATATATATATATATATATATATATATTTCTCCGCCGAAATCACTTTTAAACCCATTTCCACCTTTTTTTCCCTTCTCTTCCTCTTACTTTTTTTTCACGTTTTTTTACGTTTTTCTCCTTTTCGCCTCTTTTCTGGGCGTATTATTCTTCTTTTTCTTCTTTTTTTTCGTCTAATGCATACCCCATCAGTGCAGCAATGCTTATTCAATACCGCCAGCAGATGGAGACACTGGGGGATAATTTTCTAAGGATTTATACTGATTTTTCCTGTCTGAATTTGTCGCACAGAAAGTTGCAGGCCAAATATGTGTGACATTTCTGCGACTTTAGCTTCTAGAGCATTTTTACAACATTATACATAGGTGCTGAATACATAAAAAGCGACTGTTCAGCGACAGACAAGTCGCATCGGCTGAAAGTAGGCCAGAATGTCAGTCCATGTTGGAGCAGGTTTAGATACAGTCTAAAGTATAGATCTCAAAGTCTGTGCACAGAATTTAGCAAGGGCCTCGCACCTTCTGATGCATCAGGTAGGTGCACAATAGCATAGCCTAACCCTCTGTACTTTGGTCTATATTGATGCGGGACATAGACAGCCAGCTGATGACCAATCCATTAGTGCAATGGATGGCTGGAAGCATTTGTCTTTGCCTTTGCAATACCACAGAAGCAATGCATGGTCAATGTACAGCAATGACACACCTGTGTGAACAGCCAGGAGACCCCCCCCCCCCCCATGTTATGTTACATAGTTACATAGTTAGTACGCTCGAAAAAAGACATATGTCCATCAAGTTCAACCAGGGAATTAAGGGGTAGGGGTGTGGCGCGATATTGGGGAAGGGATGAGATTTTATATTTCTTCATAAGCATTAATCTTATTTTGTCAATTAGGAACATTCAGCACCCACCCGCTATCAAGGCAGCTGCCTATCATGTCATGCCCTACCTGCACAGGTGTGCTGGCTACTCAAATGATCCAATTAAGGAGGCCATTTAGTCAGCAGCAGCAGAAGTACTGTGCCTGGACGCTCCAACAGCGGCCAGACACAAGCAGAAGCAGAAGCAGCAGAAGCACCACCTTTTGTTTTTTGGCTGCAGCAGCAGCAAGGCCCACAGGGCTGGCTAGCTGGCTAGCCAGCAAGCAGGTAGCAATGAAAGTAGGAATCTTTCTTTTTAACCCTGTAAGGGGGTGGTGCACTGTACCCGAAGATACTGCCATATCGGGTCAATGCATAGGGCGACGGAAGCAAGCTTCGAAATCGGCCCCCGTTCTCAAAAATCCATTTAATATATGGTCCCCAGATAGGGGACGTATCAGATATTAAACTGATAAGAACAGATTTTTTTTTTTTTTTTTTTTTTTTTTTTTTTCCTCAGTTACAGACTATTGTTTGGACGATCATCAGGTCACCTACCAAGACTCGTCACTTAAAACAATATCTGAAAAAACATCATACGGAAAAAACTAACTAAGGGAACCGAGTGCCAAGAAAAAGTGACCAAACAACAAAACAAAAAAACATGTCAAAAACAATCACAGAAATTGGTCAAAAACTTACAGCTTTCTCCTTTACGTACTTCTTACAAATTTTTCCATCGTGTATGCATCCAGATTTTCTCCGCTTCTTCTTCACCAATTCTCTTTTTGTCCAGTAGAAAGATAGTAAAAATCCTTCCTAAAAACAATCTTTTCAATTCCCTCGGAGAAATAACAACATTTTTAAAAACAAGCAAATTGCGTGAGTCCCATAAAACCTCTTTAAAAACAGAAAAAAGAATCCAATTAGTACGTGTATCTTCCTTTTTACTAAGATCTTGACCAATAAAAACTTTCTCAAAAGAAAAACTGTTATATCCAGTGAGTTGGATTAAAAACTTCTTTAAAAACATAAAAAATTCTTTTGCATAAAAACAGTCCCAATAAAGGTGCACTAAGTCTTCTCTACCTCCACAACCCTCTCTTGGGCATCTGTCACTTATTCTCAAACCTCTTCCATTTAAAAAAGATCGGGTTGGGAGGCAGCCATGAAAGGACATCCAACTAACGTCTTTTTGTCTGTTTGATAGTCCAATAACTTTAAAAAACTTCCAAATCTTCACAGACTGAGCATTAGTGCAGAATGGTACTTCATATAATCTCTCATTTTTCCTTATTTCTTGTTCTATTTTCTTTTTATCAGGTTCACCTAAAGAGCTCAAACCAAATTGATCATTGAAAGACCTGAGGAGCACATAGAAGGTAGGTATCACATGTGCTATGGGTCTCCTCAAATCCCTCTCACACCAGCCCCATTTGGAAAACAACCATCCTGCAAGGTATTTACTCATGTCTGCCGCCCTATTATTGCACTGTATCAATTTAAAAATTAAAAGAAAATAGTGCACCTTTAAAAACAGATCAATGTTTGGAAAGTTATATCCGCCCAAATTCATACTCTTCATCACTTCTTCTCTTCTCATTTTCTCCATCTTAGACCCCCAGAAGAACACAAAAAGCTTCCTTGTGACTCTCCTAGTCCATAACTTCCCTGGAGGAAGCACCATAGCCGTATACAAGAGAAGCGGTAGGATTACAGACTTAATGATAAGAACTTTCCCTTTAAGTGACAAGTTCCTTAACCTCCAGAAGGATAGCTTCTTCTCAATTTTACTGTCCAAAGTCTCATAACTTTTCTTTCCTTTGAGGTCTTTATCAAATATCACTCCTAGCACTTCAATGTCTTCTTTTTCCTTAACACCATCCACTACTATATTCTCTTGGTTCCCAAAACTGCATAATTGGCACTTCCCCCAGTTCACATTCATCCCAGCCACACAACAAAAAATCCTCACATGCAAATTTACTCTGTTGAGATCTGCTTGGGATGTACAAGTAAAAACCACATCGTCCATATAACTTAAAACCTTTAACTTACTACCATCACTACCTGGAATAAAAACACCACTCACACATTTATCTTTCTGCACATTCTTCAACAGGCCCTCTATAACGCATATAAACAGAATTGGGGAGAGTGGGCATCCCTGTCTGACTCCAGACAAGACATTAAAAGCAGGCCCCACATGCCCATTTACTAAAATCTGACTTGTCACCCCATGATAAAAACTCATAATAACAGATAATAACTTTTCTGGAATACCTAAGTGTTTTAAAGCAATGAACATAAAATCATGTGCAACCTTATCATAAGCCTTTTCGAAATCTATGGACTCAACAAACAGTGCATTCTTGTTAAAGTTACTGTAATAAATAGAGTCTCTTAAAAGCAATAAATTATCTGTTATTTTTCTTTTCGGTACTGCACAAACTTGGTATTCTCCCACAAGGTGGTCCACTACATCACTCAGTCTATTAGCCACAATCTTAGCAATTATCTTGTAGTCACAATTTAATAAAGTTATAGGTCTCCAATTTTTAAGATCTCTGCCATCACCTTTTTTATGAATTAATGTTATGACCCCTTTCTTCATAGATTCAGCTAAAACACCTGAGTTAAAAACATATTGCACCACCCGTGTAAACTCTTTACTTAAAATATTCCAGAACGCGGAATAAAACTCAGCGGGGAGACCATCACAGCCTGGTGTCTTCCCTTTGGCCATCTTATCCAGGGCCTGCTTGATCTCCCCTTCACTAACATCATCAATCAAAAAATCTACTTTTTCAACAGGAACATTATTCTCCAAAATATTACAATAATCATTCATCTCCGTCTCACTGGCTCTGCTCTTATTACTAAAGAGTGTCTCATAAAATCTGCCAATCTCCTTCACCATCTCCTCTCCAAAAACTTCCCCCGTAGGGGTAAAAACAGATTTAAAAACACCTTTAGCATTAAAACATTTTTTAAAGAAATACCGTGTACACTGCTCATTTTCTTCTAGGTGCTGCACTTTAGACTTATATACAATATTCCTTCCCTTTTCCAACAACCTTTTTTTCATCTCCCCCTTCACCTTAACAATCTCATCCTCCACCTCCACACCAACACGTTTAAACTTATAGAGAGTCTCTAACCGGGATACAAGCCTTTCATCACTCCTCCTCTTCTCTTGTGCTCTCTTTATGCAAAACATCTTAAAGAAATTAGAAAACTCTCCTTTAGCCCATTCCCACCACACTAAGACATTACTAAAATCAGGTTGTTTAGAAACACAGGATAAAAACACATGATTAAAACCAGCCATTACTTCCTCATCTTCCAATAGACTTACATTTAATTTCCAGAGCCCCCTCCCAAAATGAAGGGACTCTGTGACACTTATCTCAGCCGACACCATCTTGTGGTCTGAGAAAGTTGACATCATTTGATTGCACCGGACCACCTTAATCCCATCAGAGACCAGGATGTAATCGATCCGGGATTTACAGCGGCCACTATCTGATATGTACGTATATCTTTCATCAGTGCTAACCATCAGTCCAACATCAGTAAAATGCAAGTCTTGAATAATTTGATTTAAAACATTGGAAGTAATATCAGTTCTAACCTCAGCAGAGCTCTCACGATCATTGACGGATCTAATGCAGTTAAAATCGCCAACAATAATAGTATCTTCACGACCAGGGATAAAAAACTTAAGGGACTCTAAAAAAGACAAACGTGCTTGTTTTTCTGCTGGAGCATACACATTAAAAATTCTCATCCTCTGGCCCAAAACCTCAAAAATTAAAACCATACAACGACCAGGTACTAAAGTTTGGCAATTTAAAACTTTAATGTCCCTGTTTCGCAATAAAATCCCAACACCTTCATTTTTGTTTTCTGCACATGTGGACCAGAAGGACTGCCCACACTTCCACTCATTTGCATAAGGTGCTGACTTTATTGCACACTCCTGTAAACATATCACATCACTTCTAACATTCTCAAGAATATCAAAAATTGCAGCTCTCCTAATTTCAGACTCAATACTTCTTACATTAATAGTTGTTACAACCAAAGTCATAATAACTAGGAAAAGAAAACCAAATGCTTTAAAATCCATCTTAACTTAGAAATTAACATTTTGGCCTTCAACTTTCCTATGTAAACTTGCAAAACAATCAGGCGACCCTATGTTAGAGTCCCTGTCTATTTCATTATCACTACCAAGAACAAGGGCTTCCTGATCCTCAGAACAGCTCCCTGTCTTACACCTTTTATTCACAACCTGCACATCCTCATCTTCCTCCTCCTCTTCTTCCTTACTGCGAGAAACTCTCTGACCAGGTGTTAGAGATCTCTGAGATGACCCAACAACTTCCATTCCCTCCTCCTCCCCCACAATTGGGTTTGGACATTCAATATCATCCATAGCCTCTTCACTAGAAAGAACATCACCATACACTGTCTCAATTTTCTCCACCACTTTCACTTTTTTTGCTTTTTTCTTTTTCACCAAGGTAAATTCACCTCCCACACCTGTCTCCTCACCAGTCACAGCAGTGGAAACACCCTCCTCCCCTGACCTCTCCTGAGTGCTAATGTGCTCCACTATCACAGAACTTTCCTCAGCCACCTGTGCCACATTAACACTCACACTCTCACCAACTCCAGGAACAAACCTCCCTCCCCCTTTTTCTCTTTGTTCTCCTCTATTCCCAGCTGCATCAGCATAACTTCTCTTCTTTTTATACCACATATCACAGCCTCTTGCCAAATGTTCCTCACTTCCACAGATATCACATGTCTTCTTCTCTGTACAAATACTTGCTTCATGACCAGTTTTCCCACAATTTCTGCAACATTCTCCTTTCTCAGGGCAATAATCCTGCACATGGCCATAGGCATGGCACTTTCTACAATATTGCAACTGGCCTTCATAAAAGCAGAAACCTCTCTCTCCTCCGATAGAAAACACCTGTGGTATGCTCTTCCTTCCATCTTGCATTCCTTCATCTTTTTTAAATTTTACAATAAACTTTCTCTTACAATTAAAGTACCCAAACTTGTTCTTAAGTCTTCCTATAAATTTCACTTCCTCGCAATACCGAAACAAAAAGTTTGTAACCATTTCATCAGAAACCTTAGGATTATACATGTGGACAATTACTACCTTTGTTGTATTCATAAATAACGGTTCCACTTTAATCTTCTTCATTATAGCAGGCTCACTTTTCCTCTTCATTTCTTCAAGATCCATATAGACTCTCTGGCAAATCTCAGAACCACAAAAAGTAATATCATAAATTCCTTGCCTAGGAAAATCCTGTATAGCCAATACATTCCATACCTGTAGGTAATCAAGCTTGCGAAGAATCTCCACAACGATTTGGTCAAGTCCGATCGTCCCCCGGTGCTCGCCAGGAACGTAGATCCGCACCGTGTCCTCAAGTCCACGCGCCTTCTCGCTCATTTTTGCAGGTAAAACCCACGATCGCAGCTCAGCAACAATCCAGGGCCCCCCGTAAAGAGGGCCCCGATCACCACTCCTTTCAACCCAAACCACGCACAGAAATCCACACGTGATCTTAGCCAAAAGGCCGAGAAGCGATAACCGTGAAAGGGGCGGGCCCAACAAGGTGCCCTTCATGGGCACTATCACTGCTTGCTGTCAGGGAGGCTGCCAGACAATTTTCCATGCACACTCTGGGCTGGGGGGCAGTCAACCACCAGTACACACAGCAGAACCTAAACCCATACCATTATTGCTAAGCAGCAAGACAGGGGCCCATTGCACTCCCACGGGGCCTTTTTAAATGCAATCCATAACCCGGATTTGCCAGGAACCCTTCTTACTCCTCCTACTTGCATGTGACACTGGGCTTAGGATCTGCATAGGAAACACACACACAAGCACACACCTACCTTTGTTGCCTGCAGATGCCTCCTTGGCTGTCCCCAAACGGTATCAAACCAACACCCACGGGAAGCTGTAAGCATAGAGGACATGCCTGCACCCCATTGGACTTACCTGTGTGGGTTAAACCCGGGTTATTTGACAACCTATGGCGGTGATGGTTCTGCTCAGGCAGAGCA
Organism: Hyla sarda; assembly: GCF_029499605.1. Classification (NCBI taxonomy): domain Eukaryota; kingdom Metazoa; phylum Chordata; class Amphibia; order Anura; family Hylidae; genus Hyla; species Hyla sarda. The sequence goes on along the minus strand of NW_026610938.1, from coordinate 628,527 downwards.
GTGCTGATGCTCCTCATAAAGCTGTCGCTGCTGTGAAGGTTCTAGGTGACATCACAAATCCCTATGGTTACATACACAACAAAGCTGGGTTGTTGTTGTTTACACTCTGCAAGGCCTGTGGAAGTGAGTGACATCATAGCACTGTAGTTCTGAGGGTTCTAGATGGATGCAACAATCTCCTGTTGCTTCTATGAAGGCCATAATAGACGACATCACCAAACAGCTCCATAGTCACATACACAGCAAAGGAGAGATGTTGTTTACACCTAGTGATGTCAGTGGTATTGAGTGACATCACAGCACAGTGCTAAGGCTCCTGGGCCTGGACACAGCAGCGGCTGCAATATCTCAACGGAGAATACGTTTATATATATGTGTGTGTGTGCGCGTATATATATATATATATATATATATATATATATATATATATATATTTCTCCGCCGAAATCACTTTTAAACCCATTTCCACCTTTTTTTCCCTTCTCTTCCTCTTACTTTTTTTTCACGTTTTTTTACGTTTTTCTCCTTTTCGCCTCTTTTCTGGGCGTATTATTCTTCTTTTTCTTCTTTTTTTTCGTCTAATGCATACCCCATCAGTGCAGCACTGCTTATTCAATACCGCCAGCAGATGGAGACACTGGGGGATAATTTTCTAAGGATTTATACTGATTTTTCCTGTCTGAATTTGTCGCACAGAAAGTTGCAGGCCAAATATGTGTGACATTTCTGCGACTTTAGCTTCTAGAGCATTTTTACAACATTATACATAGGTGCTGAATACATAAAAAGCGACTGTTCAGCGACAGACAAGTCGCATCGGCTGAAAGTAGGCCAGAATGTCAGTCCATGTTGGAGCAGGTTTAGATACAGTCTAAAGTATAGATCTCAAAGTCTGTGCACAGAATTTAGCAAGGGCCTCGCACCTTCTGATGCATCAGGTAGGTGCACAATAGCATAGCCTAACCCTCTGTACTTTGGTCTATATTGATGCGGGACATAGACAGCCAGCTGATGACCAATCCATTAGTGCAATGGATGGCTGGAAGCATTTGTCTTTGCCTTTGCAATACCACAGAAGCAATGCATGGTCAATGTACAGCAATGACACACCTGTGTGAACAGCCAGGAGACCCCCCCCCCCCCCCCATGTTATGTTACATAGTTACATAGTTAGTACGGTCGAAAAAAGACATATGTCCATCAAGTTCAACCAGGGAATTAAGGGGTAGGGGTGTGGCGCGATATTGGGGAAGGGATGAGATTTTATATTTCTTCATAAGCATTAATCTTATTTTGTCAATTAGGAACATTCAGCACCCACCCGCTATCAAGGCAGCTGCCTATCATGTCATGCCCTACCTGCACAGGTGTGCTGGCTACTCAAATGATCCAATTAAGGAGGCCATTTAGTCAGCAGCAGCAGAAGTCCTGTGCCTGGACGCTCCAACAGCGGCCAGACACAAGCAGAAGCAGAAGCAGCAGAAGCACCACCTTTTGTTTTTTGGCTGCAGCAGCAGCAAGGCCCACAGGGCTGGCTAGCTGGCTAGCCAGCAAGCAGGTAGCAATGAAAGTAGGAATCTTTCTTTTTAACCCTGTAAGGGGGTGGTGCACTGTACCCGAAGATACTGCCATATCGGGTCAATGCATAGGGCGACGGAAGCAAGCTTCGAAATCGGCCCCCGTTCTCAAAAATCCATTTAATATATGGTCCCCAGATAGGGGACGTATCAGATATTAAACTGATAAGAACAGATACTACACTTGATCTTAGCCAAAAGGCCGAGAAGCGATAACCGTGAAAGGGGCGGGCCCAACAAGGTGCCCTTCATGGGCACTATCACTGCTTGCTGTCAGGGAGGCTGCCAGACAATTTTCCATGCACACTCTGGGCTGGGGGGCAGTCAACCACCAGTACACACAGCAGAACCTAAACCCATACCATTATTGCTAAGCAGCAAGACAGGGGCCCATTGCACTCCCACGGGGCCTTTTTAAATGCAATCCATAACCCGGATTTGCCAGGAACCCTTCTTACTCCTCCTACTTGCATGTGACACTGGGCTTAGGATCTGCATAGGAAACACACACACAAGCACACACCTACCTTTGTTGCCTGCAGATGCCTCCTTGGCTGTCCCCAAACGGTATCAAACCAACACCCACGGGAAGCTGTAAGCATAGAGGACATGCCTGCACCCCATTGGACTTACCTGTGTGGGTTAAACCCGGGTTATTTGACAACCTATGGCGGTGATGGTTCTGCTCAGGCAGAGCAGTGCTGATGCTCCTCATAAAGCTGTCGCTGCTGTGAAGGTTCTAGGTGACATCACAAATCCCTATGGTTACATACACAACAAAGCTGGGTTGTTGTTGTTTACACTCTGCAAGGCCTGTGGAAGTGAGTGACATCATAGCACTGTAGTTCTGAGGGTTCTAGATGGATGCAACAATCTCCTGTTGCTTCTATGAAGGCCATAATAGACGACATCACCAAACAGCTCCATAGTCACATACACAGCAAAGGAGAGATGTTGTTTACACCTAGTGATGTCAGTGGTATTGAGTGACATCACAGCACAGTGCTAAGGCTCCTGGGCCTGGACACAGCAGCGGCTGCAATATCTCAACGGAGAATACGTTTATATATATGTGTGTGTGTGCGCGTATATATATATATATATATATATATATATATATATATATATATTTCTCCGCCGAAATCACTTTTAAACCCATTTCCACCTTTTTTTCCCTTCTCTTCCTCTTACTTTTTTTTCACGTTTTTTTACGTTTTTCTCCTTTTCGCCTCTTTTCTGGGCGTATTATTCTTCTTTTTCTTCTTTTTTTTCGTCTAATGCATACCCCATCAGTGCAGCAATGCTTATTCAATACCGCCAGCAGATGGAGACACTGGGGGATAATTTTCTAAGGATTTATACTGATTTTTCCTGTCTGAATTTGTCGCACAGAAAGTTGCAGGCCAAATATGTGTGACATTTCTGCGACTTTAGCTTCTAGAGCATTTTTACAACATTATACATAGGTGCTGAATACATAAAAAGCGACTGTTCAGCGACAGACAAGTCGCATCGGCTGAAAGTAGGCCAGAATGTCAGTCCATGTTGGAGCAGGTTTAGATACAGTCTAAAGTATAGATCTCAAAGTCTGTGCACAGAATTTAGCAAGGGCCTCGCACCTTCTGATGCATCAGGTAGGTGCACAATAGCATAGCCTAACCCTCTGTACTTTGGTCTATATTGATGCGGGACATAGACAGCCAGCTGATGACCAATCCATTAGTGCAATGGATGGCTGGAAGCATTTGTCTTTGCCTTTGCAATACCACAGAAGCAATGCATGGTCAATGTACAGCAATGACACACCTGTGTGAACAGCCAGGAGACCCCCCCCCCCCCCATGTTATGTTACATAGTTACATAGTTAGTACGGTCGAAAAAAGACATATGTCCATCAAGTTCAACCAGGGAATTAAGGGGTAGGGGTGTGGCGCGATATTGGGGAAGGGATGAGATTTTATATTTCTTCATAAGCATTAATCTTATTTTGTCAATTAGGAACATTCAGCACCCACCCGCTATCAAGGCAGCTGCCTATCATGTCATGCCCTACCTGCACAGGTGTGCTGGCTACTCAAATGATCCAATTAAGGAGGCCATTTAGTCAGCAGCAGCAGAAGTCCTGTGCCTGGACGCTCCAACAGCGGCCAGACACAAGCAGAAGCAGAAGCAGCAGAAGCAGCAGCAGCACCACCTTTTGTTTTTTGGCTGCAGCAGCAGCAAGGCCCACAGGGCTGGCTAGCTGGCTAGCCAGCAAGCAGGTAGCAATGAAAGTAGGAATCTTTCTTTTTAACCCTGTAAGGGGGTGGTGCACTGTACCCGAAGATACTGCCATATCGGGACAATGCATAGGGCGACGGAAGCAAGCTTCGAAATCGGCCCCCGTTCTCAAAAATCCATTTAATATATGGTCCCCAGATAGGGGACGTATCAGATATTAAACTGATAAGAACAGATAAGGTTTCAACAAAATTTTATTGAATAAATAAGAAACCATACAAAATTTAAAATGCAAAATAATAAAAGGTTCACAAAAGTTTTAAAATACAAATAATAAAACCAGTAATAAAAGGAGAAAAAATAAAAATGGCAGGATAAAACATTATACAAATGTCATAAAAACTGATTATACTGTTATTTCGTTCCATAGAGGCAGACACCACATGGATGCTGCCTCGCTGGCCCCCAACTGTTTCTTGTCTCTTAGGTAATAGATGTACATCTCACTCAGGGCCAGCTTTATACAGTTTTTAACATCAATAAAATCATGTTTAAAAAGTAAGATGTTCCTAACTTTCCAGATGGCATTTTTAAAACAATTAATAATCATCCAGCAGATCATCTGCTGTTTAAAATTGGGGCAGTTAAAAAGACCGTAAAAGACACATTCGTGATTAAAATCTTTTAGGCCGCAGGCCCACTTCAAAAGTGGGCCTACCTTCCTCCAAAGCTCCCGTGCAAAAGGGCAGTTCCAAAATATGTGCAGCACCGTTTCGTCCACTCCGCAGCCATCTCTCGGGCACTTGGCTCTCGCCACCAGTCCTCGCCTGTGCTGAAACTCACGAGTAGGGAGGCACTGGTGGACGATTGCCCAGGCAAGATCCCTGTGTACATTCGCCAGAAACTTCCCGTACACGTTCCGCCATACCTTTTTGGATCTTGCCTGTGTGAAATTGGACACTGCCAGGGTAACCTCACTCCGCCTGAGGACCTTTGATACCTTTCTCTGGTCCCCCAGTATGTCAGGCTCCAAATCTTGGAGACCTAGGAGCCTGACTGTCTTTTCCAACACCACATAATGTTTTGGGGGACACAGAAGCACCGGAGCGTTCAGAGGGATGCGCAACCATCTTTTAAAAACCATGCCCGCAGCGTACCTTAAAAAGCAGCTAAAAATGCCATCGGATTTAATAATTTTAAAACAGAAACAGAAATACTTTATGTAAAAGAAAGTAAAAAGGTTAGGAACATCTTTCCCGCCATTATCTTTACTTTTGTACATAAAATCACGCTTTAATTTCTCCATTTTTGAACCCCATAAAAAAGTAAAAACAATTCTAGTTACTTTTTTAATGTATAAAATAGATGGAGGAAATACCATGGCAATGTATAGCATAATAGGGAGTAAAACCATCTTTATTATTAAAATCTTCCCCTCCATGGTAAGGTTTCTAAGATTCCACATTAAAATCTTCTTCTCCATCTTAGCTATAGCTGAATCCCAGTTAGGGCTCCCATCATTGACCTGGTTAAAAACAATACCTAAAACTTTAATTTGATCCTGTTGCATTGTGACTCCTGGGGTGATGGATGAATCCCAGGAGCCAATATAAAAACAGTCACATTTATCTGTGTTTAGCTTAAAACCAGAGACCTCGCAGAAATAGCTGGTGTTCCTCAATGCCCCCCTCATGGATGGAGAGTCCGGGCACAGTATGGTGACATCATCCATGTACCCCAACACCTTTAGATGGGTCCCTCCTCCACCAGGTATCGGTACGCCTCTTACTACCCGGTCTTTTCTGAGGAGGGCCATCAGTGGTTCGATTGCGCAAATAAAAAGGAGTGGGGACAGGGGGCAGCCCTGTTTGACACCTGATAAAAGAGGAACACCGCTGGTTAAAAAGCCATTAACAGAGACTTGACTAAAACAGGATCGGTATAAAAGCATGATTCGGCTTAAAATCGTTTCAGGCACTGCCATCTTTTTAAGAACTAAAAACAGGTATTCATGGGAGACCCTATCAAAGGCTTTTTCAAAGTCTAAGGATAAAATTGCTACAGTTTGATTTCTATCCTTAAAATACCATAAAACATCTCTTAAAATATTTAGGGATTCAGCTATAGACCTTCCAGGTACCCCACAAACCTGATTTGGGTGAATTAATTTATGAATAAAAGGTTTAAAACGGACAGCTAATAACTTGGCTAAAACTTTATAATCGACATTTAAAAGTGTGATGGGGCGCCAATTTTTTAGCATATCCTTTTCACCCTTTTTAAAAAGTAATGATACAATCCCCCTCCTCCAGGAAGGGGGAAGTTCATTAACAATAAAAGTTTCTTTATACAATAAAACCATATCATCCTTTAAAATATCCCAAAAAGCTAAATAAAATTCGATGGGTAAACCATCTTCCCCAGGGGCCTTCCCACTAGAAAAACTTTTAAAAACAAATAAAAGTTCATCTAAGTTAAGATCACGGGATAAAACCTCCTGGTCTAAAACATCTAGCTTAAAATCAAGGGAATTAAGAACATGTTCTAAAAAGGATGGATTAAGATCTTTCTTATTAAAAAGAAGCTGGTAGAAGTTAAAAACTGCATCTAACATGCCTTTTGGAGTGGATTCACCCTCAAGGTTTTGGATGATATCCCTCCTATTCATCACTTTTTTAAAAAAGAAACGGGAACATTTCTCGCCCTCCTCCAGGTGCTGCACATGTGAGTTAAAAATGATTTGTTTCCCTTTCTTTTCTATGGCATGTTTTATTTCAGTTTTAAGGTTTAAAATATCATTTTCTACATCCATACCAGCTTCTTTCAATTTAAAAAGTACATTTAAACGCATGTTAAGAACATAAAACCACTGTTTTTCCATTTTTGCCTTCTTCTTACCTGCTTTGATAAAAAAAAATCTGATTTTAGATTTGGTGCCCTCCCACCAGTGCAGCATAGGCTCGTGGGGTTTTCTTTGTGATTGCCAGCATTGGTAGGTCCGCACAAACTCCTCTTTTATCTCAGGGTCCTCTAGGAGTGTGGTGTTTAATCTCCAGAGGCCCCTTTTTGCTTTTTGCTCCCCCTCTAGCTCCAGGCCCACCAAGAGGAGCTTATGATCAGAGAAGATATTCTGCTCGAGCGTGCATTTCAGGGGTTTAAAAGCTCTAGAGGAAAAAATAAAATCGATTCTGGAGCTCACTCTTCCATTGGACCATGTGGCGCCTGGGTCCTCCGGCAAGAGATCCTTCCAGCAATCTTTCAAATTAAAATCATCAATAAAATTTTTAAGCAGGTAAGAAGTGCGGTCTTTACGATTAATATCCCCACCCTGCCGGTGTTCCCCATCACGTATGCAGTTAAAATCACCTCCCACCAGCAGGGGGGAAGACCCAACACAAAACAGTGGTAAAATTTCAAATAGTTCTGCCCGCTCCTGTTTATCAGGAGGGGCATACACATTTAAAACACGAATTAAAAGTCCATTAAAATATAGATGAATTAAAAGAGCTCTGCCAGGCACAATCTCAGTTACTGTATGAATAGAAAAGGACTGGCCTCGGCAGAGCAGCCCAACACCCACAGAACGACAGTCATTTGCACCGGACCATATGGATGGGCCCAGCTTCCAGTCTTCTTTTAAGTCTTTATAGTCCATTTTACTAGGGATTCCACATTCTTGTAGCAGGCAAAGGTCAAAGTCACATGTCTCTAGATAAGAAAATAAAGCAGCCCTGCGATCAGGGCTCTTTAAGGACCTCACATTGAGTGAGGCAATTTTTACAGGGATAGGCATAGTTTATGGAGAGTCCGTGCTTGGAGAATCAAAGTCAATAATAAGCTGCGTACCGTCATCCCCCGCCTGCGGGGTCATCAGCTCCTTGATGTTCTGAGGGTCGGAGCTTGAGATCGATGATGCCCCGACCCTGAGCTCGCTCTCGTCCGAACTACGGCACGCCGCTTTCCTTTGAATGTCTTCCTCTTCTTCTTCTCTTTGTCTTTTAAATGTCACACTGCTGTCCATATCCTCTGTGTTGCTCTCACTCGATGTAATCTCTGGCCCCCGGCTGATGGATCTGCGTCTTCTTTCATCATTTGACGACTGGAACTGCTGCACAGGGGCCTGTGAGGCCTCTTTTCCGGAACCTTTGCCGCTACCTTGGGAAGTTTTCATCGCTTGTTCCCCAGCAAGCGTTGCTGAGGACTGTTGCTCCAACTTCCCCATCGATCGACGATGGCCAGTTTTACCCACCGGGTCCACTGCTGGCGGGGCAGCAAACCCTGGTTTGGCGCCACTTGTCTTCTTGGCCCTGTCCTGTATAGGCGGAGTAACAGGACCGGGCTCAGACCTGGCCACCTGGCTCCCCTTCCGGCGGGCTTTCACCGGGGCCTCTTCGTCCGGAGCAGGGCGACCCTGGGCCAAGCCAGTACCTGGCTTATGCTGCAATTTTGGGTCCACTTTTGCCCCCACCGAGGCCCGTCGGCTGCCACCCGCCACAGGTGAGCCCCCTTCAGAAGTTTCGGCGGGCTCTTGAGCCAGGTAGGAAGTCGATCGACGTCTTTCAATTTCCCGGGCAGTAAACTCGATCACCCGCCCGGGCTTCGTGGAATCCCCATGGCCTCCCCCTAGCACTACCACCGGTGGGCCCCCCGATGGAGCACCAGAGGTCTTGGGCCTGGACCCATCAGTACCTGCCATCTGGGGTTTGGGCATCTTAAAAAAGGACGTCTTTTGTCCTGTCCCCTCTTTGGGTGGGCCCAGCCTTGACCCACCCATCGTAGTTTTTGCTTTATGGGGACAGGAATTAAAATCGTGATTTTCCTCTCCGCAGAGGTTGCACCTTATCGTATGGCTACATCTTGAGGCTATGTGACCTTCTTGGCCACACCTATTGCAGCGAATCACACGCTCCGCGCCGCAGGTCTCCTGGGTGTGGCCAAACCTCAAGCAATTTCGGCAATACATAGGCATTTGAGGATAGAACAGGAAGCCCCGAACTCTCCCGATGGCAAAATTTGGGGGCGGATGGCAAAGACCCCCAATACCACCGGGATCCTTACGGAGCTTGACCCAGAACTTCCTCTTGCCGTTCCAGAACCGCACGGAGTTCAAGATTTTGTTTGCGAATCGCACCTCTTCGCAGTATCGCCGAAGAAAAGTGGCTATATCCTCCGTGGTCACATGAGGGCTGTGCATAGCCACCACCAACGGTATATGTTCCTCACCATAGAGGAACTGGAACGAAAGACCGTCGAGTCGATCGTCCCTCTGGTCCGCACCAGACAAGGTTGCATAGATGTTATCGCAACACGCCGTGGCCGTGAAGGTGACGGTATACAGGCCACGGCTTTCCTGGTCATTTAGACACAGGATGTCCTCCCTATTGAGGCGGAAGTAGTCAAGAAGAATCACCTCCGCAATGAAGCGGAGGTTCTTCAACTGACGATGGCTCTCCGACACCTCTATGCGGATGGTATTTCGCATCGACATTTCCCCAGAGGGGAAAGCCCAGGAGAACGGCATCTTCCACACCCAGGGACTAAGCCCCTTCCCCAATAGCAGCAGGGGCTCGGAATCCCGCTATAAAAGCGGAACCCTTACCCAAGGCAGAGGTCGGGGGTACCCTAGGTGCTTCCGAAGCTACAGGTAACGCTCAACGTACCGAAAATGCCTTCTGAGACACAAGGTCCCAGAGACAGGGGGATCGCAACCCGTTGTCCGTGGACTAAGCCCGCTCCCCAATAGCAGCAAGGGGGTGAAGTCCCTCCGTAAGGAGAGACAATCCCCCAAGGCCGAGAAGCGGGGTACCACAGACACCTTCCGACCAGACCAAATGCAGATACTACACTTGATCTTAGCCAAAAGGCCGAGAAGCGATAACCGTGAAAGGGGCGGGCCCAACAAGGTGCCCTTCATGGGCACTATCACTGCTTGCTGTCAGGGAGGCTGCCAGACAATTTTCCATGCACACTCTGGGCTGGGGGGCAGTCAACCACCAGTACACACAGCAGAACCTAAACCCATACCATTATTGCTAAGCAGCAAGACAGGGGCCCATTGCACTCCCACGGGGCCTTTTTAAATGCAATCCATAACCCGGATTTGCCAGGAACCCTTCTTACTCCTCCTACTTGCATGTGACACTGGGCTTAGGATCTGCATAGGAAACACACACACAAGCACACACCTACCTTTGTTGCCTGCAGATGCCTCCTTGGCTGTCCCCAAACGGTATCAAACCAACACCCACGGGAAGCTGTAAGCATAGAGGACATGCCTGCACCCCATTGGACTTACCTGTGTGTGTTAAACCCGGGTTATTTGACAACCTATGGCGGTGATGGTTCTGCTCAGGCAGAGCAGTGCTGATGCTCCTCATAAAGCTGTCGCTGCTGTGAAGGTTCTAGGTGACATCACAAATCCCTATGGTTACATACACAACAAAGCTGGGTTGTTGTTGTTTACACTCTGCAAGGCCTGTGGAAGTGAGTGACATCATAGCACTGTAGTTCTGAGGGTTCTAGATGGATGCAACAATCTCCTGTTGCTTCTATGAAGGCCATAATAGACGACATCACCAAACAGCTCCATAGTCACATACACAGCAAAGGAGAGATGTTGTTTACACCTAGTGATGTCAGTGGTATTGAGTGACATCACAGCACAGTGCTAAGGCTCCTGGGCCTGGACACAGCAGCAGCTGCAATATCTCAACGGAGAATACGTTTATATATATGTGTGTGTGTGCGCGTATATATATATATATATATATATATATATATTTCTCCGCCGAAATCACTTTTAAACCCATTTCCACCTTTTTTTCCCTTCTCTTCCTCTTACTTTTTTTTCACGTTTTTTTACGTTTTTCTCCTTTTCGCCTCTTTTCTGGGCGTATTATTCTTCTTTTTCTTCTTTTTTTTCGTCTAATGCATACCCCATCAGTGCAGCAATGCTTATTCAATACCGCCAGCAGATGGAGACACTGGGGGATAATTTTCTAAGGATTTATACTGATTTTTCCTGTCTGAATTTGTCGCACAGAAAGTTGCAGGCCAAATATGTGTGACATTTCTGCGACTTTAGCTTCTAGAGCATTTTTACAACATTATACATAGGTGCTGAATACATAAAAAGCGACTGTTCAGCGACAGACAAGTCGCATCGGCTGAAAGTAGGCCAGAATGTCAGTCCATGTTGGAGCAGGTTTAGATACAGTCTAAAGTATAGATCTCAAAGTCTGTGCACAGAATTTAGCAAGGGCCTCGCACCTTCTGATGCATCAGGTAGGTGCACAATAGCATAGCCTAACCCTCTGTACTTTGGTCTATATTGATGCGGGACATAGACAGCCAGCTGATGACCAATCCATTAGTGCAATGGATGGCTGGAAGCATTTGTCTTTGCCTTTGCAATACCACAGAAGCAATGCATGGTCAATGTACAGCAATGACACACCTGTGTGAACAGCCAGGAGACCCCCCCCCCCCCCCCCATGTTATGTTACATAGTTACATAGTTAGTACGGTCGAAAAAAGACATATGTCCATCAAGTTCAACCAGGGAATTAAGGGGTAGGGGTGTGGCGCGATATTGGGGAAGGGATGAGATTTTATATTTCTTCATAAGCATTAATCTTATTTTGTCAATTAGGAACATTCAGCACCCACCCGCTATCAAGGCAGCTGCCTATCATGTCATGCCCTACCTGCACAGGTGTGCTGGCTACTCAAATGATCCAATTAAGGAGGCCATTTAGTCAGCAGCAGCAGAAGTCCTGTGCCTGGACGCTCCAACAGCGGCCAGACACAAGCAGAAGCAGAAGCAGCAGAAGCAGCAGCAGCACCACCTTTTGTTTTTTGGCTGCTGCAGCAGCAGCAAGGCCCACAGGGCTGGCTAGCTGGCTAGCCAGCAAGCAGGTAGCAATGAAAGTAGGAATCTTTCTTTTTAACCCTGTAAGGGGGTGGTGCACTGTACCCGAAGATACTGCCATATCGGGTCAATGCATAGGGCGACGGAAGCAAGCTTCGAAATCGGCCCCCGTTCTCAAAAATCCATTTAATATATGGTCCCCAGATAGGGGACGTATCAGATATTAAACTGATAAGAACAGATACTACACTTGATCTTAGCCAAAAGGCCGAGAAGCGATAACCGTGAAAGGGGCGGGCCCAACAAGGTGCCCTTCATGGGCACTATCACTGCTTGCTGTCAGGGAGGCTGCCAGACAATTTTCCATGCACACTCTGGGCTGGGGGGCAGTCAACCACCAGTACACACAGCAGAACCTAAACCCATACCATTATTGCTAAGCAGCAAGACAGGGGCCCATTGCACTCCCACGGGGCCTTTTTAAATGCAATCCATAACCCGGATTTGCCAGGAACCCTTCTTACTCCTCCTACTTGCATGTGACACTGGGCTTAGGATCTGCATAGGAAACACACACACAAGCACACACCTACCTTTGTTGCCTGCAGATGCCTCCTTGGCTGTCCCCAAACGGTATCAAACCAACACCCACGGGAAGCTGTAAGCATAGAGGACATGCCTGCACCCCATTGGACTTACCTGTGTGGGTTAAACCCGGGTTATTTGACAACCTATGGCGGTGATGGTTCTGCTCAGGCAGAGCAGTGCTGATGCTCCTCATAAAGCTGTCGCTGCTGTGAAGGTTCTAGGTGACATCACAAATCCCTATGGTTACATACACAACAAAGCTGGGTTGTTGTTGTTTACACTCTGCAAGGCCTGTGGAAGTGAGTGACATCATAGCACTGTAGTTCTGAGGGTTCTAGATGGATGCAACAATCTCCTGTTGCTTCTATGAAGGCCATAATAGACGACATCACCAAACAGCTCCATAGTCACATACACAGCAAAGGAGAGATGTTGTTTACACCTAGTGATGTCAGTGGTATTGAGTGACATCACAGCACAGTGCTAAGGCTCCTGGGCCTGGACACAGCAGCGGCTGCAATATCTCAACGGAGAATACGTTTATATATATGTGTGTGTGTGCGCGTATGTATATATATATATATATATATATATATATATATATATATTTTTTTCTCCGCCGAAATCACTTTTAAACCCATTTCCACCTTTTTTTCCCTTCTCTTCCTCTTACTTTTTTTTCACGTTTTTTTACGTTTTTCTCCTTTTCGCCTCTTTTCTGGGCGTATTATTCTTCTTTTTCTTCTTTTTTTTCGTCTAATGCATACCCCATCAGTGCAGCAATGCTTATTCAATACTGCCAGCAGATGGAGACACTGGGGGATAATTTTCTAAGGATTTATACTGATTTTTCCTGTCTGAATTTGTCGCACAGAAAGTTGCAGGCCAAATATGTGTGACATTTCTGCGACTTTAGCTTCTAGAGCATTTTTACAACATTATACATAGGTGCTGAATACATAAAAAGCGACTGTTCAGCGACAGACAAGTCGCATCGGCTGAAAGTAGGCCAGAATGTCAGTCCATGTTGGAGCAGGTTTAGATACAGTCTAAAGTATAGATCTCAAAGTCTGTGCACAGAATTTAGCAAGGGCCTCGCACCTTCTGATGCATCAGGTAGGTGCACAATAGCATAGCCTAACCCTCTGTACTTTGGTCTATATTGATGCGGGACATAGACAGCCAGCTGATGACCAATCCATTAGTGCAATGGATGGCTGGAAGCATTTGTCTTTGCCTTTGCAATACCACAGAAGCAATGCATGGTCAATGTACAGCAATGACACACCTGTGTGAACAGCCAGGAGACCCCCCCCCCCCCCCCCCCATGTTATGTTACATAGTTACATAGTTAGTACGGTCGAAAAAAGACATATGTCCATCAAGTTCAACCAGGGAATTAAGGGGTAGGGGTGTGGCGCGATATTGGGGAAGGGATGAGATTTTATATTTCTTCATAAGCATTAATCTTATTTTGTCAATTAGGAACATTCAGCACCCACCCGCTATCAAGGCAGCTGCCTATCATGTCATGCCCTACCTGCACAGGTGTGCTGGCTACTCAAATGATCCAATTAAGGAGGCCATTTAGTCAGCAGCAGCAGAAGTCCTGTGCCTGGACGCTCCAACAGCGGCCAGACACAAGCAGAAGCAGAAGCAGCAGAAGCAGCAGCAGCACCACCTTTTGTTTTTTGGCTGCTGCAGCAGCAGCAAGGCCCACAGGGCTGGCTAGCTGGCTAGCCAGCAAGCAGGTAGCAATGAAAGTAGGAATCTTTCTTTTTAACCCTGTAAGGGGGTGGTGCACTGTACCCGAAGATACTGCCATATCGGGTCAATGCATAGGGCGACGGAAGCAAGCTTCGAAATCGGCCCCCGTTCTCAAAAATCCATTTAATATATGGTCCCCAGATAGGGGACGTATCAGATATTAAACTGATAAGAACAGATACTACACTTGATCTTAGCCAAAAGGCCGAGAAGCGATAACCGTGAAAGGGGCGGGCCCAACAAGGTGCCCTTCATGGGCACTATCACTGCTTGCTGTCAGGGAGGCTGCCAGACAATTTTCCATGCACACTCTGGGCTGGGGGGCAGTCAACCACCAGTACACACAGCAGAACCTAAACCCATACCATTATTGCTAAGCAGCAAGACAGGGGCCCATTGCACTCCCACGGGGCCTTTTTAAATGCAATCCATAACCCGGATTTGCCAGGAACCCTTCTTACTCCTCCTACTTGCATGTGACACTGGGCTTAGGATCTGCATAGGAAACACACACACAAGCACACACCTACCTTTGTTGCCTGCAGATGCCTCCTTGGCTGTCCCCAAACGGTATCAAACCAACACCCACGGGAAGCTGTAAGCATAGAGGACATGCCTGCACCCCATTGGACTTACCTGTGTGGGTTAAACCCGGGTTATTTGACAACCTATGGCGGTGATGGTTCTGCTCAGGCAGAGCAGTGCTGATGCTCCTCATAAAGCTGTCGCTGCTGTGAAGGTTCTAGGTGACATCACAAATCCCTATGGTTACATACACAACAAAGCTGGGTTGTTGTTGTTTACACTCTGCAAGGCCTGTGGAAGTGAGTGACATCATAGCACTGTAGTTCTGAGGGTTCTAGATGGATGCAACAATCTCCTGTTGCTTCTATGAAGGCCATAATAGACGACATCACCAAACAGCTCCATAGTCACATACACAGCAAAGGAGAGATGTTGTTTACACCTAGTGATGTCAGTGGTATTGAGTGACATCACAGCACAGTGCTAAGGCTCCTGGGCCTGGACACAGCAGCGGCTGCAATATCTCAACGGAGAATACGTTTATATATATGTGTGTGTGTGCGCGTATATATATATATATATATATATATATATATATATATATTTCTCCGCCGAAATCACTTTTAAACCCATTTCCACCTTTTTTTCCCTTCTCTTCCTCTTACTTTTTTTTCACGTTTTTTTACGTTTTTCTCCTTTTCGCCTCTTTTCTGGGCGTATTATTCTTCTTTTTCTTCTTTTTTTTCGTCTAATGCATACCCCATCAGTGCAGCAATGCTTATTCAATACCGCCAGCAGATGGAGACACTGGGGGATAATTTTCTAAGGATTTATACTGATTTTTCCTGTCTGAATTTGTCGCACAGAAAGTTGCAGGCCAAATATGTGTGACATTTCTGCGACTTTAGCTTCTAGAGCATTTTTACAACATTATACATAGGTGCTGAATACATAAAAAGCGACTGTTCAGCGACAGACAAGTCGCATCGGCTGAAAGTAGGCCAGAATGTCAGTCCATGTTGGAGCAGGTTTAGATACAGTCTAAAGTATAGATCTCAAAGTCTGTGCACAGAATTTAGCAAGGGCCTCGCACCTTCTGATGCATCAGGTAGGTGCACAATAGCATAGCCTAACCCTCTGTACTTTGGTCTATATTGATGCGGGACATAGACAGCCAGCTGATGACCAATCCATTAGTGCAATGGATGGCTGGAAGCATTTGTCTTTGCCTTTGCAATACCACAGAAGCAATGCATGGTCAATGTACAGCAATGACACACCTGTGTGAACAGCCAGGAGACCCCCCCCCCCCATGTTATGTTACATAGTTACATAGTTAGTACGGTCGAAAAAAGACATATGTCCATCAAGTTCAACCAGGGAATTAAGGGGTAGGGGTGTGGCGCGATATTGGGGAAGGGATGAGATTTTATATTTCTTCATAAGCATTAATCTTATTTTGTCAATTAGGAACATTCAGCACCCACCCGCTATCAAGGCAGCTGCCTATCATGTCATGCCCTACCTGCACAGGTGTGCTGGCTACTCAAATGATCCAATTAAGGAGGCCATTTAGTCAGCAGCAGCAGAAGTCCTGTGCCTGGACGCTCCAACAGCGGCCAGACACAAGCAGAAGCAGAAGCAGCAGAAGCAGCAGCAGCACCACCTTTTGTTTTTTGGCTGCAGCAGCAGCAAGGCCCACAGGGCTGGCTAGCTGGCTAGCCAGCAAGCAGGTAGCAATGAAAGTAGGAATCTTTCTTTTTAACCCTGTAAGGGGGTGGTGCACTGTACCCGAAGATACTGCCATATCGGGTCAATGCATAGGGCGACGGAAGCAAGCTTCGAAATCGGCCCCCGTTCTCAAAAATCCATTTAATATATGGTCCCCAGATAGGGGACGTATCAGATATTAAACTGATAAGAACAGATACTACACTTGATCTTAGCCAAAAGGCCGAGAAGCGATAACCGTGAAAGGGGCGGGCCCAACAAGGTGCCCTTCATGGGCACTATCACTGCTTGCTGTCAGGGAGGCTGCCAGACAATTTTCCATGCACACTCTGGGCTGGGGGGCAGTCAACCACCAGTACACACAGCAGAACCTAAACCCATACCATTATTGCTAAGCAGCAAGACAGGGGCCCATTGCACTCCCACGGGGCCTTTTTAAATGCAATCCATAACCCGGATTTGCCAGGAACCCTTCTTACTCCTCCTACTTGCATGTGACACTGGGCTTAGGATCTGCATAGGAAACACACACACAAGCACACACCTACCTTTGTTGCCTGCAGATGCCTCCTTGGCTGTCCCCAAACGGTATCAAACCAACACCCACGGGAAGCTGTAAGCATAGAGGACATGCCTGCACCCCATTGGACTTACCTGTGTGGGTTAAACCCGGGTTATTTGACAACCTATGGCGGTGATGGTTCTGCTCAGGCAGAGCAGTGCTGATGCTCCTCATAAAGCTGTCGCTGCTGTGAAGGTTCTAGGTGACATCACAAATCCCTATGGTTACATACACAACAAAGCTGGGTTGTTGTTTTTTACACTCTGCAAGGCCTGTGGAAGTGAGTGACATCATAGCACTGTAGTTCTGAGGGTTCTAGATGGATGCAACAATCTCCTGTTGCTTCTATGAAGGCCATAATAGACGACATCACCAAACAGCTCCATAGTCACATACACAGCAAAGGAGAGATGTTGTTTACACCTAGTGATGTCAGTGGTATTGAGTGACATCACAGCACAGTGCTAAGGCTCCTGGGCCTGGACACAGCAGCGGCTGCAATATCTCAACGGAGAATACGTTTATATATATGTGTGTGTGTGCGCGTATATATATATATATATATATATATATATATATATATATATATATTTCTCCGCCGAAATCACTTTTAAACCCATTTCCACCTTTTTTTCCCTTCTCTTCCTCTTACTTTTTTTTCACGTTTTTTTACGTTTTTCTCCTTTTCGCCTCTTTTCTGGGCGTATTATTCTTCTTTTTCTTCTTTTTTTTCGTCTAATGCATACCCCATCAGTGCAGCAATGCTTATTCAATACCGCCAGCAGATGGAGACACTGGGGGATAATTTTCTAAGGATTTATACTGATTTTTCCTGTCTGAATTTGTCGCACAGAAAGTTGCAGGCCAAATATGTGTGACATTTCTGCGACTTTAGCTTCTAGAGCATTTTTACAACATTATACATAGGTGCTGAATACATAAAAAGCGACTGTTCAGCGACAGACAAGTCGCATCGGCTGAAAGTAGGCCAGAATGTCAGTCCATGTTGGAGCAGGTTTAGATACAGTCTAAAGTATAGATCTCAAAGTCTGTGCACAGAATTTAGCAAGGGCCTCGCACCTTCTGATGCATCAGGTAGGTGCACAATAGCATAGCCTAACCCTCTGTACTTTGGTCTATATTGATGCGGGACATAGACAGCCAGCTGATGACCAATCCATTAGTGCAATGGATGGCTGGAAGCATTTGTCTTTGCCTTTGCAATACCACAGAAGCAATGCATGGTCAATGTACAGCAATGACACACCTGTGTGAACAGCCAGGAGACCCCCCCCCCCCCCCCCCATGTTATGTTACATAGTTACATAGTTAGTACGGTCGAAAAAAGACATATGTCCATCAAGTTCAACCAGGGAATTAAGGGGTAGGGGTGTGGCGCGATATTGGGGAAGGGATGAGATTTTATATTTCTTCATAAGCATTAATCTTATTTTGTCAATTAGGAACATTCAGCACCCACCCGCTATCAAGGCAGCTGCCTATCATGTCATGCCCTACCTGCACAGGTGTGCTGGCTATTCAAATGATCCAATTAAGGAGGCCATTTAGTCAGCAGCAGCAGAAGTCCTGTGCCTGGACGCTCCAACAGCGGCCAGACACAAGCAGAAGCAGAAGCAGCAGAAGCAGCAGAAGCAGCAGCAGCAGCACCACCTTTTGTTTTTTGGCTGCAGCAGCAGCAAGGCCCACAGGGCTGGCTAGCTGGCTAGCCAGCAAGCAGGTAGCAATGAAAGTAGGAATCTTTCTTTTTAACCCTGTAAGGGGGTGGTGCACTGTACCCGAAGATACTGCCATATCGGGTCAATGCATAGGGCGACGGAAGCAAGCTTCGAAATCGGCCCCCGTTCTCAAAAATCCATTTAATATATGGTCCCCAGATAGGGGACGTATCAGATATTAAACTGATAAGAACAGATACTACACTTGATCTTAGCCAAAAGGCCGAGAAGCGATAACCGTGAAAGGGGCGGGCCCAACAAGGTGCCCTTCATGGGCACTATCACTGCTTGCTGTCAGGGAGGCTGCCAGACAATTTTCCATGCACACTCTGGGCTGGGGGGCAGTCAACCACCAGTACACACAGCAGAACCTAAACCCATACCATTATTGCTAAGCAGCAAGACAGGGGCCCATTGCACTCCCACGGGGCCTTTTTAAATGCAATCCATAACCCGGATTTGCCAGGAACCCTTCTTACTCCTCCTACTTGCATGTGACACTGGGCTTAGGATCTGCATAGGAAACACACACACAAGCACACACCTACCTTTGTTGCCTGCAGATGCCTCCTTGGCTGTCCCCAAACGGTATCAAACCAACACCCACGGGAAGCTGTAAGCATAGAGGACATGCCTGCACCCCATTGGACTTACCTGTGTGGGTTAAACCCGGGTTATTTGACAACCTATGGCGGTGATGGTTCTGCTCAGGCAGAGCAGTGCTGATGCTCCTCATAAAGCTGTCGCTGCTGTGAAGGTTCTAGGTGACATCACAAATCCCTATGGTTACATACACAACAAAGCTGGGTTGTTGTTGTTTACACTCTGCAAGGCCTGTGGAAGTGAGTGACATCATAGCACTGTAGTTCTGAGGGTTCTAGATGGATGCAACAATCTCCTGTTGCTTCTATGAAGGCCATAATAGACGACATCACCAAACAGCTCCATAGTCACATACACAGCAAAGGAGAGATGTTGTTTACACCTAGTGATGTCAGTGGTATTGAGTGACATCACAGCACAGTGCTAAGGCTCCTGGGCCTGGACACAGCAGCGGCTGCAATATCTCAACGGAGAATACGTTTATATATATGTGTGTGTGTGCGCGTATATATATATATATATATATATATATATATATATATATATATTTCTCCGCCGAAATCACTTTTAAACCCATTTCCACCTTTTTTTCCCTTCTCTTCCTCTTACTTTTTTTTCACGTTTTTTTACGTTTTTCTCCTTTTCGCCTCTTTTCTGGGCGTATTATTCTTCTTTTTCTTCTTTTTTTTCGTCTAATGCATACCCCATCAGTGCAGCAATGCTTATTCAATACCGCCAGCAGATGGAGACACTGGGGGATAATTTTCTAAGGATTTATACTGATTTTTCCTGTCTGAATTTGTCGCACAGAAAGTTGCAGGCCAAATATGTGTGACATTTCTGCGACTTTAGCTTCTAGAGCATTTTTACAACATTATACATAGGTGCTGAATACATAAAAAGCGACTGTTCAGCGACAGACAAGTCGCATCGGCTGAAAGTAGGCCAGAATGTCAGTCCATGTTGGAGCAGGTTTAGATACAGTCTAAAGTATAGATCTCAAAGTCTGTGCACAGAATTTAGCAAGGGCCTCGCACCTTCTGATGCATCAGGTAGGTGCACAATAGCATAGCCTAACCCTCTGTACTTTGGTCTATATTGATGCGGGACATAGACAGCCAGCTGATGACCAATCCATTAGTGCAATGGATGGCTGGAAGCATTTGTCTTTGCCTTTGCAATACCACAGAAGCAATGCATGGTCAATGTACAGCAATGACACACCTGTGTGAACAGCCAGGAGACCCCCCCCATGTTATGTTACATAGTTACATAGTTAGTACGGTCGAAAAAAGACATATGTCCATCAAGTTCAACCAGGGAATTAAGGGGTAGGGGTGTGGCGCGATATTGGGGAAGGGATGAGATTTTATATTTCTTCATAAGCATTAATCTTATTTTGTCAATTAGGAACATTCAGCACCCACCCGCTATCAAGGCAGCTGCCTATCATGTCATGCCCTACCTGCACAGGTGTGCTGGCTACTCAAATGATCCAATTAAGGAGGCCATTTAGTCAGCAGCAGCAGAAGTCCTGTGCCTGGACGCTCCAACAGCGGCCAGACACAAGCAGAAGCAGAAGCAGCAGAAGCAGCAGCAGCACCACCTTTTGTTTTTTGGCTGCTGCAGCAGCAGCAAGGCCCACAGGGCTGGCTAGCTGGCTAGCCAGCAAGCAGGTAGCAATGAAAGTAGGAATCTTTCTTTTTAACCCTGTAAGGGGGTGGTGCACTGTACCCGAAGATACTGCCATATCGGGTCAATGCATAGGGCGACGGAAGCAAGCTTCGAAATCGGCCCCCGTTCTCAAAAATCCATTTAATATATGGTCCCCAGATAGGGGACGTATCAGATATTAAACTGATAAGAACAGATACTACACTTGATCTTAGCCAAAAGGCCGAGAAGCGATAACCGTGAAAGGGGCGGGCCCAACAAGGTGCCCTTCATGGGCACTATCACTGCTTGCTGTCAGGGAGGCTGCCAGACAATTTTCCATGCACACTCTGGGCTGGGGGGCAGTCAACCACCAGTACACACAGCAGAACCTAAACCCATACCATTATTGCTAAGCAGCAAGACAGGGGCCCATTGCACTCCCACGGGGCCTTTTTAAATGCAATCCATAACCCGGATTTGCCAGGAACCCTTCTTACTCCTCCTACTTGCATGTGACACTGGGCTTAGGATCTGCATAGGAAACACACACACAAGCACACACCTACCTTTGTTGCCTGCAGATGCCTCCTTGGCTGTCCCCAAACGGTATCAAACCAACACCCACGGGAAGCTGTAAGCATAGAGGACATGCCTGCACCCCATTGGACTTACCTGTGTGGGTTAAACCCGGGTTATTTGACAACCTATGGCGGTGATGGTTCTGCTCAGGCAGAGCAGTGCTGATGCTCCTCATAAAGCTGTCGCTGCTGTGAAGGTTCTAGGTGACATCACAAATCCCTATGGTTACATACACAACAAAGCTGGGTTGTTGTTGTTTACACTCTGCAAGGCCTGTGGAAGTGAGTGACATCATAGCACTGTAGTTCTGAGGGTTCTAGATGGATGCAACAATCTCCTGTTGCTTCTATGAAGGCCATAATAGACGACATCACCAAACAGCTCCATAGTCACATACACAGCAAAGGAGAGATGTTGTTTACACCTAGTGATGTCAGTGGTATTGAGTGACATCACAGCACAGTGCTAAGGCTCCTGGGCCTGGACACAGCAGCGGCTGCAATATCTCAACGGAGAATACGTTTATATATATGTGTGTGTGTGCGCGTATATATATATATATATATATATATATATATATATATATATATATATATATTCTCCGCCGAAATCACTTTTAAACCCATTTCCACCTTTTTTTCCCTTCTCTTCCTCTTACTTTTTTTTCACGTTTTTTTTACGTTTTTCTCCTTTTCGCCTCTTTTCTGGGCGTATTATTCTTCTTTTTCTTCTTTTTTTTCGTCTAATGCATACCCCATCAGTGCAGCAATGCTTATTCAATACCGCCAGCAGATGGAGACACTGGGGGATAATTTTCTAAGGATTTATACTGATTTTTCCTGTCTGAATTTGTCGCACAGAAAGTTGCAGGCCAAATATGTGTGACATTTCTGCGACTTTAGCTTCTAGAGCATTTTTACAACATTATACATAGGTGCTGAATACATAAAAAGCGACTGTTCAGCGACAGACAAGTCGCATCGGCTGAAAGTAGGCCAGAATGTCAGTCCATGTTGGAGCAGGTTTAGATACAGTCTAAAGTATAGATCTCAAAGTCTGTGCACAGAATTTAGCAAGGGCCTCGCACCTTCTGATGCATCAGGTAGGTGCACAATAGCATAGCCTAACCCTCTGTACTTTGGTCTATATTGATGCGGGACATAGACAGCCAGCTGATGACCAATCCATTAGTGCAATGGATGGCTGGAAGCATTTGTCTTTGCCTTTGCAATACCACAGAAGCAATGCATGGTCAATGTACAGCAATGACACACCTGTGTGAACAGCCAGGAGACCCCCCCCCCCCCCATGTTATGTTACATAGTTACATAGTTAGTACGGTCGAAAAAAGACATATGTCCATCAAGTTCAACCAGGGAATTAAGGGGTAGGGGTGTGGCGCGATATTGGGGAAGGGATGAGATTTTATATTTCTTCATAAGCATTAATCTTATTTTGTCAATTAGGAACATTCAGCACCCACCCGCTATCAAGGCAGCTGCCTATCATGTCATGCCCTACCTGCACAGGTGTGCTGGCTACTCAAATGATCCAATTAAGGAGGCCATTTAGTCAGCAGCAGCAGAAGTCCTGTGCCTGGACGCTCCAACAGCGGCCAGACACAAGCAGAAGCAGAAGCAGCAGAAGCAGCAGCAGCACCACCTTTTGTTTTTTGGCTGCAGCAGCAGCAAGGCCCACAGGGCTGGCTAGCTGGCTAGCCAGCAAGCAGGTAGCAATGAAAGTAGGAATCTTTCTTTTTAACCCTGTAAGGGGGTGGTGCACTGTACCCGAAGATACTGCCATATCGGGTCAATGCATAGGGCGACGGAAGCAAGCTTCGAAATCGGCCCCCGTTCTCAAAAATCCATTTAATATATGGTCCCCAGATAGGGGACGTATCAGATATTAAACTGATAAGAACAGATACTACACTTGATCTTAGCCAAAAGGCCGAGAAGCGATAACCGTGAAAGGGGCGGGCCCAACAAGGTGCCCTTCATGGGCACTATCACTGCTTGCTGTCAGGGAGGCTGCCAGACAATTTTCCATGCACACTCTGGGCTGGGGGGCAGTCAACCACCAGTACACACAGCAGAACCTAAACCCATACCATTATTGCTAAGCAGCAAGACAGGGGCCCATTGCACTCCCACGGGGCCTTTTTAAATGCAATCCATAACCCGGATTTGCCAGGAACCCTTCTTACTCCTCCTACTTGCATGTGACACTGGGCTTAGGATCTGCATAGGAAACACACACACAAGCACACACCTACCTTTGTTGCCTGCAGATGCCTCCTTGGCTGTCCCCAAACGGTATCAAACCAACACCCACGGGAAGCTGTAAGCATAGAGGACATGCCTGCACCCCATTGGACTTACCTGTGTGGGTTAAACCCGGGTTATTTGACAACCTATGGCAGTGATGGTTCTGCTCAGGCAGAGCAGTGCTGATGCTCCTCATAAAGCTGTCGCTGCTGTGAAGGTTCTAGGTGACATCACAAATCCCTATGGTTACATACACAACAAAGCTGGGTTGTTGTTGTTTACACTCTGCAAGGCCTGTGGAAGTGAGTGACATCATAGCACTGTAGTTCTGAGGGTTCTAGATGGATGCAACAATCTCCTGTTGCTTCTATGAAGGCCATAATAGACGACATCACCAAACAGCTCCATAGTCACATACACAGCAAAGGAGAGATGTTGTTTACACCTAGTGATGTCAGTGGTATTGAGTGACATCACAGCACAGTGCTAAGGCTCCTGGGCCTGGACACAGCAGCGGCTGCAATATCTCAACGGAGAATACGTTTATATATATGTGTGTGTGTGCGCGTATATATATATATATATATATATATATATATATATATATATATATATTTCTCCGCCGAAATCACTTTTAAACCCATTTCCACCTTTTTTTCCCTTCTCTTCCTCTTACTTTTTTTTCACGTTTTTTTACGTTTTTCTCCTTTTCGCCTCTTTTCTGGGCGTATTATTCTTCTTTTTCTTCTTTTTTTTCGTCTAATGCATACCCCATCAGTGCAGCAATGCTTATTCAATACCGCCAGCAGATGGAGACACTGGGGGATAATTTTCTAAGGATTTATACTGATTTTTCCTGTCTGAATTTGTCGCACAGAAAGTTGCAGGCCAAATATGTGTGACATTTCTGCGACTTTAGCTTCTAGAGCATTTTTACAACATTATACATAGGTGCTGAATACATAAAAAGCGACTGTTCAGCGACAGACAAGTCGCATCGGCTGAAAGTAGGCCAGAATGTCAGTCCATGTTGGAGCAGGTTTAGATACAGTCTAAAGTATAGATCTCAAAGTCTGTGCACAGAATTTAGCAAGGGCCTCGCACCTTCTGATGCATCAGGTAGGTGCACAATAGCATAGCCTAACCCTCTGTACTTTGGTCTATATTGATGCGGGACATAGACAGCCAGCTGATGACCAATCCATTAGTGCAATGGATGGCTGGAAGCATTTGTCTTTGCCTTTGCAATACCACAGAAGCAATGCATGGTCAATGTACAGCAATGACACACCTGTGTGAACAGCCAGGAGACCCCCCCCCCCCCCCATGTTATGTTACATAGTTACATAGTTAGTACGGTCGAAAAAAGACATATGTCCATCAAGTTCAACCAGGGAATTAAGGGGTAGGGGTGTGGCGCGATATTGGGGAAGGGATGAGATTTTATATTTCTTCATAAGCATTAATCTTATTTTGTCAATTAGGAACATTCAGCACCCACCCGCTATCAAGGCAGCTGCCTATCATGTCATGCCCTACCTGCACAGGTGTGCTGGCTACTCAAATGATCCAATTAAGGAGGCCATTTAGTCAGCAGCAGCAGAAGTCCTGTGCCTGGACGCTCCAACAGCGGCCAGACACAAGCAGAAGCAGAAGCAGCAGAAGCAGCAGCAGCACCACCTTTTGTTTTTTGGCTGCAGCAGCAGCAAGGCCCACAGGGCTGGCTAGCTGGCTAGCCAGCAAGCAGGTAGCAATGAAAGTAGGAATCTTTCTTTTTAACCCTGTAAGGGGGTGGTGCACTGTACCCGAAGATACTGCCATATCGGGTCAATGCATAGGGCGACGGAAGCAAGCTTCGAAATCGGCCCCCGTTCTCAAAAATCCATTTAATATATGGTCCCCAGATAGGGGACGTATCAGATATTAAACTGATAAGAACAGATACTACACTTGATCTTAGCCAAAAGGCCGAGAAGCGATAACCGTGAAAGGGGCGGGCCCAACAAGGTGCCCTTCATGGGCACTATCACTGCTTGCTGTCAGGGAGGCTGCCAGACAATTTTCCATGCACACTCTGGGCTGGGGGGCAGTCAACCACCAGTACACACAGCAGAACCTAAACCCATACCATTATTGCTAAGCAGCAAGACAGGGGCCCATTGCACTCCCACGGGGCCTTTTTAAATGCAATCCATAACCCGGATTTGCCAGGAACCCTTCTTACTCCTCCTACTTGCATGTGACACTGGGCTTAGGATCTGCATAGGAAACACACACACAAGCACACACCTACCTTTGTTGCCTGCAGATGCCTCCTTGGCTGTCCCCAAACGGTATCAAACCAACACCCACGGGAAGCTGTAAGCATAGAGGACATGCCTGCACCCCATTGGACTTACCTGTGTGGGTTAAACCCGGGTTATTTGACAACCTATGGCGGTGATGGTTCTGCTCAGGCAGAGCAGTGCTGATGCTCCTCATAAAGCTGTCGCTGCTGTGAAGGTTCTAGGTGACATCACAAATCCCTATGGTTACATACACAACAAAGCTGGGTTGTTGTTGTTTACACTCTGCAAGGCCTGTGGAAGTGAGTGACATCATAGCACTGTAGTTCTGAGGGTTCTAGATGGATGCAACAATCTCCTGTTGCTTCTATGAAGGCCATAATAGACGACATCACCAAACAGCTCCATAGTCACATACACAGCAAAGGAGAGATGTTGTTTACACCTAGTGATGTCAGTGGTATTGAGTGACATCACAGCACAGTGCTAAGGCTCCTGGGCCTGGACACAGCAGCGGCTGCAATATCTCAACGGAGAATACGTTTATATATATGTGTGTGTGTGCGCGTATATATATATATATATATATATATATATATATATATATATATATTTCTCCGCCGAAATCACTTTTAAACCCATTTCCACCTTTTTTTCCCTTCTCTTCCTCTTACTTTTTTTTCACGTTTTTTTACGTTTTTCTCCTTTTCGCCTCTTTTCTGGGCGTATTATTCTTCTTTTTCTTCTTTTTTTTCGTCTAATGCATACCCCATCAGTGCAGCAATGCTTATTCAATACCGCCAGCAGATGGAGACACTGGGGGATAATTTTCTAAGGATTTATACTGATTTTTCCTGTCTGAATTTGTCGCACAGAAAGTTGCAGGCCAAATATGTGTGACATTTCTGCGACTTTAGCTTCTAGAGCATTTTTACAACATTATACATAGGTGCTGAATACATAAAAAGCGACTGTTCAGCGACAGACAAGTCGCATCGGCTGAAAGTAGGCCAGAATGTCAGTCCATGTTGGAGCAGGTTTAGATACAGTCTAAAGTATAGATCTCAAAGTCTGTGCACAGAATTTAGCAAGGGCCTCGCACCTTCTGATGCATCAGGTAGGTGCACAATAGCATAGCCTAACCCTCTGTACTTTGGTCTATATTGATGCGGGACATAGACAGCCAGCTGATGACCAATCCATTAGTGCAATGGATGGCTGGAAGCATTTGTCTTTGCCTTTGCAATACCACAGAAGCAATGCATGGTCAATGTACAGCAATGACACACCTGTGTGAACAGCCAGGAGACCCCCCCCCCCCCATGTTATGTTACATAGTTACATAGTTAGTACGGTCGAAAAAAGACATATGTCCATCAAGTTCAACCAGGGAATTAAGGGGTAGGGGTGTGGCGCGATATTGGGGAAGGGATGAGATTTTATATTTCTTCATAAGCATTAATCTTATTTTGTCAATTAGGAACATTCAGCACCCACCCGCTATCAAGGCAGCTGCCTATCATGTCATGCCCTACCTGCACAGGTGTGCTGGCTACTCAAATGATCCAATTAAGGAGGCCATTTAGTCAGCAGCAGCAGAAGTCCTGTGCCTGGACGCTCCAACAGCGGCCAGACACAAGCAGAAGCAGAAGCAGCAGAAGCAGCAGCAGCACCACCTTTTGTTTTTTGGCTGCAGCAGCAGCAAGGCCCACAGGGCTGGCTAGCTGGCTAGCCAGCAAGCAGGTAGCAATGAAAGTAGGAATCTTTCTTTTTAACCCTGTAAGGGGGTGGTGCACTGTACCCGAAGATACTGCCATATCGGGTCAATGCATAGGGCGACGGAAGCAAGCTTCGAAATCGGCCCCCGTTCTCAAAAATCCATTTAATATATGGTCCCCAGATAGGGGACGTATCAGATATTAAACTGATAAGAACAGATACTACACTTGATCTTAGCCAAAAGGCCGAGAAGCGATAACCGTGAAAGGGGCGGGCCCAACAAGGTGCCCTTCATGGGCACTATCACTGCTTGCTGTCAGGGAGGCTGCCAGACAATTTTCCATGCACACTCTGGGCTGGGGGGCAGTCAACCACCAGTACACACAGCAGAACCTAAACCCATACCATTATTGCTAAGCAGCAAGACAGGGGCCCATTGCACTCCCACGGGGCCTTTTTAAATGCAATCCATAACCCGGATTTGCCAGGAACCCTTCTTACTCCTCCTACTTGCATGTGACACTGGGCTTAGGATCTGCATAGGAAACACACACACAAGCACACACCTACCTTTGTTGCCTGCAGATGCCTCCTTGGCTGTCCCCAAACGGTATCAAACCAACACCCACGGGAAGCTGTAAGCATAGAGGACATGCCTGCACCCCATTGGACTTACCTGTGTGGGTTAAACCCGGGTTATTTGACAACCTATGGCGGTGATGGTTCTGCTCAGGCAGAGCAGTGCTGATGCTCCTCATAAAGCTGTCGCTGCTGTGAAGGTTCTAGGTGACATCACAAATCCCTATGGTTACATACACAACAAAGCTGGGTTGTTGTTGTTTACACTCTGCAAGGCCTGTGGAAGTGAGTGACATCATAGCACTGTAGTTCTGAGGGTTCTAGATGGATGCAACAATCTCCTGTTGCTTCTATGAAGGCCATAATAGACGACATCACCAAACAGCTCCATAGTCACATACACAGCAAAGGAGAGATGTTGTTTACACCTAGTGATGTCAGTGGTATTGAGTGACATCACAGCACAGTGCTAAGGCTCCTGGGCCTGGACACAGCAGCGGCTGCAATATCTCAACGGAGAATACGTTTAT
Source organism: Hyla sarda (assembly GCF_029499605.1). Classification (NCBI taxonomy): domain Eukaryota; kingdom Metazoa; phylum Chordata; class Amphibia; order Anura; family Hylidae; genus Hyla; species Hyla sarda. Next base: position 599,733 of record NW_026610938.1, on the reverse strand, counting down.
ATATATGTGTGTGTGTGCGCGTATATATATATATATATATATATATATATATATATATATATATATATATTTCTCCGCCGAAATCACTTTTAAACCCATTTCCACCTTTTTTTCCCTTCTCTTCCTCTTACTTTTTTTTCACGTTTTTTTTACGTTTTTCTCCTTTTCGCCTCTTTTCTGGGCGTATTATTCTTCTTTTTCTTCTTTTTTTTCGTCTAATGCATACCCCATCAGTGCAGCAATGCTTATTCAATACCGCCAGCAGATGGAGACACTGGGGGATAATTTTCTAAGGATTTATACTGATTTTTCCTGTCTGAATTTGTCGCACAGAAAGTTGCAGGCCAAATATGTGTGACATTTCTGCGACTTTAGCTTCTAGAGCATTTTTACAACATTATACATAGGTGCTGAATACATAAAAAGCGACTGTTCAGCGACAGACAAGTCGCATCGGCTGAAAGTAGGCCAGAATGTCAGTCCATGTTGGAGCAGGTTTAGATACAGTCTAAAGTATAGATCTCAAAGTCTGTGCACAGAATTTAGCAAGGGCCTCGCACCTTCTGATGCATCAGGTAGGTGCACAATAGCATAGCCTAACCCTCTGTACTTTGGTCTATATTGATGCGGGACATAGACAGCCAGCTGATGACCAATCCATTAGTGCAATGGATGGCTGGAAGCATTTGTCTTTGCCTTTGCAATACCACAGAAGCAATGCATGGTCAATGTACAGCAATGACACACCTGTGTGAACAGCCAGGAGACCCCCCCCCCCCCCATGTTATGTTACATAGTTACATAGTTAGTACGGTCGAAAAAAGACATATGTCCATCAAGTTCAACCAGGGAATTAAGGGGTAGGGGTGTGGCGCGATATTGGGGAAGGGATGAGATTTTATATTTCTTCATAAGCATTAATCTTATTTTGTCAATTAGGAACATTCAGCACCCACCCGCTATCAAGGCAGCTGCCTATCATGTCATGCCCTACCTGCACAGGTGTGCTGGCTACTCAAATGATCCAATTAAGGAGGCCATTTAGTCAGCAGCAGCAGAAGTCCTGTGCCTGGACGCTCCAACAGCGGCCAGACACAAGCAGAAGCAGAAGCAGCAGAAGCAGCAGCAGCACCACCTTTTGTTTTTTGGCTGCAGCAGCAGCAAGGCCCACAGGGCTGGCTAGCTGGCTAGCCAGCAAGCAGGTAGCAATGAAAGTAGGAATCTTTCTTTTTAACCCTGTAAGGGGGTGGTGCACTGTACCCGAAGATACTGCCATATCGGGTCAATGCATAGGGCGACGGAAGCAAGCTTCGAAATCGGCCCCCGTTCTCAAAAATCCATTTAATATATGGTCCCCAGATAGGGGACGTATCAGATATTAAACTGATAAGAACAGATACTACACTTGATCTTAGCCAAAAGGCCGAGAAGCGATAACCGTGAAAGGGGCGGGCCCAACAAGGTGCCCTTCATGGGCACTATCACTGCTTGCTGTCAGGGAGGCTGCCAGACAATTTTCCATGCACACTCTGGGCTGGGGGGCAGTCAACCACCAGTACACACAGCAGAACCTAAACCCATACCATTATTGCTAAGCAGCAAGACAGGGGCCCATTGCACTCCCACGGGGCCTTTTTAAATGCAATCCATAACCCGGATTTGCCAGGAACCCTTCTTACTCCTCCTACTTGCATGTGACACTGGGCTTAGGATCTGCATAGGAAACACACACACAAGCACACACCTACCTTTGTTGCCTGCAGATGCCTCCTTGGCTGTCCCCAAACGGTATCAAACCAACACCCACGGGAAGCTGTAAGCATAGAGGACATGCCTGCACCCCATTGGACTTACCTGTGTGGGTTAAACCCGGGTTATTTGACAACCTATGGCAGTGATGGTTCTGCTCAGGCAGAGCAGTGCTGATGCTCCTCATAAAGCTGTCGCTGCTGTGAAGGTTCTAGGTGACATCACAAATCCCTATGGTTACATACACAACAAAGCTGGGTTGTTGTTGTTTACACTCTGCAAGGCCTGTGGAAGTGAGTGACATCATAGCACTGTAGTTCTGAGGGTTCTAGATGGATGCAACAATCTCCTGTTGCTTCTATGAAGGCCATAATAGACGACATCACCAAACAGCTCCATAGTCACATACACAGCAAAGGAGAGATGTTGTTTACACCTAGTGATGTCAGTGGTATTGAGTGACATCACAGCACAGTGCTAAGGCTCCTGGGCCTGGACACAGCAGCGGCTGCAATATCTCAACGGAGAATACGTTTATATATATGTGTGTGTGTGCGCGTATATATATATATATATATATATATATATATATATATATATATATATTTCTCCGCCGAAATCACTTTTAAACCCATTTCCACCTTTTTTTCCCTTCTCTTCCTCTTACTTTTTTTTCACGTTTTTTTACGTTTTTCTCCTTTTCGCCTCTTTTCTGGGCGTATTATTCTTCTTTTTCTTCTTTTTTTTCGTCTAATGCATACCCCATCAGTGCAGCAATGCTTATTCAATACCGCCAGCAGATGGAGACACTGGGGGATAATTTTCTAAGGATTTATACTGATTTTTCCTGTCTGAATTTGTCGCACAGAAAGTTGCAGGCCAAATATGTGTGACATTTCTGCGACTTTAGCTTCTAGAGCATTTTTACAACATTATACATAGGTGCTGAATACATAAAAAGCGACTGTTCAGCGACAGACAAGTCGCATCGGCTGAAAGTAGGCCAGAATGTCAGTCCATGTTGGAGCAGGTTTAGATACAGTCTAAAGTATAGATCTCAAAGTCTGTGCACAGAATTTAGCAAGGGCCTCGCACCTTCTGATGCATCAGGTAGGTGCACAATAGCATAGCCTAACCCTCTGTACTTTGGTCTATATTGATGCGGGACATAGACAGCCAGCTGATGACCAATCCATTAGTGCAATGGATGGCTGGAAGCATTTGTCTTTGCCTTTGCAATACCACAGAAGCAATGCATGGTCAATGTACAGCAATGACACACCTGTGTGAACAGCCAGGAGACCCCCCCCCCCCCCCATGTTATGTTACATAGTTACATAGTTAGTACGGTCGAAAAAAGACATATGTCCATCAAGTTCAACCAGGGAATTAAGGGGTAGGGGTGTGGCGCGATATTGGGGAAGGGATGAGATTTTATATTTCTTCATAAGCATTAATCTTATTTTGTCAATTAGGAACATTCAGCACCCACCCGCTATCAAGGCAGCTGCCTATCATGTCATGCCCTACCTGCACAGGTGTGCTGGCTACTCAAATGATCCAATTAAGGAGGCCATTTAGTCAGCAGCAGCAGAAGTCCTGTGCCTGGACGCTCCAACAGCGGCCAGACACAAGCAGAAGCAGAAGCAGCAGAAGCAGCAGCAGCACCACCTTTTGTTTTTTGGCTGCAGCAGCAGCAAGGCCCACAGGGCTGGCTAGCTGGCTAGCCAGCAAGCAGGTAGCAATGAAAGTAGGAATCTTTCTTTTTAACCCTGTAAGGGGGTGGTGCACTGTACCCGAAGATACTGCCATATCGGGTCAATGCATAGGGCGACGGAAGCAAGCTTCGAAATCGGCCCCCGTTCTCAAAAATCCATTTAATATATGGTCCCCAGATAGGGGACGTATCAGATATTAAACTGATAAGAACAGATACTACACTTGATCTTAGCCAAAAGGCCGAGAAGCGATAACCGTGAAAGGGGCGGGCCCAACAAGGTGCCCTTCATGGGCACTATCACTGCTTGCTGTCAGGGAGGCTGCCAGACAATTTTCCATGCACACTCTGGGCTGGGGGGCAGTCAACCACCAGTACACACAGCAGAACCTAAACCCATACCATTATTGCTAAGCAGCAAGACAGGGGCCCATTGCACTCCCACGGGGCCTTTTTAAATGCAATCCATAACCCGGATTTGCCAGGAACCCTTCTTACTCCTCCTACTTGCATGTGACACTGGGCTTAGGATCTGCATAGGAAACACACACACAAGCACACACCTACCTTTGTTGCCTGCAGATGCCTCCTTGGCTGTCCCCAAACGGTATCAAACCAACACCCACGGGAAGCTGTAAGCATAGAGGACATGCCTGCACCCCATTGGACTTACCTGTGTGGGTTAAACCCGGGTTATTTGACAACCTATGGCGGTGATGGTTCTGCTCAGGCAGAGCAGTGCTGATGCTCCTCATAAAGCTGTCGCTGCTGTGAAGGTTCTAGGTGACATCACAAATCCCTATGGTTACATACACAACAAAGCTGGGTTGTTGTTGTTTACACTCTGCAAGGCCTGTGGAAGTGAGTGACATCATAGCACTGTAGTTCTGAGGGTTCTAGATGGATGCAACAATCTCCTGTTGCTTCTATGAAGGCCATAATAGACGACATCACCAAACAGCTCCATAGTCACATACACAGCAAAGGAGAGATGTTGTTTACACCTAGTGATGTCAGTGGTATTGAGTGACATCACAGCACAGTGCTAAGGCTCCTGGGCCTGGACACAGCAGCGGCTGCAATATCTCAACGGAGAATACGTTTATATATATGTGTGTGTGTGCGCGTATATATATATATATATATATATATATATATATATATATATATATATATATTTCTCCGCCGAAATCACTTTTAAACCCATTTCCACCTTTTTTTCCCTTCTCTTCCTCTTACTTTTTTTTCACGTTTTTTTACGTTTTTCTCCTTTTCGCCTCTTTTCTGGGCGTATTATTCTTCTTTTTCTTCTTTTTTTTCGTCTAATGCATACCCCATCAGTGCAGCAATGCTTATTCAATACCGCCAGCAGATGGAGACACTGGGGGATAATTTTCTAAGGATTTATACTGATTTTTCCTGTCTGAATTTGTCGCACAGAAAGTTGCAGGCCAAATATGTGTGACATTTCTGCGACTTTAGCTTCTAGAGCATTTTTACAACATTATACATAGGTGCTGAATACATAAAAAGCGACTGTTCAGCGACAGACAAGTCGCATCGGCTGAAAGTAGGCCAGAATGTCAGTCCATGTTGGAGCAGGTTTAGATACAGTCTAAAGTATAGATCTCAAAGTCTGTGCACAGAATTTAGCAAGGGCCTCGCACCTTCTGATGCATCAGGTAGGTGCACAATAGCATAGCCTAACCCTCTGTACTTTGGTCTATATTGATGCGGGACATAGACAGCCAGCTGATGACCAATCCATTAGTGCAATGGATGGCTGGAAGCATTTGTCTTTGCCTTTGCAATACCACAGAAGCAATGCATGGTCAATGTACAGCAATGACACACCTGTGTGAACAGCCAGGAGACCCCCCCCCCCCCCATGTTATGTTACATAGTTACATAGTTAGTACGGTCGAAAAAAGACATATGTCCATCAAGTTCAACCAGGGAATTAAGGGGTAGGGGTGTGGCGCGATATTGGGGAAGGGATGAGATTTTATATTTCTTCATAAGCATTAATCTTATTTTGTCAATTAGGAACATTCAGCACCCACCCGCTATCAAGGCAGCTGCCTATCATGTCATGCCCTACCTGCACAGGTGTGCTGGCTACTCAAATGATCCAATTAAGGAGGCCATTTAGTCAGCAGCAGCAGAAGTCCTGTGCCTGGACGCTCCAACAGCGGCCAGACACAAGCAGAAGCAGAAGCAGCAGAAGCAGCAGCAGCACCACCTTTTGTTTTTTGGCTGCAGCAGCAGCAAGGCCCACAGGGCTGGCTAGCTGGCTAGCCAGCAAGCAGGTAGCAATGAAAGTAGGAATCTTTCTTTTTAACCCTGTAAGGGGGTGGTGCACTGTACCCGAAGATACTGCCATATCGGGTCAATGCATAGGGCGACGGAAGCAAGCTTCGAAATCGGCCCCCGTTCTCAAAAATCCATTTAATATATGGTCCCCAGATAGGGGACGTATCAGATATTAAACTGATAAGAACAGATACTACACTTGATCTTAGCCAAAAGGCCGAGAAGCGATAACCGTGAAAGGGGCGGGCCCAACAAGGTGCCCTTCATGGGCACTATCACTGCTTGCTGTCAGGGAGGCTGCCAGACAATTTTCCATGCACACTCTGGGCTGGGGGGCAGTCAACCACCAGTACACACAGCAGAACCTAAACCCATACCATTATTGCTAAGCAGCAAGACAGGGGCCCATTGCACTCCCACGGGGCCTTTTTAAATGCAATCCATAACCCGGATTTGCCAGGAACCCTTCTTACTCCTCCTACTTGCATGTGACACTGGGCTTAGGATCTGCATAGGAAACACACACACAAGCACACACCTACCTTTGTTGCCTGCAGATGCCTCCTTGGCTGTCCCCAAACGGTATCAAACCAACACCCACGGGAAGCTGTAAGCATAGAGGACATGCCTGCACCCCATTGGACTTACCTGTGTGGGTTAAACCCGGGTTATTTGACAACCTATGGCGGTGATGGTTCTGCTCAGGCAGAGCAGTGCTGATGCTCCTCATAAAGCTGTCGCTGCTGTGAAGGTTCTAGGTGACATCACAAATCCCTATGGTTACATACACAACAAAGCTGGGTTGTTGTTGTTTACACTCTGCAAGGCCTGTGGAAGTGAGTGACATCATAGCACTGTAGTTCTGAGGGTTCTAGATGGATGCAACAATCTCCTGTTGCTTCTATGAAGGCCATAATAGACGACATCACCAAACAGCTCCATAGTCATATACACAGCAAAGGAGAGATGTTGTTTACACCTAGTGATGTCAGTGGTATTGAGTGACATCACAGCACAGTGCTAAGGCTCCTGGGCCTGGACACAGCAGCGGCTGCAATATCTCAACGGAGAATACGTTTATATATATGTGTGTGTGTGCGCGTATATATATATATATATATATATATATATATATATATATATATATATTTCTCCGCCGAAATCACTTTTAAACCCATTTCCACCTTTTTTTCCCTTCTCTTCCTCTTACTTTTTTTTCACGTTTTTTTACGTTTTTCTCCTTTTCGCCTCTTTTCTGGGCGTATTATTCTTCTTTTTCTTCTTTTTTTTCGTCTAATGCATACCCCATCAGTGCAGCAATGCTTATTCAATACCGCCAGCAGATGGAGACACTGGGGGATAATTTTCTAAGGATTTATACTGATTTTTCCTGTCTGAATTTGTCGCACAGAAAGTTGCAGGCCAAATATGTGTGACATTTCTGCGACTTTAGCTTCTAGAGCATTTTTACAACATTATACATAGGTGCTGAATACATAAAAAGCGACTGTTCAGCGACAGACAAGTCGCATCGGCTGAAAGTAGGCCAGAATGTCAGTCCATGTTGGAGCAGGTTTAGATACAGTCTAAAGTATAGATCTCAAAGTCTGTGCACAGAATTTAGCAAGGGCCTCGCACCTTCTGATGCATCAGGTAGGTGCACAATAGCATAGCCTAACCCTCTGTACTTTGGTCTATATTGATGCGGGACATAGACAGCCAGCTGATGACCAATCCATTAGTGCAATGGATGGCTGGAAGCATTTGTCTTTGCCTTTGCAATACCACAGAAGCAATGCATGGTCAATGTACAGCAATGACACACCTGTGTGAACAGCCAGGAGACCCCCCCCCCCCATGTTATGTTACATAGTTACATAGTTAGTACGGTCGAAAAAAGACATATGTCCATCAAGTTCAACCAGGGAATTAAGGGGTAGGGGTGTGGCGCGATATTGGGGAAGGGATGAGATTTTATATTTCTTCATAAGCATTAATCTTATTTTGTCAATTAGGAACATTCAGCACCCACCCGCTATCAAGGCAGCTGCCTATCATGTCATGCCCTACCTGCACAGGTGTGCTGGCTACTCAAATGATCCAATTAAGGAGGCCATTTAGTCAGCAGCAGCAGAAGTCCTGTGCCTGGACGCTCCAACAGCGGCCAGACACAAGCAGAAGCAGAAGCAGCAGAAGCAGCAGCAGCACCACCTTTTGTTTTTTGGCTGCAGCAGCAGCAAGGCCCACAGGGCTGGCTAGCTGGCTAGCCAGCAAGCAGGTAGCAATGAAAGTAGGAATCTTTCTTTTTAACCCTGTAAGGGGGTGGTGCACTGTACCCGAAGATACTGCCATATCGGGTCAATGCATAGGGCGACGGAAGCAAGCTTCGAAATCGGCCCCCGTTCTCAAAAATCCATTTAATATATGGTCCCCAGATAGGGGACGTATCAGATATTAAACTGATAAGAACAGATACTACACTTGATCTTAGCCAAAAGGCCGAGAAGCGATAACCGTGAAAGGGGCGGGCCCAACAAGGTGCCCTTCATGGGCACTATCACTGCTTGCTGTCAGGGAGGCTGCCAGACAATTTTCCATGCACACTCTGGGCTGGGGGGCAGTCAACCACCAGTACACACAGCAGAACCTAAACCCATACCATTATTGCTAAGCAGCAAGACAGGGGCCCATTGCACTCCCACGGGGCCTTTTTAAATGCAATCCATAACCCGGATTTGCCAGGAACCCTTCTTACTCCTCCTACTTGCATGTGACACTGGGCTTAGGATCTGCATAGGAAACACACACACAAGCACACACCTACCTTTGTTGCCTGCAGATGCCTCCTTGGCTGTCCCCAAACGGTATCAAACCAACACCCACGGGAAGCTGTAAGCATAGAGGACATGCCTGCACCCCATTGGACTTACCTGTGTGGGTTAAACCCGGGTTATTTGACAACCTATGGCGGTGATGGTTCTGCTCAGGCAGAGCAGTGCTGATGCTCCTCATAAAGCTGTCGCTGCTGTGAAGGTTCTAGGTGACATCACAAATCCCTATGGTTACATACACAACAAAGCTGGGTTGTTGTTTTTTACACTCTGCAAGGCCTGTGGAAGTGAGTGACATCATAGCACTGTAGTTCTGAGGGTTCTAGATGGATGCAACAATCTCCTGTTGCTTCTATGAAGGCCATAATAGACGACATCACCAAACAGCTCCATAGTCACATACACAGCAAAGGAGAGATGTTGTTTACACCTAGTGATGTCAGTGGTATTGAGTGACATCACAGCACAGTGCTAAGGCTCCTGGGCCTGGACACAGCAGCGGCTGCAATATCTCAACGGAGAATACGTTTATATATATGTGTGTGTGTGCGCGTATATATATATATATATATATATATATATATATATATATATATATATATTTCTCCGCCGAAATCACTTTTAAACCCATTTCCACCTTTTTTTCCCTTCTCTTCCTCTTACTTTTTTTTCACGTTTTTTTACGTTTTTCTCCTTTTCGCCTCTTTTCTGGGCGTATTATTCTTCTTTTTCTTCTTTTTTTTCGTCTAATGCATACCCCATCAGTGCAGCAATGCTTATTCAATACCGCCAGCAGATGGAGACACTGGGGGATAATTTTCTAAGGATTTATACTGATTTTTCCTGTCTGAATTTGTCGCACAGAAAGTTGCAGGCCAAATATGTGTGACATTTCTGCGACTTTAGCTTCTAGAGCATTTTTACAACATTATACATAGGTGCTGAATACATAAAAAGCGACTGTTCAGCGACAGACAAGTCGCATCGGCTGAAAGTAGGCCAGAATGTCAGTCCATGTTGGAGCAGGTTTAGATACAGTCTAAAGTATAGATCTCAAAGTCTGTGCACAGAATTTAGCAAGGGCCTCGCACCTTCTGATGCATCAGGTAGGTGCACAATAACATAGCCTAACCCTCTGTACTTTGGTCTATATTGATGCGGGACATAGACAGCCAGCTGATGACCAATCCATTAGTGCAATGGATGGCTGGAAGCATTTGTCTTTGCCTTTGCAATACCACAGAAGCAATGCATGGTCAATGTACAGCAATGACACACCTGTGTGAACAGCCAGGAGACCCCCCCCCCCCCCCCCCCATGTTATGTTACATAGTTACATAGTTAGTACGGTCGAAAAAAGACATATGTCCATCAAGTTCAACCAGGGAATTAAGGGGTAGGGGTGTGGCGCGATATTGGGGAAGGGATGAGATTTTATATTTCTTCATAAGCATTAATCTTATTTTGTCAATTAGGAACATTCAGCACCCACCCGCTATCAAGGCAGCTGCCTATCATGTCATGCCCTACCTGCACAGGTGTGCTGGCTACTCAAATGATCCAATTAAGGAGGCCATTTAGTCAGCAGCAGCAGAAGTCCTGTGCCTGGACGCTCCAACAGCGGCCAGACACAAGCAGAAGCAGAAGCAGCAGAAGCAGCAGAAGCAGCAGCAGCACCACCTTTTGTTTTTTGGCTGCAGCAGCAGCAAGGCCCACAGGGCTGGCTAGCTGGCTAGCCAGCAAGCAGGTAGCAATGAAAGTAGGAATCTTTCTTTTTAACCCTGTAAGGGGGTGGTGCACTGTACCCGAAGATACTGCCATATCGGGTCAATGCATAGGGCGACGGAAGCAAGCTTCGAAATCGGCCCCCGTTCTCAAAAATCCATTTAATATATGGTCCCCAGATAGGGGACGTATCAGATATTAAACTGATAAGAACAGATACTACACTTGATCTTAGCCAAAAGGCCGAGAAGCGATAACCGTGAAAGGGGCGGGCCCAACAAGGTGCCCTTCATGGGCACTATCACTGCTTGCTGTCAGGGAGGCTGCCAGACAATTTTCCATGCACACTCTGGGCTGGGGGGCAGTCAACCACCAGTACACACAGCAGAACCTAAACCCATACCATTATTGCTAAGCAGCAAGACAGGGGCCCATTGCACTCCCACGGGGCCTTTTTAAATGCAATCCATAACCCGGATTTGCCAGGAACCCTTCTTACTCCTCCTACTTGCATGTGACACTGGGCTTAGGATCTGCATAGGAAACACACACACAAGCACACACCTACCTTTGTTGCCTGCAGATGCCTCCTTGGCTGTCCCCAAACGGTATCAAACCAACACCCACGGGAAGCTGTAAGCATAGAGGACATGCCTGCACCCCATTGGACTTACCTGTGTGGGTTAAACCCGGGTTATTTGACAACCTATGGCGGTGATGGTTCTGCTCAGGCAGAGCAGTGCTGATGCTCCTCATAAAGCTGTCGCTGCTGTGAAGGTTCTAGGTGACATCACAAATCCCTATGGTTACATACACAACAAAGCTGGGTTGTTGTTGTTTACACTCTGCAAGGCCTGTGGAAGTGAGTGACATCATAGCACTGTAGTTCTGAGGGTTCTAGATGGATGCAACAATCTCCTGTTGCTTCTATGAAGGCCATAATAGACGACATCACCAAACAGCTCCATAGTCACATACACAGCAAAGGAGAGATGTTGTTTACACCTAGTGATGTCAGTGGTATTGAGTGACATCACAGCACAGTGCTAAGGCTCCTGGGCCTGGACACAGCAGCGGCTGCAATATCTCAACGGAGAATACGTTTATATATATGTGTGTGTGTGCGCGTATATATATATATATATATATATATATATATATATATATATATATATTTCTCCGCCGAAATCACTTTTAAACCCATTTCCACCTTTTTTTCCCTTCTCTTCCTCTTACTTTTTTTTCACGTTTTTTTACGTTTTTCTCCTTTTCGCCTCTTTTCTGGGCGTATTATTCTTCTTTTTCTTCTTTTTTTTCGTCTAATGCATACCCCATCAGTGCAGCAATGCTTATTCAATACCGCCAGCAGATGGAGACACTGGGGGATAATTTTCTAAGGATTTATACTGATTTTTCCTGTCTGAATTTGTCGCACAGAAAGTTGCAGGCCAAATATGTGTGACATTTCTGCGACTTTAGCTTCTAGAGCATTTTTACAACATTATACATAGGTGCTGAATACATAAAAAGCGACTGTTCAGCGACAGACAAGTCGCATCGGCTGAAAGTAGGCCAGAATGTCAGTCCATGTTGGAGCAGGTTTAGATACAGTCTAAAGTATAGATCTCAAAGTCTGTGCACAGAATTTAGCAAGGGCCTCGCACCTTCTGATGCATCAGGTAGGTGCACAATAGCATAGCCTAACCCTCTGTACTTTGGTCTATATTGATGCGGGACATAGACAGCCAGCTGATGACCAATCCATTAGTGCAATGGATGGCTGGAAGCATTTGTCTTTGCCTTTGCAATACCACAGAAGCAATGCATGGTCAATGTACAGCAATGACACACCTGTGTGAACAGCCAGGAGACCCCCCCCATGTTATGTTACATAGTTACATAGTTAGTACGGTCGAAAAAAGACATATGTCCATCAAGTTCAACCAGGGAATTAAGGGGTAGGGGTGTGGCGCGATATTGGGGAAGGGATGAGATTTTATATTTCTTCATAAGCATTAATCTTATTTTGTCAATTAGGAACATTCAGCACCCACCCGCTATCAAGGCAGCTGCCTATCATGTCATGCCCTACCTGCACAGGTGTGCTGGCTACTCAAATGATCCAATTAAGGAGGCCATTTAGTCAGCAGCAGCAGAAGTCCTGTGCCTGGACGCTCCAACAGCGGCCAGACACAAGCAGAAGCAGAAGCAGCAGAAGCAGCAGCAGCACCACCTTTTGTTTTTTGGCTGCTGCAGCAGCAGCAAGGCCCACAGGGCTGGCTAGCTGGCTAGCCAGCAAGCAGGTAGCAATGAAAGTAGGAATCTTTCTTTTTAACCCTGTAAGGGGGTGGTGCACTGTACCCGAAGATACTGCCATATCGGGTCAATGCATAGGGCGACGGAAGCAAGCTTCGAAATCGGCCCCCGTTCTCAAAAATCCATTTAATATATGGTCCCCAGATAGGGGACGTATCAGATATTAAACTGATAAGAACAGATACTACACTTGATCTTAGCCAAAAGGCCGAGAAGCGATAACCGTGAAAGGGGCGGGCCCAACAAGGTGCCCTTCATGGGCACTATCACTGCTTGCTGTCAGGGAGGCTGCCAGACAATTTTCCATGCACACTCTGGGCTGGGGGGCAGTCAACCACCAGTACACACAGCAGAACCTAAACCCATACCATTATTGCTAAGCAGCAAGACAGGGGCCCATTGCACTCCCACGGGGCCTTTTTAAATGCAATCCATAACCCGGATTTGCCAGGAACCCTTCTTACTCCTCCTACTTGCATGTGACACTGGGCTTAGGATCTGCATAGGAAACACACACACAAGCACACACCTACCTTTGTTGCCTGCAGATGCCTCCTTGGCTGTCCCCAAACGGTATCAAACCAACACCCACGGGAAGCTGTAAGCATAGAGGACATGCCTGCACCCCATTGGACTTACCTGTGTGGGTTAAACCCGGGTTATTTGACAACCTATGGCGGTGATGGTTCTGCTCAGGCAGAGCAGTGCTGATGCTCCTCATAAAGCTGTCGCTGCTGTGAAGGTTCTAGGTGACATCACAAATCCCTATGGTTACATACACAACAAAGCTGGGTTGTTGTTGTTTACACTCTGCAAGGCCTGTGGAAGTGAGTGACATCATAGCACTGTAGTTCTGAGGGTTCTAGATGGATGCAACAATCTCCTGTTGCTTCTATGAAGGCCATAATAGACGACATCACCAAACAGCTCCATAGTCACATACACAGCAAAGGAGAGATGTTGTTTACACCTAGTGATGTCAGTGGTATTGAGTGACATCACAGCACAGTGCTAAGGCTCCTGGGCCTGGACACAGCAGCGGCTGCAATATCTCAACGGAGAATACGTTTATATATATGTGTGTGTGTGCGCGTATATATATATATATATATATATATATATATATATATTTCTCCGCCGAAATCACTTTTAAACCCATTTCCACCTTTTTTTCCCTTCTCTTCCTCTTACTTTTTTTTCACGTTTTTTTTACGTTTTTCTCCTTTTCGCCTCTTTTCTGGGCGTATTATTCTTCTTTTTCTTCTTTTTTTTCGTCTAATGCATACCCCATCAGTGCAGCAATGCTTATTCAATACCGCCAGCAGATGGAGACACTGGGGGATAATTTTCTAAGGATTTATACTGATTTTTCCTGTCTGAATTTGTCGCACAGAAAGTTGCAGGCCAAATATGTGTGACATTTCTGCGACTTTAGCTTCTAGAGCATTTTTACAACATTATACATAGGTGCTGAATACATAAAAAGCGACTGTTCAGCGACAGACAAGTCGCATCGGCTGAAAGTAGGCCAGAATGTCAGTCCATGTTGGAGCAGGTTTAGATACAGTCTAAAGTATAGATCTCAAAGTCTGTGCACAGAATTTAGCAAGGGCCTCGCACCTTCTGATGCATCAGGTAGGTGCACAATAGCATAGCCTAACCCTCTGTACTTTGGTCTATATTGATGCGGGACATAGACAGCCAGCTGATGACCAATCCATTAGTGCAATGGATGGCTGGAAGCATTTGTCTTTGCCTTTGCAATACCACAGAAGCAATGCATGGTCAATGTACAGCAATGACACACCTGTGTGAACAGCCAGGAGACCCCCCCCCCCCCCATGTTATGTTACATAGTTACATAGTTAGTACGGTCGAAAAAAGACATATGTCCATCAAGTTCAACCAGGGAATTAAGGGGTAGGGGTGTGGCGCGATATTGGGGAAGGGATGAGATTTTATATTTCTTCATAAGCATTAATCTTATTTTGTCAATTAGGAACATTCAGCACCCACCCGCTATCAAGGCAGCTGCCTATCATGTCATGCCCTACCTGCACAGGTGTGCTGGCTACTCAAATGATCCAATTAAGGAGGCCATTTAGTCAGCAGCAGCAGAAGTCCTGTGCCTGGACGCTCCAACAGCGGCCAGACACAAGCAGAAGCAGAAGCAGCAGAAGCAGCAGCAGCACCACCTTTTGTTTTTTGGCTGCAGCAGCAGCAAGGCCCACAGGGCTGGCTAGCTGGCTAGCCAGCAAGCAGGTAGCAATGAAAGTAGGAATCTTTCTTTTTAACCCTGTAAGGGGGTGGTGCACTGTACCCGAAGATACTGCCATATCGGGTCAATGCATAGGGCGACGGAAGCAAGCTTCGAAATCGGCCCCCGTTCTCAAAAATCCATTTAATATATGGTCCCCAGATAGGGGACGTATCAGATATTAAACTGATAAGAACAGATACTACACTTGATCTTAGCCAAAAGGCCGAGAAGCGATAACCGTGAAAGGGGCGGGCCCAACAAGGTGCCCTTCATGGGCACTATCACTGCTTGCTGTCAGGGAGGCTGCCAGACAATTTTCCATGCACACTCTGGGCTGGGGGGCAGTCAACCACCAGTACACACAGCAGAACCTAAACCCATACCATTATTGCTAAGCAGCAAGACAGGGGCCCATTGCACTCCCACGGGGCCTTTTTAAATGCAATCCATAACCCGGATTTGCCAGGAACCCTTCTTACTCCTCCTACTTGCATGTGACACTGGGCTTAGGATCTGCATAGGAAACACACACACAAGCACACACCTACCTTTGTTGCCTGCAGATGCCTCCTTGGCTGTCCCCAAACGGTATCAAACCAACACCCACGGGAAGCTGTAAGCATAGAGGACATGCCTGCACCCCATTGGACTTACCTGTGTGGGTTAAACCCGGGTTATTTGACAACCTATGGCGGTGATGGTTCTGCTCAGGCAGAGCAGTGCTGATGCTCCTCATAAAGCTGTCGCTGCTGTGAAGGTTCTAGGTGACATCACAAATCCTTATGGTTACATACACAACAAAGCTGGGTTGTTGTTGTTTACACTCTGCAAGGCCTGTGGAAGTGAGTGACATCATAGCACTGTAGTTCTGAGGGTTCTAGATGGATGCAACAATCTCCTGTTGCTTCTATGAAGGCCATAATAGACGACATCACCAAACAGCTCCATAGTCACATACACAGCAAAGGAGAGATGTTGTTTACACCTAGTGATGTCAGTGGTATTGAGTGACATCACAGCACAGTGCTAAGGCTCCTGGGCCTGGACACAGCAGCGGCTGCAATATCTCAACGGAGAATACGTTTATATATATGTGTGTGTGTGCGCGTATATATATATATATATATATATATATATATATATATATATATATATATTTCTCCGCCGAAATCACTTTTAAACCCATTTCCACCTTTTTTTCCCTTCTCTTCCTCTTACTTTTTTTTCACGTTTTTTTACGTTTTTCTCCTTTTCGCCTCTTTTCTGGGCGTATTATTCTTCTTTTTCTTCTTTTTTTTCGTCTAATGCATACCCCATCAGTGCAGCAATGCTTATTCAATACCGCCAGCAGATGGAGACACTGGGGGATAATTTTCTAAGGATTTATACTGATTTTTCCTGTCTGAATTTGTCGCACAGAAAGTTGCAGGCCAAATATGTGTGACATTTCTGCGACTTTAGCTTCTAGAGCATTTTTACAACATCATACATAGGTGCTGAATACATAAAAAGCGACTGTTCAGCGACAGACAAGTCGCATCGGCTGAAAGTAGGCCAGAATGTCAGTCCATGTTGGAGCAGGTTTAGATACAGTCTAAAGTATAGATCTCAAAGTCTGTGCACAGAATTTAGCAAGGGCCTCGCACCTTCTGATGCATCAGGTAGGTGCACAATAGCATAGCCTAACCCTCTGTACTTTGGTCTATATTGATGCGGGACATAGACAGCCAGCTGATGACCAATCCATTAGTGCAATGGATGGCTGGAAGCATTTGTCTTTGCCTTTGCAATACCACAGAAGCAATGCATGGTCAATGTACAGCAATGACACACCTGTGTGAACAGCCAGGAGACCCCCCCCCCCCCCATGTTATGTTACATAGTTACATAGTTAGTACGGTCGAAAAAAGACATATGTCCATCAAGTTCAACCAGGGAATTAAGGGGTAGGGGTGTGGCGCGATATTGGGGAAGGGATGAGATTTTATATTTCTTCATAAGCATTAATCTTATTTTGTCAATTAGGAACATTCAGCACCCACCCGCTATCAAGGCAGCTGCCTATCATGTCATGCCCTACCTGCACAGGTGTGCTGGCTACTCAAATGATCCAATTAAGGAGGCCATTTAGTCAGCAGCAGCAGAAGTCCTGTGCCTGGACGCTCCAACAGCGGCCAGACACAAGCAGAAGCAGAAGCAGCAGAAGCAGCAGCAGCACCACCTTTTGTTTTTTGGCTGCAGCAGCAGCAAGGCCCACAGGGCTGGCTAGCTGGCTAGCCAGCAAGCAGGTAGCAATGAAAGTAGGAATCTTTCTTTTTAACCCTGTAAGGGGGTGGTGCACTGTACCCGAAGATACTGCCATATCGGGTCAATGCATAGGGCGACGGAAGCAAGCTTCGAAATCGGCCCCCGTTCTCAAAAATCCATTTAATATATGGTCCCCAGATAGGGGACGTATCAGATATTAAACTGATAAGAACAGATACTACACTTGATCTTAGCCAAAAGGCCGAGAAGCGATAACCGTGAAAGGGGCGGGCCCAACAAGGTGCCCTTCATGGGCACTATCACTGCTTGCTGTCAGGGAGGCTGCCAGACAATTTTCCATGCACACTCTGGGCTGGGGGGCAGTCAACCACCAGTACACACAGCAGAACCTAAACCCATACCATTATTGCTAAGCAGCAAGACAGGGGCCCATTGCACTCCCACGGGGCCTTTTTAAATGCAATCCATAACCCGGATTTGCCAGGAACCCTTCTTACTCCTCCTACTTGCATGTGACACTGGGCTTAGGATCTGCATAGGAAACACACACACAAGCACACACCTACCTTTGTTGCCTGCAGATGCCTCCTTGGCTGTCCCCAAACGGTATCAAACCAACACCCACGGGAAGCTGTAAGCATAGAGGACATGCCTGCACCCCATTGGACTTACCTGTGTGGGTTAAACCCGGGTTATTTGACAACCTATGGCGGTGATGGTTCTGCTCAGGCAGAGCAGTGCTGATGCTCCTCATAAAGCTGTCGCTGCTGTGAAGGTTCTAGGTGACATCACAAATCCCTATGGTTACATACACAACAAAGCTGGGTTGTTGTTGTTTACACTCTGCAAGGCCTGTGGAAGTGAGTGACATCATAGCACTGTAGTTCTGAGGGTTCTAGATGGATGCAACAATCTCCTGTTGCTTCTATGAAGGCCATAATAGACGACATCACCAAACAGCTCCATAGTCACATACACAGCAAAGGAGAGATGTTGTTTACACCTAGTGATGTCAGTGGTATTGAGTGACATCACAGCACAGTGCTAAGGCTCCTGGGCCTGGACACAGCAGCGGCTGCAATATCTCAACGGAGAATACGTTTATATATATGTGTGTGTGTGCGCGTATATATATATATATATATATATATATATATATATATATATATATATATATATATATATATTTCTCCGCCGAAATCACTTTTAAACCCATTTCCACCTTTTTTTCCCTTCTCTTCCTCTTACTTTTTTTTCACGTTTTTTTACGTTTTTCTCCTTTTCGCCTCTTTTCTGGGCGTATTATTCTTCTTTTTCTTCTTTTTTTTCGTCTAATGCATACCCCATCAGTGCAGCAATGCTTATTCAATACCGCCAGCAGATGGAGACACTGGGGGATAATTTTCTAAGGATTTATACTGATTTTTCCTGTCTGAATTTGTCGCACAGAAAGTTGCAGGCCAAATATGTGTGACATTTCTGCGACTTTAGCTTCTAGAGCATTTTTACAACATTATACATAGGTGCTGAATACATAAAAAGCGACTGTTCAGCGGCAGACAAGTCGCATCGGCTGAAAGTAGGCCAGAATGTCAGTCCATGTTGGAGCAGGTTTAGATACAGTCTAAAGTATAGATCTCAAAGTCTGTGCACAGAATTTAGCAAGGGCCTCGCACCTTCTGATGCATCAGGTAGGTGCACAATAGCATAGCCTAACCCTCTGTACTTTGGTCTATATTGATGCGGGACATAGACAGCCAGCTGATGACCAATCCATTAGTGCAATGGATGGCTGGAAGCATTTGTCTTTGCCTTTGCAATACCACAGAAGCAATGCATGGTCAATGTACAGCAATGACACACCTGTGTGAACAGCCAGGAGACCCCCCCCCCCCCCCCATGTTATGTTACATAGTTACATAGTTAGTACGGTCGAAAAAAGACATATGTCCATCAAGTTCAACCAGGGAATTAAGGGGTAGGGGTGTGGCGCGATATTGGGGAAGGGATGAGATTTTATATTTCTTCATAAGCATTAATCTTATTTTGTCAATTAGGAACATTCAGCACCCACCCGCTATCAAGGCAGCTGCCTATCATGTCATGCCCTACCTGCACAGGTGTGCTGGCTACTCAAATGATCCAATTAAGGAGGCCATTTAGTCAGCAGCAGCAGAAGTCCTGTGCCTGGACGCTCCAACAGCGGCCAGACACAAGCAGAAGCAGAAGCAGCAGAAGCAGCAGCAGCACCACCTTTTGTTTTTTGGCTGCAGCAGCAGCAAGGCCCACAGGGCTGGCTAGCTGGCTAGCCAGCAAGCAGGTAGCAATGAAAGTAGGAATCTTTCTTTTTAACCCTGTAAGGGGGTGGTGCACTGTACCCGAAGATACTGCCATATCGGGTCAATGCATAGGGCGACGGAAGCAAGCTTCGAAATCGGCCCCCGTTCTCAAAAATCCATTTAATATATGGTCCCCAGATAGGGGACGTATCAGATATTAAACTGATAAGAACAGATACTACACTTGATCTTAGCCAAAAGGCCGAGAAGCGATAACCGTGAAAGGGGCGGGCCCAACAAGGTGCCCTTCATGGGCACTATCACTGCTTGCTGTCAGGGAGGCTGCCAGACAATTTTCCATGCACACTCTGGGCTGGGGGGCAGTCAACCACCAGTACACACAGCAGAACCTAAACCCATACCATTATTGCTAAGCAGCAAGACAGGGGCCCATTGCACTCCCACGGGGCCTTTTTAAATGCAATCCATAACCCGGATTTGCCAGGAACCCTTCTTACTCCTCCTACTTGCATGTGACACTGGGCTTAGGATCTGCATAGGAAACACACACACAAGCACACACCTACCTTTGTTGCCTGCAGATGCCTCCTTGGCTGTCCCCAAACGGTATCAAACCAACACCCACGGGAAGCTGTAAGCATAGAGGACATGCCTGCACCCCATTGGACTTACCTGTGTGGGTTAAACCCGGGTTATTTGACAACCTATGGCGGTGATGGTTCTGCTCAGGCAGAGCAGTGCTGATGCTCCTCATAAAGCTGTCGCTGCTGTGAAGGTTCTAGGTGACATCACAAATCCCTATGGTTACATACACAACAAAGCTGGGTTGTTGTTGTTTACACTCTGCAAGGCCTGTGGAAGTGAGTGACATCATAGCACTGTAGTTCTGAGGGTTCTAGATGGATGCAACAATCTCCTGTTGCTTCTATGAAGGCCATAATAGACGACATCACCAAACAGCTCCATAGTCACATACACAGCAAAGGAGAGATGTTGTTTACACCTAGTGATGTCAGTGGTATTGAGTGACATCACAGCACAGTGCTAAGGCTCCTGGGCCTGGACACAGCAGCGGCTGCAATATCTCAACGGAGAATACGTTTATATATATGTGTGTGTGTGCGCGTATATATATATATATATATATATATATATATATATATATATATATATATTTCTCCGCCGAAATCACTTTTAAACCCATTTCCACCTTTTTTTCCCTTCTCTTCCTCTTACTTTTTTTTCACGTTTTTTTACGTTTTTCTCCTTTTCGCCTCTTTTCTGGGCGTATTATTCTTCTTTTTCTTCTTTTTTTTCGTCTAATGCATACCCCATCAGTGCAGCAATGCTTATTCAATACCGCCAGCAGATGGAGACACTGGGGGATAATTTTCTAAGGATTTATACTGATTGTTCCTGTCTGAATTTGTCGCACACAAAGTTGCAGGCCAAATATGTGTGACATTTCTGCGACTTTAGCTTCTAGAGCATTTTTACAACATTATACATAGGTGCTGAATACATAAAAAGCGACTGTTCAGCGACAGACAAGTCGCATCGGCTGAAAGTAGGCCAGAATGTCAGTCCATGTTGGAGCAGGTTTAGATACAGTCTAAAGTATAGATCTCAAAGTCTGTGCACAGAATTTAGCAAGGGCCTCGCACCTTCTGATGCATCAGGTAGGTGCACAATAGCATAGCCTAACCCTCTGTACTTTGGTCTATATTGATGCGGGACATAGACAGCCAGCTGATGACCAATCCATTAGTGCAATGGATGGCTGGAAGCATTTGTCTTTGCCTTTGCAATACCACAGAAGCAATGCATGGTCAATGTACAGCAATGACACACCTGTGTGAACAGCCAGGAGACCCCCCCCCCCCCATGTTATGTTACATAGTTACATAGTTAGTACGGTCGAAAAAAGACATATGTCCATCAAGTTCAACCAGGGAATTAAGGGGTAGGGGTGTGGCGCGATATTGGGGAAGGGATGAGATTTTATATTTCTTCATAAGCATTAATCTTATTTTGTCAATTAGGAACATTCAGCACCCACCCGCTATCAAGGCAGCTGCCTATCATGTCATGCCCTACCTGCACAGGTGTGCTGGCTACTCAAATGATCCAATTAAGGAGGCCATTTAGTCAGCAGCAGCAGAAGTCCTGTGCCTGGACGCTCCAACAGCGGCCAGACACAAGCAGAAGCAGAAGCAGCAGAAGCAGCAGCAGCACCACCTTTTGTTTTTTGGCTGCAGCAGCAGCAAGGCCCACAGGGCTGGCTAGCTGGCTAGCCAGCAAGCAGGTAGCAATGAAAGTAGGAATCTTTCTTTTTAACCCTGTAAGGGGGTGGTGCACTGTACCCGAAGATACTGCCATATCGGGTCAATGCATAGGGCGACGGAAGCAAGCTTCGAAATCGGCCCCCGTTCTCAAAAATCCATTTAATATATGGTCCCCAGATAGGGGACGTATCAGATATTAAACTGATAAGAACAGATACTACACTTGATCTTAGCCAAAAGGCCGAGAAGCGATAACCGTGAAAGGGGCGGGCCCAACAAGGTGCCCTTCATGGGCACTATCACTGCTTGCTGTCAGGGAGGCTGCCAGACAATTTTCCATGCACACTCTGGGCTGGGGGCAGTCAACCACCAGTACACACAGCAGAACCTAAACCCATACCATTATTGCTAAGCAGCAAGACAGGGGCCCATTGCACTCCCACGGGGCCTTTTTAAATGCAATCCATAACCCGGATTTGCCAGGAACCCTTCTTACTCCTCCTACTTGCATGTGACACTGGGCTTAGGATCTGCATAGGAAACACACACACAAGCACACACCTACCTTTGTTGCCTGCAGATGCCTCCTTGGCTGTCCCCAAACGGTATCAAACCAACACCCACGGGAAGCTGTAAGCATAGAGGACATGCCTGCACCCCATTGGACTTACCTGTGTGGGTTAAACCCGGGTTATTTGACAACCTATGGCGGTGATGGTTCTGCTCAGGCAGAGCAGTGCTGATGCTCCTCATAAAGCTGTCGCTGCTGTGAAGGTTCTAGGTGACATCACAAATCCCTATGGTTACATACACAACAAAGCTGGGTTGTTGTTGTTTACACTCTGCAAGGCCTGTGGAAGTGAGTGACATCATAGCACTGTAGTTCTGAGGGTTCTAGATGGATGCAACAATCTCCTGTTGCTTCTATGAAGGCCATAATAGACGACATCACCAAACAGCTCCATAGTCACATACACAGCAAAGGAGAGATGTTGTTTACACTTAGTGATGTCAGTGGTATTGAGTGACATCACAGCACAGTGCTAAGGCTCCTGGGCCTGGACACAGCAGCGGCTGCAATATCTCAACGGAGAATACGTTTATATATATGTGTGTGTGTGCGCGTATATATATATATATATATATATATATATATATATATATATATATATTTCTCCGCCGAAATCACTTTTAAACCCATTTCCACCTTTTTTTCCCTTCTCTTCCTCTTACTTTTTTTCACGTTTTTTTAAGTTTTTCTCCTTTTCGCCTCTTTTCTGGGCGTATTATTCTTCTTTTTCTTCTTTTTTTTCGTCTAATGCATACCCCATCAGTGCAGCAATGCTTATTCAATACCGCCAGCAGATGGAGACACTGGGGGATAATTTTCTAAGGATTTATACTGATTTTTCCTGTCTGAATTTGTCGCACAGAAAGTTGCAGGCCAAATATGTGTGACATTTCTGCGACTTTAGCTTCTAGAGCATTTTTACAACATTATACATAGGTGCTGAATACATAAAAAGCGACTGTTCAGCGGCAGACAAGTCGCATCGGCTGAAAGTAGGCCAGAATGTCAGTCCATGTTGGAGCAGGTTTAGATACAGTCTAAAGTATAGATCTCAAAGTCTGTGCACAGAATTTAGCAAGGGCCTCGCACCTTCTGATGCATCAGGTAGGTGCACAATAGCATAGCCCAACCCTCTGTACTTTGGTCTATATTGATGCGGGACATAGACAGCCAGCTGATGACCAATCCATTAGTGCAATGGATGGCTGGAAGCATTTGTATTTGCCTTTGCAATACCACAGAAGCAATGCATGGTCAATGTACAGCAATGACACACCTGTGTGAACAGCCAGGAGACCCCCCCCCCCCCCCCCCATGTTATGTTACATAGTTACATAGTTAGTACGGTCGAAAAAAGACATATGTCCATCAAGTTCAACCAGGGAATTAAGGGGTAGGGGTGTGGCGCGATATTGGGGAAGGGATGAGATTTTATATTTCTTCATAAGCATTAATCTTATTTTGTCAATTAGGAACATTCAGCACCCACCCGCTATCAAGGCAGCTGCCTATCATGTCATGCCCTACCTGCACAGGTGTGCTGGCTACTCAAATGATCCAATTAAGGAGGCCATTTAGTCAGCAGCAGCAGAAGTCCTGTGCCTGGACGCTCCAACAGCGGCCAGACACAAGCAGAAGCAGAAGCAGCAGAAGCAGCAGCAGCAGCACCACCTTTTGTTTTTTGGCTGCAGCAGCAGCAAGGCCCACAGGGCTGGCTAGCTGGCTAGCCAGCAAGCAGGTAGCAATGAAAGTAGGAATCTTTCTTTTTAACCCTGTAAGGGGGTGGTGCACTGTACCCGAAGATACTGCCATATCGGGTCAATGCATAGGGCGACGGAAGCAAGCTTCGAAATCGGCCCCCGTTCTCAAAAATCCATTTAATATATGGTCCCCAGATAGGGGACGTATCAGATATTAAACTGATAAGAACAGATTTTTTTTTTTTTTTTTTTTTATCTAAAGCCGAGGAACGTGCTTTCGATTCACCCAAAGTGCAAGAAAAAGTGCAAACGTGTTACACTAAAAAAACGTGCACAAAGGATGCGGTCTATCGCAAGCCCTTCTCCGATAGGAGAGAGGCCCCCCAACAAACCTTACCCTTCGCCTCCGGACCAAAAGGTACCTGCGAGGTTCCAGGTTCGATGTCCCTTTTCGCCGAAGCTACTAGGGGACCACAAATGCTCCCGGCATCCCCCTTGGCGCTAGCCAAGGTATCTGCCCGCAGAGCCGATTACGGTAGGTACCCTGCCAAAGCAGGAGTACCCGGGGTGTTTGCAGGGAGGTGCGGAACCTAATGGCCACACACACCTCCCCTAGACCGCCAGGAGGGACACCCAGAAGGGCTACCGCATCCTGACAAATCCTGTGAACACACAACACGCAAAAAGTGACACAGTGAGACAAAAAAGAAATAAATAAGTGAATGTGTGCAGATATACTGCCCGGACATCCGGCCGGATCTATAAAAATTTCTCTGATCCTAGCCAGAAGGCCGGGAATCAAGAGGTGAGTGCCACAAGGTGAAGAGATTATGGTGCCCGTGCTTCAACCCAGTGAGTCTATTCTCCCAGTGAGTTTCGGCACCTCGGGGTCACCACTCCCCGAGGCACAAAAGTACCTCGGCTCTAGACCCTCTCAGCCTCATGGCGAGACCCGGAGGGAACAGGTCACATCGGGGCAGCCGTCGAGCTGATTCCTCAGAACCAGCCCCGGAAAGCCCTGGTACACCTGCATCCTCCATGCAGCACCCATCCCCACCAGCATGAAAACTGATAAGAACAGATACTACACTTGATCTTAGCCAAAAGGCCGAGAAGCGATAACCGTGAAAGGGGCGGGCCCAACAAGGTGCCCTTCATGGGCACTATCACTGCTTGCTGTCAGGGAGTCTGCCAGACAATTTTCCATGCACACTCTGGGCTGGGGGGCAGTCAACCACCAGTACACACAGCAGAACCTAAACCCATACCATTATTGCTAAGCAGCAAGACAGGGGCCCATTGCACTCCCACGGGGCCTTTTTAAATGCAATCCATAACCCGGATTTGCCAGGAACCCTTCTTACTCCTCCTACTTGCATGTGACACTGGGCTTAGGATCTGCATAGGAAACACACACACAAGCACACACCTACCTTTGTTGCCTGCAGATGCCTCCTTGGCTGTCCCCAAACGGTATCAAACCAACACCCACGGGAAGCTGTAAGCATAGAGGACATGCCTGCACCCCATTGGACTTACCTGTGTGGGTTAAACCCGGGTTATTTGACAACCTATGGCGGTGATGGTTCTGCTCAGGCAGAGCAGTGCTGATGCTCCTCATAAAGCTGTCGCTGCTGTGAAGGTTCTAGGTGACATCACAAATCCCTATGGTTACATACACAACAAAGCTGGGTTGTTGTTGTTTACACTCTGCAAGGCCTGTGGAAGTGAGTGACATCATAGCACTGTAGTTCTGAGGGTTCTAGATGGATGCAACAATCTCCTGTTGCTTCTATGAAGGCCATAATAGACGACATCACCAAACAGCTCCATAGTCACATACACAGCAAAGGAGAGATGTTGTTTACACCTAGTGATGTCAGTGGTATTGAGTGACATCACAGCACAGTGCTAAGGCTCCTGGGCCTGGACACAGCAGCGGCTGCAATATCTCAACGGAGAATACGTTTATATATATGTGTGTGTGTGCGCGTATATATATATATATATATATATATATATATATATATATATATATATTTCTCCGCCGAAATCACTTTTAAACCCATTTCCACCTTTTTTTCCCTTCTCTTCCTCTTACTTTTTTTTCACGTTTTTTTACGTTTTTCTCCTTTTCGCCTCTTTTCTGGGCGTATTATTCTTCTTTTTCTTCTTTTTTTTCGTCTAATGCATACCCCATCAGTGCAGCAATGCTTATTCAATACCGCCAGCAGATGGAGACACTGGGGGATAATTTTCTAAGGATTTATACTGATTTTTCCTGTCTGAATTTGTCGCACAGAAAGTTGCAGGCCAAATATGTGTGACATTTCTGCGACTTTAGCTTCTAGAGCATTTTTACAACATTATACATAGGTGCTGAATACATAAAAAGCGACTGTTCAGCGGCAGACAAGTCGCATCGGCTGAAAGTAGGCCAGAATGTCAGTCCATGTTGGAGCAGGTTTAGATACAGTCTAAAGTATAGATCTCAAAGTCTGTGCACAGAATTTAGCAAGGGCCTCGCACCTTCTGATGCATCAGGTAGGTGCACAATAGCATAGCCCAACCCTCTGTACTTTGGTCTATATTGATGCGGGACATAGACAGCCAGCTGATGACCAATCCATTAGTGCAATGGATGGCTGGAAGCATTTGTCTTTGCCTTTGCAATACCACAGAAGCAATGCATGGTCAATGTACAGCAATGACACACCTGTGTGAACAGCCAGGAGACCCCCCCCCCCCCCCATGTTATGTTACATAGTTACATAGTTAGTACGGTCGAAAAAAGACATATGTCCATCAAGTTCAACCAGGGAATTAAGGGGTAGGGGTGTGGCGCGATATTGGGGAAGGGATGAGATTTTATATTTCTTCATAAGCATTAATCTTATTTTGTCAATTAGGAACATTCAGCACCCACCCGCTATCAAGGCAGCTGCCTATCATGTCATGCCCTACCTGCACAGGTGTGCTGGCTACTCAAATGATCCAATTAAGGAGGCCATTTAGTCAGCAGCAGCAGAAGTCCTGTGCCTGGACGCTCCAACAGCGGCCAGACACAAGCAGAAGCAGAAGCAGCAGAAGCAGCAGCAGCACCACCTTTTGTTTTTTGGCTGCAGCAGCAGCAAGGCCCACAGGGCTGGCTAGCTGGCTAGCCAGCAAGCAGGTAGCAATGAAAGTAGGAATCTTTCTTTTTAACCCTGTAAGGGGGTGGTGCACTGTACCCGAAGATACTGCCATATCGGGTCAATGCATAGGGCGACGGAAGCAAGCTTCGAAATCGGCCCCCGTTCTCAAAAATCCATTTAATATATGGTCCCCAGATAGGGGACGTATCAGATATTAAACTGATAAGAACAGATACTACACTTGATCTTAGCCAAAAGGCCGAGAAGCGATAACCGTGAAAGGGGCGGGCCCAACAAGGTGCCCTTCATGGGCACTATCACTGCTTGCTGTCAGGGAGGCTGCCAGACAATTTTCCATGCACACTCTGGGCTGGGGGGCAGTCAACCACCAGTACACACAGCAGAACCTAAACCCATACCATTATTGCTAAGCAGCAAGACAGGGGCCCATTGCACTCCCACGGGGCCTTTTTAAATGCAATCCATAACCCGGATTTGCCAGGAACCCTTCTTACTCCTCCTACTTGCATGTGACACTGGGCTTAGGATCTGCATAGGAAACACACACACAAGCACACACCTACCTTTGTTGCCTGCAGATGCCTCCTTGGCTGTCCCCAAACGGTATCAAACCAACACCCACGGGAAGCTGTAAGCATAGAGGACATGCCTGCACCCCATTGGACTTACCTGTGTGGGTTAAACCCGGGTTATTTGACAACCTAACCTATGGCGGTGATGGTTCTGCTCAGGCAGAGCAGTGCTGATGCTCCTCATAAAGCTGTCGCTGCTGTGAAGGTTCTAGGTGACATCACAAATCCCTATGGTTACATACACAACAAAGCTGGGTTGTTGTTGTTTACACTCTGCAAGGCCTGTGGAAGTGAGTGACATCATAGCACTGTAGTTCTGAGGGTTCTAGATGGATGCAACAATCTCCTGTTGCTTCTATGAAGGCCATAATAGACGACATCACCAAACAGCTCCATAGTCACATACACAGCAAAGGAGAGATGTTGTTTACACCTAGTGATGTCAGTGGTATTGAGTGACATCACAGCACAGTGCTAAGGCTCCTGGGCCTGGACACAGCAGCGGCTGCAATATCTCAACGGAGAATACGTTTATATATATGTGTGTGTGTGCGCGTATATATATATATATATATATATATATATATATATATATATATATATATATATTTCTCCGCCGAAATCACTTTTAAACCCATTTCCACCTTTTTTTCCCTTCTCTTCCTCTTACTTTTTTTTCACGTTTTTTTACGTTTTTCTCCTTTTCGCCTCTTTTCTGGGCGTATTATTCTTCTTTTTCTTCTTTTTTTTCGTCTAATGCATACCCCATCAGTGCAGCAATGCTTATTCAATACCGCCAGCAGATGGAGACACTGGGGGATAATTTTCTAAGGATTTATACTGATTTTTCCTGTCTGAATTTGTCGCACAGAAAGTTGCAGGCCAAATATGTGTGACATTTCTGCGACTTTAGCTTCTAGAGCATTTTTACAACATTATACATAGGTGCTGAATACATAAAAAGCGACTGTTCAGCGACAGACAAGTCGCATCGGCTGAAAGTAGGCCAGAATGTCAGTCCATGTTGGAGCAGGTTTAGATACAGTCTAAAGTATAGATCTCAAAGTCTGTGCACAGAATTTAGCAAGGGCCTCGCACCTTCTGATGCATCAGGTAGGTGCACAATAGCATAGCCTAACCCTCTGTACTTTGGTCTATATTGATGCGGGACATAGACAGCCAGCTGATGACCAATCCATTAGTGCAATGGATGGCTGGAAGCATTTGTCTTTGCCTTTGCAATACCACAGAAGCAATGCATGGTCAATGTACAGCAATGACACACCTGTGTGAACAGCCAGGAGACCCCCCCCCCCCCCATGTTATGTTACATAGTTACATAGTTAGTACGGTCGAAAAAAGACATATGTCCATCAAGTTCAACCAGGGAATTAAGGGGTAGGGGTGTGGCGCGATATTGGGGAAGGGATGAGATTTTATATTTCTTCATAAGCATTAATCTTATTTTGTCAATTAGGAACATTCAGCACCCACCCGCTATCAAGGCAGCTGCCTATCATGTCATGCCCTACCTGCACAGGTGTGCTGGCTACTCAAATGATCCAATTAAGGAGGCCATTTAGTCAGCAGCAGCAGAAGTCCTGTGCCTGGACGCTCCAACAGCGGCCAGACACAAGCAGAAGCAGAAGCAGCAGAAGCAGCAGCAGCACCACCTTTTGTTTTTTGGCTGCAGCAGCAGCAAGGCCCACAGGGCTGGCTAGCTGGCTAGCCAGCAAGCAGGTAGCAATGAAAGTAGGAATCTTTCTTTTTAACCCTGTAAGGGGGTGGTGCACTGTACCCGAAGATACTGCCATATCGGGTCAATGCATAGGGCGACGGAAGCAAGCTTCGAAATCGGCCCCCGTTCTCAAAAATCCATTTAATATATGGTCCCCAGATAGGGGACGTATCAGATATTAAACTGATAAGAACAGAT
Source organism: Hyla sarda (assembly GCF_029499605.1). NCBI lineage: Eukaryota > Metazoa > Chordata > Amphibia > Anura > Hylidae > Hyla > Hyla sarda. The sequence continues at coordinate 570,035 of NW_026610938.1, read as the reverse complement.
TTTTTTTTTTTTTTTTTTTTTTTTTTTTTTTCCTCAGTTACAGACTATTGTTTGGACGATCATCAGGTCACCTACCAAGACTCGTCACTTAAAACAATATCTGAAAAAACATCATACGGAAAAAACTAACTAAGGGAACCGAGTGCCAAGAAAAAGTGACCAAACAACAAAACAAAAAAACATGTCAAAAACAATCACAGAAATTGGTCAAAAACTTACAGCTTTCTCCTTTACGTACTTCTTATAAATTTTTCCATCGTGTATGCATCCAGATTTTCTCCGCTTCTTCTTCACCAATTCTCTTTTTGTCCAGTAGAAAGATAGTAAAAATCCTTCCTAAAAACAATCTTTTCAATTCCCTCGGAGAAATAACAACATTTTTAAAAACAAGCAAATTGCGTGAGTCCCATAAAACCTCTTTAAAAACAGAAAAAAGAATCCAATTAGTACGTGTATCTTCCTTTTTACTAAGATCTTGACCAATAAAAACTTTCTCAAAAGAAAAACTGTTATATCCAGTGAGTTGGATTAAAAACTTCTTTAAAAACATAAAAAATTCTTTTGCATAAAAACAGTCCCAATAAAGGTGCACTAAGTCTTCTCTACCTCCACAACCCTCTCTTGGGCATCTGTCACTTATTCTCAAACCTCTTCCATTTAAAAAAGATTGGGTTGGGAGGCAGCCATGAAAGGACATCCAACTAACGTCTTTTTGTCTGTTTGATAGTCCAATAACTTTAAAAAACTTCCAAATCTTCACAGACTGAGCATTAGTGCAGAATGGTACTTCATATAATCTCTCATTTTTCCTTATTTCTTGTTCTATTTTCTTTTTATCAGGTTCACCTAAAGAGCTCAAACCAAATTGATCATTGAAAGACCTGAGGAGCACATAGAAGGTAGGTATCACATGTGCTATGGGTCTCCTCAAATCCCTCTCACACCAGCCCCATTTGGAAAACAACCATCCTGCAAGGTATTTACTCATGTCTGCCGCCCTATTATTGCACTGTATCAATTTAAAAATTAAAAGAAAATAGTGCACCTTTAAAAACAGATCAATGTTTGGAAAGTTATATCCGCCCAAATTCATACTCTTCATCACTTCTTCTCTTCTCATTTTCTCCATCTTAGACCCCCAGAAGAACACAAAAAGCTTCCTTGTGACTCTCCTAGTCCATAACTTCCCTGGAGGAAGCACCATAGCCGTATACAAGAGAAGCGGTAGGATTACAGACTTAATGATAAGAACTTTCCCTTTAAGTGACAAGTTCCTTAACCTCCAGAAGGATAGCTTCTTCTCAATTTTACTGTCCAAAGTCTCATAACTTTTCTTTCCTTTGAGGTCTTTATCAAATATCACTCCTAGCACTTCAATGTCTTCTTTTTCCTTAACACCATCCACTACTATATTCTCTTGGTTCCCAAAACTGCATAATTGGCACTTCCCCCAGTTCACATTCATCCCAGCCACACAACAAAAAATCCTCACATGCAAATTTACTCTGTTGAGATCTGCTTGGGATGTACAAGTAAAAACCACATCGTCCATATAACTTAAAACCTTTAACTTACTACCATCACTACCTGGAATAAAAACACCACTCACACATTTATCTTTCTGCACATTCTTCAACAGGCCCTCTATAACGCATATAAACAGAATTGGGGAGAGTGGGCATCCCTGTCTGACTCCAGACAAGACATTAAAAGCAGGCCCCACATGCCCATTTACTAAAATCTGACTTGTCACCCCATGATAAAAACTCATAATAACAGATAATAACTTTTCTGGAATACCTAAGTGTTTTAAAGCAATGAACATAAAATCATGTGCAACCTTATCATAAGCCTTTTCGAAATCTATGGACTCAACAAACAGTGCATTCTTGTTAAAGTTACTGTAATAAATAGAGTCTCTTAAAAGCAATAAATTATCTGTTATTTTTCTTTTCGGTACTGCACAAACTTGGTATTCTCCCACAAGGTGGTCCACTACATCACTCAGTCTATTAGCCACAATCTTAGCAATTATCTTGTAGTCACAATTTAATAAAGTTATAGGTCTCCAATTTTTAAGATCTCTGCCATCACCTTTTTTATGAATTAATGTTATGACCCCTTTCTTCATAGATTCAGCTAAAACACCTGAGTTAAAAACATATTGCACCACCCGTGTAAACTCTTTACTTAAAATATTCCAGAACGCGGAATAAAACTCAGCGGGGAGACCATCACAGCCTGGTGTCTTCCCTTTGGCCATCTTATCCAGGGCCTGCTTGATCTCCCCTTCACTAACATCATCAATCAAAAAATCTACTTTTTCAACAGGAACATTATTCTCCAAAATATTACAATAATCATTCATCTCCGTCTCACTGGCTCTGCTCTTATTACTAAAGAGTGTCTCATAAAATCTGCCAATCTCCTTCACCATCTCCACTCCAAAAACTTCCCCCGTAGGGGTAAAAACAGATTTAAAAACACCTTTAGCATTAAAACATTTTTTAAAGAAATACCGTGTACACTGCTCATTTTCTTCTAGGTGCTGCACTTTAGACTTATATACAATATTCCTTCCCTTTTCCAACAACCTTTTTTTCATCTCCCCCTTCACCTTAACAATCTCATCCTCCACCTCCACACCAACACGTTTAAACTTATAGAGAGTCTCTAACCGGGATACAAGCCTTTCATCACTCCTCCTCTTCTCTTGTGCTCTCTTTATGCAAAACATCTTAAAGAAATTAGAAAACTCTCCTTTAGCCCATTCCCACCACACTAAGACATTACTAAAATCAGGTTGTTTAGAAACACAGGATAAAAACACATGATTAAAACCAGCCATTACTTCCTCATCTTCCAATAGACTTACATTTAATTTCCAGAGCCCCCTCCCAAAATGAAGGGACTCTGTGACACTTATCTCAGCCGACACCATCTTGTGGTCTGAGAAAGTTGACATCATTTGATTGCACCGGACCACCTTAATCCCATCAGAGACCAGGATGTAATCGATCCGGGATTTACAGCGGCCACTATCTGATATGTACGTATATCTTTCATCAGTGCTAACCATCAGTCCAACATCAGTAAAATGCAAGTCTTGAATAATTTGATTTAAAACATTGGAAGTAATATCAGTTCTAACCTCAGCAGAGCTCTCACGATCATTGACGGATCTAATGCAGTTAAAATCGCCAACAATAATAGTATCTTCACGACCAGGGATAAAAAACTTAAGGGACTCTAAAAAAGACAAACGTGCTTGTTTTTCTGCTGGAGCATACACATTAAAAATTCTCATCCTCTGGCCCAAAACCTCAAAAATTAAAACCATACAACGACCAGGTACTAAAGTTTGGCAATTTAAAACTTTAGTGTCCCTGTTTCGCAATAAAATCCCAACACCTTCATTTTTGTTTTCTGCACATGTGGACCAGAAGGACTGCCCACACTTCCACTCATTTGCATAAGGTGCTGACTTTATTGCACACTCCTGTAAACATATCACATCACTTCTAACATTCTCAAGAATATCAAAAATTGCAGCTCTCCTAATTTCAGACTCAATACTTCTTACATTAATAGTTGTTACAACCAAAGTCATAATAACTAGGAAAAGAAAACCAAATGCTTTAAAATCCATCTTAACTTAGAAATTAACATTTTGGCCTTCAACTTTCCTATGTAAACTTGCAAAACAATCAGGCGACCCTATGTTAGAGTCCCTGTCTATTTCATTATCACTACAAAGAACAAGGGCTTCCTGATCCTCAGACCAGCTCCCTGTCTTACACCTTTTATTCACAACCTGCACATCCTCATCTTCCTCCTCCTCTTCTTCCTTACTGCGAGAAACTCTCTGACCAGGTGTTAGAGATCTCTGAGATGACCCAACAACTTCCATTCCCTCCTCCTCCCCCACAATTGGGTTTGGACATTCAATATCATCCATAGCCTCTTCACTAGAAAGAACATCACCATACACTGTCTCAATTTTCTCCACCACTTTCACTTTTTTTGCTTTTTTCTTTTTCACCAAGGTAAATTCACCTCCCACACCTGTCTCCTCACCAGTCACAGCAGTGGAAACACCCTCCTCCCCTGACCTCTCCTGAGTGCTAATGTGCTCCACTATCACAGAACTTTCCTCAGCCACCTGTGCCACATTAACACTCACACTCACACTCTCACCAACTCCAGGAACAAACCTCCCTCCCCCTTTTTCTCTTTGTTCTCCTCTATTCCCAGCTGCATCAGCATAACTTCTCTTCTTTTTATACCACATATCACAGCCTCTTGCCAAATGTTCCTCACTTCCACAGATATCACATGTCTTCTTCTCTGTACAAATACTTGCTTCATGACCAGTTTTCCCACAATTTCTGCAACATTCTCCTTTCTCAGGGCAATAATCCTGCACATGGCCATAGGCATGGCACTTTCTACAATATTGCAACTGGCCTTCATAAAAGCAGAAACCTCTCTCTCCTCCGATAGAAAACACCTGTGGTATGCTCTTCCTTCCATCTTGCATTCCTTCATCTTTTTTAAATTTTACAATAAACTTTCTCTTACAATTAAAGTACCCAAACTTGTTCTTAAGTCTTCCTATAAATTTCACTTCCTCGCAATACCGGAACAAAAAGTTTGTAACCATTTCATCAGAAACCTTAGGATTATACATGTGGACAATTACTACCTTTGTTGTATTCATAAATAACGGTTCCACTTTAATCTTCTTCATTATAGCAGGCTCACTTTTCCTCTTCATTTCTTCAAGATCCATATAGACTCTCTGGCAAATCTCAGAACCACAAAAAGTAATATCATAAATTCCTTGCCTAGGAAAATCCTGTATAGCCAATACATTCCATACCTGTAGGTAATCAAGCTTGCGAAGAATCTCCACAACGATTTGGTCAAGTCCGATCGTCCCCCGGTGCTCGCCAGGAACGTAGATCCGCACCGTGTCCTCAAGTCCACGCGCCTTCTCGCTCATTTTTGCAGGTAAAACCCACGATCGCGGCTCAGCAACAATCCAGGGCCCCCCGTAAAGAGGGCCCCGATCACCACTCCTTTCAACCCAAACCACGCACAGAAATCCACACGTGATCTTAGCCAAAAGGCCGAGAAGCGATAACCGTGAAAGGGGCGGGCCCAACAAGGTGCCCTTCATGGGCACTATCACTGCTTGCTGTCAGGGAGGCTGCCAGACAATTTTCCATGCACACTCTGGGCTGGGGGGCAGTCAACCACCAGTACACACAGCAGAACCTAAACCCATACCATTATTGCTAAGCAGCAAGACAGGGGCCCATTGCACTCCCACGGGGCCTTTTTAAATGCAATCCATAACCCGGATTTGCCAGGAACCCTTCTTACTCCTCCTACTTGCATGTGACACTGGGCTTAGGATCTGCATAGGAAACACACACACAAGCACACACCTACCTTTGTTGCCTGCAGATGCCTCCTTGGCTGTCCCCAAACGGTATCAAACCAACACCCACGGGAAGCTGTAAGCATAGAGGACATGCCTGCACCCCATTGGACTTACCTGTGTGGGTTAAACCCGGGTTATTTGACAACCTATGGCGGTGATGGTTCTGCTCAGGCAGAGCAGTGCTGATGCTCCTCATAAAGCTGTCGCTGCTGTGAAGGTTCTAGGTGACATCACAAATCCCTATGGTTACATACACAACAAAGCTGGGTTGTTGTTGTTTACACTCTGCAAGGCCTGTGGAAGTGAGTGACATCATAGCACTGTAGTTCTGAGGGTTCTAGATGGATGCAACAATCTCCTGTTGCTTCTATGAAGGCCATAATAGACGACATCACCAAACAGCTCCATAGTCACATACACAGCAAAGGAGAGATGTTGTTTACACCTAGTGATGTCAGTGGTATTGAGTGACATCACAGCACAGTGCTAAGGCTCCTGGGCCTGGACACAGCAGCGGCTGCAATATCTCAACGGAGAATACGTTTATATATATGTGTGTGTGTGCGCGTATATATATATATATATATATATATATATATATATATATATTCTCCGCCGAAATCACTTTTAAACCCATTTCCACCTTTTTTTCCCTTCTCTTCCTCTTACTTTTTTTTCACGTTTTTTTACGTTTTTCTCCTTTTCGCCTCTTTTCTGGGCGTATTATTCTTCTTTTTCTTCTTTTTTTTCGTCTAATGCATACCCCATCAGTGCAGCAATGCTTATTCAATACCGCCAGCAGATGGAGACACTGGGGGATAATTTTCTAAGGATTTATACTGATTTTTCCTGTCTGAATTTGTCGCACAGAAAGTTGCAGGCCAAATATGTGTGACATTTCTGCGACTTTAGCTTCTAGAGCATTTTTACAACATTATACATAGGTGCTGAATACATAAAAAGCGACTGTTCAGCGACAGACAAGTCGCATCGGCTGAAAGTAGGCCAGAATGTCAGTCCATGTTGGAGCAGGTTTAGATACAGTCTAAAGTATAGATCTCAAAGTCTGTGCACAGAATTTAGCAAGGGCCTCGCACCTTCTGATGCATCAGGTAGGTGCACAATAGCATAGCCTAACCCTCTGTACTTTGGTCTATATTGATGCGGGACATAGACAGCCAGCTGATGACCAATCCATTAGTGCAATGGATGGCTGGAAGCATTTGTCTTTGCCTTTGCAATACCACAGAAGCAATGCATGGTCAATGTACAGCAATGACACACCTGTGTGAACAGCCAGGAGACCCCCCCCCCCCCCCATGTTATGTTACATAGTTACATAGTTAGTACGGTCGAAAAAAGACATATGTCCATCAAGTTCAACCAGGGAATTAAGGGGTAGGGGTGTGGCGCGATATTGGGGAAGGGATGAGATTTTATATTTCTTCATAAGCATTAATCTTATTTTGTCAATTAGGAACATTCAGCACCCACCCGCTATCAAGGCAGCTGCCTATCATGTCATGCCCTACCCTGCACAGGTGTGCTGGCTACTCAAATGATCCAATTAAGGAGGCCATTTAGTCAGCAGCAGCAGAAGTCCTGTGCCTGGACGCTCCAACAGCGGCCAGACACAAGCAGAAGCAGAAGCAGCAGAAGCAGCAGCAGCACCACCTTTTGTTTTTTGGCTGCAGCAGCAGCAAGGCCCACAGGGCTGGCTAGCTGGCTAGCCAGCAAGCAGGTAGCAATGAAAGTAGGAATCTTTCTTTTTAACCCTGTAAGGGGGTGGTGCACTGTACCCGAAGATACTGCCATATCGGGTCAATGCATAGGGCGACGGAAGCAAGCTTCGAAATCGGCCCCCGTTCTCAAAAATCCATTTAATATATGGTCCCCAGATAGGGGACGTATCAGATATTAAACTGATAAGAACAGATTTTTTTTTTTTTTTTTTTTTTTTTTTTTTTTTTTCCTCAGTTACAGACTATTGTTCAAGCGATCATCAGGTCACCTACCAAAACTCATCACTTCTAAACAAAGTCTGAAAAAACATCATGCGGAAAAATATCTCAATAAGAAAACTATAAGAGAAGCACAAATTCAAAACCTTGATCAGGATACTTACAACTTTCTCCATTCCTTGTATCTCCAAATCTTTTCAGCCTCTTCCTCTCCCATTCTCTTCTTGTCAAATAGAAAAATAATAAACAACCTTCCAAAAAAAAGTCTCTTCAACTCCCTTGGAGAAATATACACATTTTTAAAAACAAGCAGGTTTCTAGAATCCCATAAAACTTCTTTAAAAACAGAAAATACAATCCAGCTTTCACGTGTGTCCTCTCTCTTGCTAAAATCCTGACCAATAAAAATCTTCTCAAAATTAAAATCAACATATCCCGTGATTGCAGAAAAAAACCTCTGTAGAAGCATAAAAAATTCTCTTGCATAAAAACAGTTCCAAAATAAGTGCACTGTATCCTCCCTGCCTCCACAACCCTCTCTTGGACATTTCTCGCTCACTCTTATTCCTCGTCCATTCAGGAAAGCTCTGGTTGGGAGGCAGCCATGAAAAGTCATCCAGTTTACATCTCTCTGTCTATTCGATAATCCTCTAACATTAAAAAGATTCCAGATCTTCACAGACTGAGCAGTAGTGCAGAATGGTACTTCATATAATCTCTCATTTTTTCTTATTTCATTTTCAATTTTCTTTTTCTCAGGTTTTCCCAGGGAACTCAAACCAAATTGATCACTGAAAGACCCGAGAACCACATAGAAGGTAGGTATAACTTGCGCTATTGGTCTCCTCAGATCCTTCTCACACCAGCCCCATTTGGAAAACAACCATCCTGCCAAATACCTGCTCATGTCTGCCACCCAATTATTGCACTGAGACACTTTATAAATTAAAAGAAAGTAATGAGTCTTTAAAAACAGATTAATATCCGGGAAATTATATCCGCCTTTCTTCACGCTCTTCATCACTTCCTCCCTCTTCATCTTTTCCATCTTTGAACCCCAGAAAAAAATAAACAACTTCCTTGTCATCCTTCTGGTCCATAATTTGCCGGGTGGGAAAACCATTGCAGTATATAATAGTAGTGGCAAAATTACTGCCTTTAAAATCAGAACTTTACCTTTAAGGGACAAGTTTCTCAATTTCCAAAAAGATAATTTCTTCTCTATCTTCTCCTCCAACTTCTCATAACTTTTCCCTCCTTTTAGATTTTTTTCAAAAACAACCCCTAACACTTCAATATCTTCCTTCTCATCCACGCCATCCACCACCACTTTTCCTTGCTTTCCAAAATTACTCAATTGGCACTTCCCCCAATTGACTTTCATACCAGCAATACAACAAAAAATCTTTACATGCAAATTCACTCTATTAAGATCAGCTTGGGAAGTGCAAGTAAAAACCACATCATCCATGTAACTTAAAACCTTCAAATTCCTTCCATTACTTCCCGGGATAAAAACACCACTCACACATTTGTCCTTCTGTACATTTTTGAGCAAGGCCTCAATGACACAAATGAATAAAATTGGGGAGAGTGGGCATCCCTGTCGTACTCCTGATAAAATATTAAAACCCGGCCCCACATGTCCATTGACTAAAATCTGACTTGTTGCCCCATAATAAAAACTTTTAATCACAAACAGTAGCTTCTCAGGAATACCCATATGCTTTAAAACCATAAACATAAAATCATGAGCAACTCTGTCATAAGCTTTTTCAAAATCAATGGATTCCACAAAAAGTGCATTCTTATTAAAATTACTATAATAAATAGAGTCTCTTAAAACTAATAAATTATCAGTTATTCTCCTATTTGGCACTGCACAAACTTGGTATTCTCCAACAAGGTGCTCAACTATGTCACTCATCCTGTTCGCCACAATCTTTGCAATGATCTTATAATCTGTATTCAATAATGTGATCGGCCTCCAGTTTTTCAAATCTCTTTCATCACCTTTCTTATGTATCAAGGTAATAACTCCTTTCTTCATAGACTCCGCTAAAATACCTGAGTTAAAAACATATTGCACCACCCGTGTAAAATCTTGCTTTAAAATATGCCAAAAAACTGAATAAAACTCAAAGGGGAGGCCATCACAGCCCGGTGTCTTCCCTTTCGCTGTCTTGTCCAGAGCCTGCTTGATCTCCCCTTCACAAACTTCCTCAATTAAAAATGCACTTTTTCCTTCAGGGACATTATTCTCTAAAATATTACAATAATCATTCATCTCCGTCTCACTGGCTCTGCTCTTATTACTAAAAAGTGTTTCATAAAATCTGCCAATCTCCTTCACCATCTCATCACCAACAACTTCCCCTGTAGGAGTTAAAACAGACTTAAAAACACCCCCAGCATTAAAACATTTTTTAAAGAAATATCTTGTACATTGTTCATTTTCCTCCAAATGTTGAACTTTGGATTTAAAAACAATATTTCTACCTCTTTCCAACAACCTGTTCTTCATCTCAATTTTCACCTTCTCAATTTCCTCCTCCACCTCCACACCAACATGTTTAAACTTAAAGAGAGTTTCTAAACGTGAGATAAGCCTTTCATAACCCCTCCTCTTTTCTTGTGCCCTCCTTATGCAAATGAACTTAAAATACTTAGCAAACTCACTTTTTGCCCAATCCCACCAAGCTAAAACATTACTAAAAACAGATTGTTTAGAAGTACAAGATAAAAAAAAATCTTTAAAACCGGCCATTACTTCTTCATCTTCTAATAGACTTACATTTAATTTCCAGAGCCCTCTACCAAAATGAAAGGACTCTGCAATACTTATTTCTGCCGACACCATCTTATGATCTGAGAAAGTTGACATCATTTGATTGCACCGGACCACCTTAATCCCCTCAGAGACAAGAATGTAATCAATCCGGGATTTACAGCGGCCACTATCTGATATATAGGTGTATCTTTCATCAGTGCTAACCATCAGTCCCACATCAGAATAATGTAAGTCTTGTATAATTTGGTTTAAAACATTTGAAGTAATATCAGTTCTAACCTTAGCAGAGCTCTCACGATCATTGACGGATCTAATGCAGTTAAAATCACCAACAATAATAGTACCATCACGACCAGGAATAAAAAGTTTAAGAGACTCTAAAAATAACACACGTGCCTGTTTTTCTGCTGGCGCATATACATTAAAAACTCTCATTCTCTGGCCTAAAAACTCAAAATTTAAAACCATACAACGACCTGGTACTAAAACTTGGCAATTTAAAACTTTAATGTCCCTGTTACACAATAAAATCCCCACACCTTCATTTTTATTCTCTGTGCATGTAGACCAAAAAGACTGCCCTCTCTTCCATTCATCTACATAAGGTGCAGACTTAATTGCACACTCCTGTAAACAAAATATATCTCCCTTCACATTCTCCAAAAAATCAAAAACTGCTGCTCTTCTGATGGTTGTTCCTATACTCCGAACATTAAGAGTAGCCACAACCAATGCCATTAAAAAGGAAAGAAGGCAATCCCTTTTCTTAACATCCATTTTAACTAGAAGTTAGTATTCTGACCTTCAACCTTCCTTAGCAGCATCCCATAGCAATCAGGCGACCCCACTTGAGAGTCCCTGTCCATCATTTTCTCACCTCCATACACAGGATCCGTCTGATCCCCTGACCAACTCCCTTTCTTACACCTTTTACTTTTACCTTGAAAGCCTCCATTTGCATCTTCATCTTCATCTTCCCCCTCCTCCTCCTCCTTCTCCTCCTCTTCAGATGTTACATTCTCCTCCCCACTAATCACCCTCTGCCCAGGTGTTAGGGATCTCTCACTCTCATTCTCCTGAAACTCCATCCCCTCCTCCTCCCCCACCACTGGGTTTGGGCATTCAAAATCCTCAATTGTTTCTTCACATGGGGGAACCTCCCTACACACAGTCTCCACACTCTCCACCACTTTCTCTTTTTTCCCTTTACGTGCTTTCTTCTTACTGACCTCAGTAAACTCTTCACCAACACCAGTCTCCTCACAATGCACACCAGTGGAGTCACCCTCCTCCCCTTTTCCAGATTTTTCCTGAGTATTCATGTGCTGCACTGTCACACCTGCTGCACTCCCTTTTACAGAGTTCTCGTCAATCACCTGAGTCACCTCAGCATTCACACCAAAAACACGTGGAAATGGCCTTTCTCCTCTTTCCTCTCTTCTATTTCCTGCTGCGTCAGCATAGCTCATTTTCTTTCTATACCATAAACTGCATCCTCTAGCCAAATGCTCCTCACTACCACAGATATCACACGTTTTCTTCTCAGTACATTCACCCGAGTTGTGACCTGATTTCCCACAATTCCTACAGCATACTCCTTGCTCAGGGCAAGACTCCTGTACATGTCCATAAGCGTGACAACGTCTACAGTACTGCAACTGTCCTTCATAAAAACAAAAACCTCTTTCTCCTCCAATAGAAAATACCTGTGGTATACTCTTCCTTCCCTCTTCCATTCCTTCGTCCTTTTTAAATTTTACAACAAATTTCCTTTTACAATTAAAGTACCCATGTCTGTTCTTGAGTCTTCCAAGAAATTTAACTTCATCACAATATCGGTACAAAAAATTGGTCACCATCTCATCCGAAACCTTCGGGTTGTACATATGGACTATAACAACCTTAGACATATTCATGAATAATGGCTCCACTTTCACCTTACTCATTATAGCTGGCTCATTCCTCCTCTTCATCACTTCTAAGTCCATGTAGACCCTCTGGCAAACCTCAGAATCATAAAAGGTTATATCGTAAATCCCTTGCCTAGGGAAGTCTTGCATAGCGATTACATGCCATACCTGAAGGTACTGGAGCTTGCGAAGAATCTCCAGCACAACTTGATCCAATCCAATCGTCCCCCGGTGTTCGCCAGGAACGTAAATCCGCACCGTATCCTCGAGTCCTCGAGTCCTCTCTCCGCTCATTTTTGCAGGTTAAGATACCCACTATCGCAACCCAGTAACAATCCAGGGCCCCCCGCAAAAGAGGGCCCCGATCACCACCCCTTCCGACTCCTACCCTGCCCGGTAAACCGCACAGGATCGAAGCCAAAAGGCCGAGAAGCGATAACCGTGAAAGGGGCGGGCCCAACAAGGTGCCCTTCATGGGCACTATCACTGCTTGCTGTCAGGGAGGCTGCCAGACAATTTTCCATGCACACTCTGGGCTGGGGGGCAGTCAACCACCAGTACACACAGCAGAACCTAAACCCATACCATTATTGCTAAGCAGCAAGACAGGGGCCCATTGCACTCCCACGGGGCCTTTTTAAATGCAATCCATAACCCGGATTTGCCAGGAACCCTTCTTACTCCTCCTACTTGCATGTGACACTGGGCTTAGGATCTGCATAGGAAACACACACACAAGCACACACCTACCTTTGTTGCCTGCAGATGCCTCCTTGGCTGTCCCCAAACGGTATCAAACCAACACCCACGGGAAGCTGTAAGCATAGAGGACATGCCTGCACCCCATTGGACTTACCTGTGTGGGTTAAACCCGGGTTATTTGACAACCTATGGCGGTGATGGTTCTGCTCAGGCAGAGCAGTGCTGATGCTCCTCATAAAGCTGTCGCTGCTGTGAAGGTTCTAGGTGACATCACAAATCCCTATGGTTACATACACAACAAAGCTGGGTTGTTGTTGTTTACACTCTGCAAGGCCTGTGGAAGTGAGTGACATCATAGCACTGTAGTTCTGAGGGTTCTAGATGGATGCAACAATCTCCTGTTGCTTCTATGAAGGCCATAATCGACGACATCACCAAACAGCTCCATAGTCACATACACAGCAAAGGAGAGATGTTGTTTACACCTAGTGATGTCAGTGGTATTGAGTGACATCACAGCACAGTGCTAAGGCTCCTGGGCCTGGACACAGCAGCGGCTGCAATATCTCAACGGAGAATACGTTTATATATATGTGTGTGTGTGCGCGTATATATATATATATATATATATATATATATATATATATATATATATATATTTCTCCGCCGAAATCACTTTTAAACCCATTTCCACCTTTTTTTCCCTTCTCTTCCTCTTACTTTTTTTTCACGTTTTTTTACGTTTTTCTCCTTTTCGCCTCTTTTCTGGGCGTATTATTCTTCTTTTTCTTCTTTTTTTTCGTCTAATGCATACCCCATCAGTGCAGCAATGCTTATTCAATACCGCCAGCAGATGGAGACACTGGGGGATAATTTTCTAAGGATTTATACTGATTTTTCCTGTCTGAATTTGTCGCACAGAAAGTTGCAGGCCAAATATGTGTGACATTTCTGCGACTTTAGCTTCTAGAGCATTTTTACAACATTATACATAGGTGCTGAATACATAAAAAGCGACTGTTCAGCGACAGACAAGTCGCATCGGCTGAAAGTAGGCCAGAATGTCAGTCCATGTTGGAGCAGGTTTAGATACAGTCTAAAGTATAGATCTCAAAGTCTGTGCACAGAATTTAGCAAGGGCCTCGCACCTTCTGATGCATCAGGTAGGTGCACAATAGCATAGCCTAACCCTCTGTACTTTGGTCTATATTGATGCGGGACATAGACAGCCAGCTGATGACCAATCCATTAGTGCAATGGATGGCTGGAAGCATTTGTCTTTGCCTTTGCAATACCACAGAAGCAATGCATGGTCAATGTACAGCAATGACACACCTGTGTGAACAGCCAGGAGACCCCCCCCCCCCCCATGTTATGTTACATAGTTACATAGTTAGTACGGTCGAAAAAAGACATATGTCCATCAAGTTCAACCAGGGAATTAAGGGGTAGGGGTGTGGCGCGATATTGGGGAAGGGATGAGATTTTATATTTCTTCATAAGCATTAATCTTATTTTGTCAATTAGGAACATTCAGCACCCACCCGCTATCAAGGCAGCTGCCTATCATGTCATGCCCTACCTGCACAGGTGTGCTGGCTACTCAAATGATCCAATTAAGCAGGCCATTTAGTCAGCAGCAGCAGAAGTCCTGTGCCTGGACGCTCCAACAGCGGCCAGACACAAGCAGAAGCAGAAGCAGCAGAAGCAGCAGCAGCACCACCTTTTGTTTTTTGGCTGCAGCAGCAGCAAGGCCCACAGGGCTGGCTAGCCAGCAAGCAGGTAGCAATGAAAGTAGGAATCTTTCTTTTTAACCCTGTAAGGGGGTGGTGCACTGTACCCGAAGATACTGCCATATCGGGTCAATGCATAGGGCGACGGAAGCAAGCTTCGAAATCGGCCCCCGTTCTCAAAAATCCATTTAATATATGGTCCCCAGATAGGGGACGTATCAGATATTAAACTGATAAGAACAGATTTTTTTTTTTAGTTAACCCTCAGAACTCCATCAGAGCTCTAAGATCTTATTTGAGCTTGATTTTTTGTTCATCATCAGGAAAACCCGTTTTTCTTTATTTCTTTATCTCTTTTTTTTTTTTTTTTTTTAAACAATAAAAGAAACCATATTTAAAACATAAAAAAATTATCAAACCAAAACTAACCATACTATAATTCTATAATTTCTTAAAGAAAAATTACCCAAATGTCATTCCTCTTCTCCATGCAAAGACCATCAAGAAGTCTAAGAAACCACAAGTTATAGATCCACTCAGCATCTCACTTTTGGCTGGAATCGCCAGCCACGCTGGAACCTTGTATGTTTCCACAAATCTATCTATATCTGCGTGAAAGGAACAATAGACTTTATCCCTTGCTTCATTGACTTTGATTCCCAATCTTTCTTTCAGATTTCCCAAATCCTCGTCAAAGGCTTTTTTTTCTTTTTTTGACACACTCTTGAAGACAACATCAAGAGAGCCTCCATACTCTACCGATACATATTCTTCTTCATTTTCTTTCCTTTTCTTCTCCTCCATCACTTTCCTGGTTGGAGTTTCCTCCTCTTCAGGTTCTTCCCTCACATCAGTTTCCTCCTCCCTACTTCGTTTCATAACCTCCTTTTTCTTCTTCTTCTTCTTAGGACACATTACTGCCAGGTGTCCCTCATCACCACATAGATGACACTTTTTCTTCACCTTACATGCTTCTGGCTCATGGCCTTCTTCTTGGCATTTATAGCACCAAACAATATCACAAAAATCTTTCCTATGGCCATACCTTTTACACTTTCGACAAAAGTCGTCCATGCCTGAAAAGAACAGGTCCCCATTTACTGGGCCAATCTTAAAACGCCCTGGGGGATAAATTAGCTTTCCATCAGGTGTTTTCTGAAACTTCACTTGAAATTTCCACTTTGTCGTCCAAAGTCCATATTGATTATAGATCTTGCCTTTTGGCTTCACCTCCTCACAGAATCTAGAAAGGAACAGAACAATCTCTTCTTCTGTGATATACGGACTGTACATCCTCACAGTTATAAGTCTTTCCCGAGTCGGGAAATGGGGAGTAATCTCTACCCCTCCCAACTTAGGGTGCGACTTCCACAGCAATGCTTTATTGCAGAACACACCATAGTCCTCCTCCGAAACCAGAACCACATCATAGACTCCATTTCTTGGAAATTCCAGCATCGATAATATCTGGTCCTTCCTCAGCTCAAAAAACTGGAACAAAATCTCCTCCACCACGAAGAATAAACCTCTCTCCTTCTTTCCAGCATCCAAAAGAGTAATTCGGACTCCATTTCGTAGTCTGGCGTAGCTAGGTACACCTCCAGCAGGCTCTCCTTTCTTGCCAGCCTCCTCCATCGCAGAAAAAACACCTCCCCTACTGCAGGCAGGTAGGTAGGTAGGTGGTGATCGCTCCTCGTTGCCCGGGGACTAAGCCGCCACCCTGATGTCAGCAAGGGGGTTTAGTCCCACCATATAGATGGGACGATCCCCCAGGGAAAAGGAGCGGGTACCCCGGGCTCCTTCCAGCCAGATCAAGCAAGCATATACTACACTTGATCTTAGCCAAAAGGCCGAGAAGCGATAACCGTGAAAGGGGCGGGCCCAACAAGGTGCCCTTCATGGGCACTATCACTGCTTGCTGTCAGGGAGGCTGCCAGACAATTTTCCATGCACACTCTGGGCTGGGGGGCAGTCAACCACCAGTACACACAGCAGAACCTAAACCCATACCATTATTGCTAAGCAGCAAGACAGGGGCCCATTGCACTCCCACGGGGCCTTTTTAAATGCAATCCATAACCCGGATTTGCCAGGAACCCTTCTTACTCCTCCTACTTGCATGTGACACTGGGCTTAGGATCTGCATAGGAAACACACACACAAGCACACACCTACCTTTGTTGCCTGCAGATGCCTCCTTGGCTGTCCCCAAACGGTATCAAACCAACACCCACGGGAAGCTGTAAGCATAGAGGACATGCCTGCACCCCATTGGACTTACCTGTGTGGGTTAATCCCGGGTTATTTGACAACCTATGGCGGTGATGGTTCTGCTCAGGCAGAGCAGTGCTGATGCTCCTCATAAAGCTGTCGCTGCTGTGAAGGTTCTAGGTGACATCACAAATCCCTATGGTTACATACACAACAAAGCTGGGTTGTTGTTGTTTACACTCTGCAAGGCCTGTGGAAGTGAGTGACATCATAGCACTGTAGTTCTGAGGGTTCTAGATGGATGCAACAATCTCCTGTTGCTTCTATGAAGGCCATAATAGACGACATCACCAAACAGCTCCATAGTCACATACACAGCAAAGGAGAGATGTTGTTTACACCTAGTGATGTCAGTGGTATTGAGTGACATCACAGCACAGTGCTAAGGCTCCTGGGCCTGGACACAGCAGCGGCTGCAATATCTCAACGGAGAATACGTTTATATATATGTGTGTGTGTGCGCGTATATATATATATATATATATATATATATATATATATATATATATATATTTCTCCGCCGAAATCACTTTTAAACCCATTTCCACCTTTTTTTCCCTTCTCTTCCTCTTACTTTTTTTTCACGTTTTTTTACGTTTTTCTCCTTTTCGCCTCTTTTCTGGGCGTATTATTCTTCTTTTTCTTCTTTTTTTTCGTCTAATGCATACCCCATCAGTGCAGCAATGCTTATTCAATACCGCCAGCAGATGGAGACACTGGGGGATAATTTTCTAAGGATTTATACTGATTTTTCCTGTCTGAATTTGTCGCACAGAAAGTTGCAGGCCAAATATGTGTGACATTTCTGCGACTTTAGCTTCTAGAGCATTTTTACAACATTATACATAGGTGCTGAATACATAAAAAGCGACTGTTCAGCGACAGACAAGTCGCATCGGCTGAAAGTAGGCCAGAATGTCAGTCCATGTTGGAGCAGGTTTAGATACAGTCTAAAGTATAGATCTCAAAGTCTGTGCACAGAATTTAGCAAGGGCCTCGCACCTTCTGATGCATCAGGTAGGTGCACAATAGCATAGCCTAACCCTCTGTACTTTGGTCTATATTGATGCGGGACATAGACAGCCAGCTGATGACCAATCCATTAGTGCAATGGATGGCTGGAAGCATTTGTCTTTGCCTTTGCAATACCACAGAAGCAATGCATGGTCAATGTACAGCAATGACACACCTGTGTGAACAGCCAGGAGACCCCCCCCCCCCCCATGTTATGTTACATAGTTACATAGTTAGTACGGTCGAAAAAAGACATATGTCCATCAAGTTCAACCAGGGAATTAAGGGGTAGGGGTGTGGCGCGATATTGGGGAAGGGATGAGATTTTATATTTCTTCATAAGCATTAATCTTATTTTGTCAATTAGGAACATTCAGCACCCACCCGCTATCAAGGCAGCTGCCTATCATGTCATGCCCTACCTGCACAGGTGTGCTGGCTACTCAAATGATCCAATTAAGGAGGCCATTTAGTCAGCAGCAGCAGAAGTCCTGTGCCTGGACGCTCCAACAGCGGCCAGACACAAGCAGAAGCAGAAGCAGCAGAAGCAGCAGAAGCAGCAGAAGCACCACCTTTTGTTTTTTGGCTGCAGCAGCAGCAAGGCCCACAGGGCTGGCTAGCTGGCTAGCCAGCAAGCAGGTAGCAATGAAAGTAGGAATCTTTCTTTTTAACCCTGTAAGGGGGTGGTGCACTGTACCCGAAGATACTGCCATATCGGGTCAATGCATAGGGCGACGGAAGCAAGCTTCGAAATCGGCCCCCGTTCTCAAAAATCCATTTAATATATGGTCCCCAGATAGGGGACGTATCAGATATTAAACTGATAAGAACAGATACTACACTTGATCTTAGCCAAAAGGCCGAGAAGCGATAACCGTGAAAGGGTCGGGCCCAACAAGGTGCCCTTCATGGGCACTATCACTGCTTGCTGTCAGGGAGGCTGCCAGACAATTTTCCATGCACACTCTGGGCTGGGGGGCAGTCAACCACCAGTACACACAGCAGAACCTAAACCCATACCATTATTGCTAAGCAGCAAGACAGGGGCCCATTGCACTCCCACGGGGCCTTTTTAAATGCAATCCATAACCCGGATTTGCCAGGAACCCTTCTTACTCCTCCTACTTGCATGTGACACTGGGCTTAGGATCTGCATAGGAAACACACACACAAGCACACACCTACCTTTGTTGCCTGCAGATGCCTCCTTGGCTGTCCCCAAACGGTATCAAACCAACACCCACGGGAAGCTGTAAGCATAGAGGACATGCCTGCACCCCATTGGACTTACCTGTGTGGGTTAAACCCGGGTTATTTGACAACCTATGGCGGTGATGGTTCTGCTCAGGCAGAGCAGTGCTGATGCTCCTCATAAAGCTGTCGCTGCTGTGAAGGTTCTAGGTGACATCACAAATCCCTATGGTTACATACACAACAAAGCTGGGTTGTTGTTGTTTACACTCTGCAAGGCCTGTGGAAGTGAGTGACATCATAGCACTGTAGTTCTGAGGGTTCTAGATGGATGCAACAATCTCCTGTTGCTTCTATGAAGGCCATAATAGACGACATCACCAAACAGCTCCATAGTCACATACACAGCAAAGGAGAGATGTTGTTTACACCTAGTGATGTCAGTGGTATTGAGTGACATCACAGCACAGTGCTAAGGCTCCTGGGCCTGGACACAGCAGCGGCTGCAATATCTCAACGGAGAATACGTTTATATATATGTGTGTGTGTGCGCGTATATATATATATATATATATATATTTCTCCGCCGAAATCACTTTTAAACCCATTTCCACCTTTTTTTCCCTTCTCTTCCTCTTACTTTTTTTTCACGTTTTTTTACGTTTTTCTCCTTTTCGCCTCTTTTCTGGGCGTATTATTCTTCTTTTTCTTCTTTTTTTTCGTCTAATGCATACCCCATCAGTGCAGCAATGCTTATTCAATACCGCCAGCAGATGGAGACACTGGGGGATAATTTTCTAAGGATTTATACTGATTTTTCCTGTCTGAATTTGTCGCACAGAAAGTTGCAGGCCAAATATGTGTGACATTTCTGCGACTTTAGCTTCTAGAGCATTTTTACAACATTATACATAGGTGCTGAATACATAAAAAGCGACTGTTCAGCGACAGACAAGTCGCATCGGCTGAAAGTAGGCCAGAATGTCAGTCCATGTTGGAGAAGGTTTAGATACAGTCTAAAGTATAGATCTCAAAGTCTGTGCACAGAATTTAGCAAGGGCCTCGCACCTTCTGATGCATCAGGTAGGTGCACAATAGCATAGCCTAACCCTCTGTACTTTGGTCTATATTGATGCGGGACATAGACAGCCAGCTGATGACCAATCCATTAGTGCAATGGATGGCTGGAAGCATTTGTCTTTGCCTTTGCAATACCACAGAAGCAATGCATGGTCAATGTACAGCAATGACACACCTGTGTGAACAGCCAGGAGACCCCCCCCCCCCCCCATGTTATGTTACATAGTTACATAGTTAGTACGGTCGAAAAAAGACATATGTCCATCAAGTTCAACCAGGGAATTAAGGGGTAGGGGTGTGGCGCGATATTGGGGAAGGGATGAGATTTTATATTTCTTCATAAGCATTAATCTTATTTTGTCAATTAGGAACATTCAGCACCCACCCGCTATCAAGGCAGCTGCCTATCATGTCATGCCCTACCTGCACAGGTGTGCTGGCTACTCAAATGATCCAATTAAGGAGGCCATTTAGTCAGCAGCAGCAGAAGTCCTGTGCCTGGACGCTCCAACAGCGGCCAGACACAAGCAGAAGCAGAAGCAGCAGAAGCAGCAGCAGCACCACCTTTTGTTTTTTGGCTGCAGCAGCAGCAAGGCCCACAGGGCTGGCTAGCTGGCTAGCCAGCAAGCAGGTAGCAATGAAAGTAGGAATCTTTCTTTTTAACCCTGTAAGGGGGTGGTGCACTGTACCCGAAGATACTGCCATATCGGGTCAATGCATAGGGCGACGGAAGCAAGCTTCGAAATCGGCCCCCGTTCTCAAAAATCCATTTAATATATGGTCCCCAGATAGGGGACGTATCAGATATTAAACTGATAAGAACAGATACTACACTTGATCTTAGCCAAAAGGCCGAGAAGCGATAACCGTGAAAGGGGCGGGCCCAACAAGGTGCCCTTCATGGGCACTATCACTGCTTGCTGTCAGGGAGGCTGCCAGACAATTTTCCATGCACACTCTGGGCTGGGGGGCAGTCAACCACCAGTACACACAGCAGAACCTAAACCCATACCATTATTGCTAAGCAGCAAGACAGGGGCCCATTGCACTCCCACGGGGCCTTTTTAAATGCAATCCATAACCCGGATTTGCCAGGAACCCTTCTTACTCCTCCTACTTGCATGTGACACTGGGCTTAGGATCTGCATAGGAAACACACACACAAGCACACACCTACCTTTGTTGCCTGCAGATGCCTCCTTGGCTGTCCCCAAACGGTATCAAACCAACACCCACGGGAAGCTGTAAGCATAGAGGACATGCCTGCACCCCATTGGACTTACCTGTGTGGGTTAAACCCGGGTTATTTGACAACCTATGGCGGTGATGGTTCTGCTCAGGCAGAGCAGTGCTGATGCTCCTCATAAAGCTGTCGCTGCTGTGAAGGTTCTAGGTGACATCACAAATCCCTATGGTTACATACACAACAAAGCTGGGTTGTTGTTGTTTACACTCTGCAAGGCCTGTGGAAGTGAGTGACATCATAGCACTGTAGTTCTGAGGGTTCTAGATGGATGCAACAATCTCCTGTTGCTTCTATGAAGGCCATAATAGACGACATCACCAAACAGCTCCATAGTCACATACACAGCAAAGGAGAGATGTTGTTTACACCTAGTGATGTCAGTGGTATTGAGTGACATCACAGCACAGTGCTAAGGCTCCTGGGCCTGGACACAGCAGCGGCTGCAATATCTCAACGGAGAATACGTTTATATATATGTGTGTGTGTGCGCGTATATATATATATATATATATATATATATATATATATATATATATTTCTCCGCCGAAATCACTTTTAAACCCATTTCCACCTTTTTTTCCCTTCTCTTCCTCTTACTTTTTTTTCACGTTTTTTTACGTTTTTCTCCTTTTCGCCTCTTTTCTGGGCGTATTATTCTTCTTTTTCTTCTTTTTTTTCGTCTAATGCATACCCCATCAGTGCAGCAATGCTTATTCAATACCGCCAGCAGATGGAGACACTGGGGGATAATTTTCTAAGGATTTATACTGATTTTTCCTGTCTGAATTTGTCGCACAGAAAGTTGCAGGCCAAATATGTGTGACATTTCTGCGACTTTAGCTTCTAGAGCATTTTTACAACATTATACATAGGTGCTGAATACATAAAAAGCGACTGTTCAGCGACAGACAAGTCGCATCGGCTGAAAGTAGGCCAGAATGTCAGTCCATGTTGGAGCAGGTTTAGATACAGTCTAAAGTATAGATCTCAAAGTCTGTGCACAGAATTTAGCAAGGGCCTCGCACCTTCTGATGCATCAGGTAGGTGCACAATAGCATAGCCTAACCCTCTGTACTTTGGTCTATATTGATGCGGGACATAGACAGCCAGCTGATGACCAATCCATTAGTGCAATGGATGGCTGGAAGCATTTGTCTTTGCCTTTGCAATACCACAGAAGCAATGCATGGTCAATGTACAGCAATGACACACCTGTGTGAACAGCCAGGAGACCCCCCCCCCCCCCATGTTATGTTACATAGTTACATAGTTAGTACGGTCGAAAAAAGACATATGTCCATCAAGTTCAACCAGGGAATTAAGGGGTAGGGGTGTGGCGCGATATTGGGGAAGGGATGAGATTTTATATTTCTTCATAAGCATTAATCTTATTTTGTCAATTAGGAACATTCAGCACCCACCCGCTATCAAGGCAGCTGCCTATCATGTCATGCCCTACCTGCACAGGTGTGCTGGCTACTCAAATGATCCAATTAAGGAGGCCATTTAGTCAGCAGCAGCAGAAGTCCTGTGCCTGGACGCTCCAACAGCGGCCAGACACAAGCAGAAGCAGAAGCAGCAGAAGCAGCAGCAGCACCACCTTTTGTTTTTTGGCTGCAGCAGCAGCAAGGCCCACAGGGCTGGCTAGCTGGCTAGCCAGCAAGCAGGTAGCAATGAAAGTAGGAATCTTTCTTTTTAACCCTGTAAGGGGGTGGTGCACTGTACCCGAAGATACTGCCATATCGGGTCAATGCATAGGGCGACGGAAGCAAGCTTCGAAATCGGCCCCCGTTCTCAAAAATCCATTTAATATATGGTCCCCAGATAGGGGACGTATCAGATATTAAACTGATAAGAACAGATACTACACTTGATCTTAGCCAAAAGGCCGAGAAGCGATAACCGTGAAAGGGGCGGGCCCAACAAGGTGCCCTTCATGGGCACTATCACTGCTTGCTGTCAGGGAGGCTGCCAGACAATTTTCCATGCACACTCTGGGCTGGGGGGCAGTCAACCACCAGTACACACAGCAGAACCTAAACCCATACCATTATTGCTAAGCAGCAAGACAGGGGCCCATTGCACTCCCACGGGGCCTTTTTAAATGCAATCCATAACCCGGATTTGCCAGGAACCCTTCTTACTCCTCCTACTTGCATGTGACACTGGGCTTAGGATCTGCATAGGAAACACACACACAAGCACACACCTACCTTTGTTGCCTGCAGATGCCTCCTTGGCTGTCCCCAAACGGTATCAAACCAACACCCACGGGAAGCTGTAAGCATAGAGGACATGCCTGCACCCCATTGGACTTACCTGTGTGGGTTAAACCCGGGTTATTTGACAACCTATGGCGGTGATGGTTCTGCTCAGGCAGAGCAGTGCTGATGCTCCTCATAAAGCTGTCGCTGCTGTGAAGGTTCTAGGTGACATCACAAATCCCTATGGTTACATACACAACAAAGCTGGGTTGTTGTTGTTTACACTCTGCAAGGCCTGTGGAAGTGAGTGACATCATAGCACTGTAGTTCTGAGGGTTCTAGATGGATGCAACAATCTCCTGTTGCTTCTATGAAGGCCATAATAGACGACATCACCAAACAGCTCCATAGTCACATACACAGCAAAGGAGAGATGTTGTTTACACCTAGTGATGTCAGTGGTATTGAGTGACATCACAGCACAGTGCTAAGGCTCCTGGGCCTGGACACAGCAGCGGCTGCAATATCTCAACGGAGAATACGTTTATATATATGTGTGTGTGTGCGCGTATATATATATATATATATATATATATATATATATATTTCTCCGCCGAAATCACTTTTAAACCCATTTCCACCTTTTTTTCCCTTCTCTTCCTCTTACTTTTTTTTCACGTTTTTTTACGTTTTTCTCCTTTTCGCCTCTTTTCTGGGCGTATTATTCTTCTTTTTCTTCTTTTTTTTCGTCTAATGCATACCCCATCAGTGCAGCAATGCTTATTCAATACCGCCAGCAGATGGAGACACTGGGGGATAATTTTCTAAGGATTTATACTGATTTTTCCTGTCTGAATTTGTCGCACAGAAAGTTGCAGGCCAAATATGTGTGACATTTCTGCGACTTTAGCTTCTAGAGCATTTTTACAACATTATACATAGGTGCTGAATACATAAAAAGCGACTGTTCAGCGACAGACAAGTCGCATCGGCTGAAAGTAGGCCAGAATGTCAGTCCATGTTGGAGCAGGTTTAGATACAGTCTAAAGTATAGATCTCAAAGTCTGTGCACAGAATTTAGCAAGGGCCTCGCACCTTCTGATGCATCAGGTAGGTGCACAATAGCATAGCCTAACCCTCTGTACTTTGGT
Source organism: Hyla sarda (assembly GCF_029499605.1). Taxonomy (NCBI): domain Eukaryota; kingdom Metazoa; phylum Chordata; class Amphibia; order Anura; family Hylidae; genus Hyla; species Hyla sarda. Next base: position 545,332 of record NW_026610938.1, on the reverse strand, counting down.
CTATATTGATGCGGGACATAGACAGCCAGCTGATGACCAATCCATTAGTGCAATGGATGGCTGGAAGCATTTGTCTTTGCCTTTGCAATACCACAGAAGCAATGCATGGTCAATGTACAGCAATGACACACCTGTGTGAACAGCCAGGAGACCCCCCCCCCCCCCATGTTATGTTACATAGTTACATAGTTAGTACGGTCGAAAAAAGACATATGTCCATCAAGTTCAACCAGGGAATTAAGGGGTAGGGGTGTGGCGCGATATTGGGGAAGGGATGAGATTTTATATTTCTTCATAAGCATTAATCTTATTTTGTCAATTAGGAACATTCAGCACCCACCCGCTATCAAGGCAGCTGCCTATCATGTCATGCCCTACCTGCACAGGTGTGCTGGCTACTCAAATGATCCAATTAAGGAGGCCATTTAGTCAGCAGCAGCAGAAGTCCTGTGCCTGGACGCTCCAACAGCGGCCAGACACAAGCAGAAGCAGAAGCAGCAGAAGCAGCAGCAGCACCACCTTTTGTTTTTTGGCTGCAGCAGCAGCAAGGCCCACAGGGCTGGCTAGCTGGCTAGCCAGCAAGCAGGTAGCAATGAAAGTAGGAATCTTTCTTTTTAACCCTGTAAGGGGGTGGTGCACTGTACCCGAAGATACTGCCATATCGGGTCAATGCATAGGGCGACGGAAGCAAGCTTCGAAATCGGCCCCCGTTCTCAAAAATCCATTTAATATATGGTCCCCAGATAGGGGACGTATCAGATATTAAACTGATAAGAACAGATTTTTTTTTTTTTTTTTTAAAGCCGAGGAACGTGCTTTCGATTCACCCAAAGTGCAAGAAAAAGTGCAAACGTGTTACACTAAAAAAACGTGCACAAAGGATGCGGTCTATCGCAAGCCCTTCTCCGATAGGAGAGAGGCCCCCCAACAAACCTTACCCTTCGCCTCCGGACCAAAAGGTACCTGCGAGGTTCCAGGTTCGATGTCCCTTTTCGCCGAAGCTACTAGGGGACCACAAATGCTCCCGGCATCCCCCTTGGCGTTAGCCAAGGTATCTGCCCGCAGAGCCGATTACGGTAGGTACCCTGCCAAAGCAGGAGTACCCGGGGTGTTTGCAGGGAGGTGCGGAACCTAATGGCCACACACACCTCCCCTAGACCGCCAGGAGGGACACCCAGAAGGGCTACCGCATCCTGACAAATCCTGTGAACACACAACACGCAAAAAGTGACACAGTGAAACAAAAAAGAAATAAATAAGTGAATGTGTGCAGATATACTGCCCGGACATCCGGCCGGATCTATAAAAATTTCTCTGATCCTAGCCAGAAGGCCGGGAATCAAGAGGTGAGTGCCACAAGGTGAAGAGATTATGGTGCCCGTGCTTCAACTCAGTGAGTCTATTCTCCCAGTGAGTTTCGGCACCTCGGGGTCACCACTCCCCGAGGCACAAAAGTACCTCGGCTCTAGACCCTCTCAGCCTCATGGCGAGACCCGGAGGGAACAGGTCACATCGGGGCAGCCGTCGAGCTGATTCCTCAGAACCAGCCCCGGAAAGCCCTGGTACACCTGCATCCTCCATGCAGCACCCATCCCCACCAGCGTCACTGTACACCGGCATGAAAAACTGATAAGAACAGATACTACACTTGATCTTAGCCAAAAGGCCGAGAAGCGATAACCGTGAAAGGGGCGGGCCCAACAAGGTGCCCTTCATGGGCACTATCACTGCTTGCTGTCAGGGAGGCTGCCAGACAATTTTCCATGCACACTCTGGGCTGGGGGGCAGTCAACCACCAGTACACACAGCAGAACCTAAACCCATACCATTATTGCTAAGCAGCAAGACAGGGGCCCATTGCACTCCCACGGGGCCTTTTTAAATGCAATCCATAACCCGGATTTGCCAGGAACCCTTCTTACTCCTCCTACTTGCATGTGACACTGGGCTTAGGATCTGCATAGGAAACACACACACAAGCACACACCTACCTTTGTTGCCTGCAGATGCCTCCTTGGCTGTCCCCAAACGGTATCAAACCAACACCCACGGGAAGCTGTAAGCATAGAGGACATGCCTGCACCCCATTGGACTTACCTGTGTGGGTTAAACCCGGGTTATTTGACAACCTATGGCGGTGATGGTTCTGCTCAGGCAGAGCAGTGCTGATGCTCCTCATAAAGCTGTCGCTGCTGTGAAGGTTCTAGGTGACATCACAAATCCCTATGGTTACATACACAACAAAGCTGGGTTGTTGTTGTTTACACTCTGCAAGGCCTGTGGAAGTGAGTGACATCATAGCACTGTAGTTCTGAGGGTTCTAGATGGATGCAAAAATCTCCTGTTGCTTCTATGAAGGCCATAATAGACGACATCACCAAACAGCTCCATAGTCACATACACAGCAAAGGAGAGATGTTGTTTACACCTAGTGATGTCAGTGGTATTGAGTGACATCACAGCACAGTGCTAAGGCTCCTGGGCCTGGACACAGCAGCGGCTGCAATATCTCAACGGAGAATACGTTTATATATATGTGTGTGTGTGCGCGTATATATATATATATATATATATATATATATATATATATATATTTCTCCGCCGAAATCACTTTTAAACCCATTTCCACCTTTTTTTCCCTTCTCTTCCTCTTACTTTTTTTTCACGTTTTTTTACGTTTTTCTCCTTTTCGCCTCTTTTCTGGGCGTATTATTCTTCTTTTTCTTCTTTTTTTTCGTCTAATGCATACCCCATCAGTGCAGCAATGCTTATTCAATACCGCCAGCAGATGGAGACACTGGGGGATAATTTTCTAAGGATTTATACTGATTTTTCCTGTCTGAATTTGTCGCACAGAAAGTTGCAGGCCAAATATGTGTGACATTTCTGCGACTTTAGCTTCTAGAGCATTTTTACAACATTATACATAGGTGCTGAATACATAAAAAGCGACTGTTCAGCGACAGACAAGTCGCATCGGCTGAAAGTAGGCCAGAATGTCAGTCCATGTTGGAGCAGGTTTAGATACAGTCTAAAGTATAGATCTCAAAGTCTGTGCACAGAATTTAGCAAGGGCCTCGCACCTTCTGATGCATCAGGTAGGTGCACAATAGCATAGCCTAACCCTCTGTACTTTGGTCTATATTGATGCGGGACATAGACAGCCAGCTGATGACCAATCCATTAGTGCAATGGATGGCTGGAAGCATTTGTCTTTGCCTTTGCAATGCCACAGAAGCAATGCATGGTCAATGTACAGCAATGACACACCTGTGTGAACAGCCAGGAGACCCCCCCCCCCCCCCCCCCATGTTATGTTACATAGTTACATAGTTAGTACGGTCGAAAAAAGACATATGTCCATCAAGTTCAACCAGGGAATTAAGGGGTAGGGGTGTGGCGCGATATTGGGGAAGGGATGAGATTTTATATTTCTTCATAAGCATTAATCTTATTTTGTCAATTAGGAACATTCAGCACCCACCCGCTATCAAGGCAGCTGCCTATCATGTCATGCCCTACCTGCACAGGTGTGCTGGCTACTCAAATGATCCAATTAAGGAGGCCATTTAGTCAGCAGCAGCAGAAGTCCTGTGCCTGGACGCTCCAACAGCGGCCAGACACAAGCAGAAGCAGAAGCAGCAGAAGCAGCAGCAGCACCACCTTTTGTTTTTTGGCTGCAGCAGCAGCAAGGCCCACAGGGCTGGCTAGCTGGCTAGCCAGCAAGCAGGTAGCAATGAAAGTAGGAATCTTTCTTTTTAACCCTGTAAGGGGGTGGTGCACTGTACCCGAAGATACTGCCATATCGGGTCAATGCATAGGGCGACGGAAGCAAGCTTCGAAATCGGCCCCCGTTCTCAAAAATCCATTTAATATATGGTCCCCAGATAGGGGACGTATCAGATATTAAACTGATAAGAACAGATACTACACTTGATCTTAGCCAAAAGGCCGAGAAGCGATAACCGTGAAAGGGGCGGGCCCAACAAGGTGCCCTTCATGGGCACTATCACTGCTTGCTGTCAGGGAGGCTGCCAGACAATTTTCCATGCACACTCTGGGCTGGGGGGCAGTCAACCACCAGTACACACAGCAGAACCTAAACCCATACCATTATTGCTAAGCAGCAAGACAGGGGCCCATTGCACTCCCACGGGGCCTTTTTAAATGCAATCCATAACCCGGATTTGCCAGGAACCCTTCTTACTCCTCCTACTTGCATGTGACACTGGGCTTAGGATCTGCATAGGAAACACACACACAAGCACACACCTACCTTTGTTGCCTGCAGATGCCTCCTTGGCTGTCCCCAAACGGTATCAAACCAACACCCACGGGAAGCTGTAAGCATAGAGGACATGCCTGCACCCCATTGGACTTACCTGTGTGGGTTAAACCCGGGTTATTTGACAACCTATGGCGGTGATGGTTCTGCTCAGGCAGAGCAGTGCTGATGCTCCTCATAAAGCTGTCGCTGCTGTGAAGGTTCTAGGTGACATCACAAATCCCTATGGTTACATACACAACAAAGCTGGGTTGTTGTTGTTTACACTCTGCAAGGCCTGTGGAAGTGAGTGACATCATAGCACTGTAGTTCTGAGGGTTCTAGATGGATGCAACAATCTCCTGTTGCTTCTATGAAGGCCATAATAGACGACATCACCAAACAGCTCCATAGTCACATACACAGCAAAGGAGAGATGTTGTTTACACCTAGTGATGTCAGTGGTATTGAGTGACATCACAGCACAGTGCTAAGGCTCCTGGGCCTGGACACAGCAGCGGCTGCAATATCTCAACGGAGAATACGTTTATATATATATGTGTGTGTGTGCGCGTATATATATATATATATATATATATATATATATATATTTCTCCGCCGAAATCACTTTTAAACCCATTTCCACCTTTTTTTCCCTTCTCTTCCTCTTACTTTTTTTTCACGTTTTTTTACGTTTTTCTCCTTTTCGCCTCTTTTCTGGGCGTATTATTCTTCTTTTTCTTCTTTTTTTTCGTCTAATGCATACCCCATCAGTGCAGCAATGCTTATTCAATGCCGCCAGCAGATGGAGACACTGGGGGATAATTTTCTAAGGATTTATACTGATTTTTCCTGTCTGAATTTGTCGCACAGAAAGTTGCAGGCCAAATATGTGTGACATTTCTGCGACTTTAGCTTCTAGAGCATTTTTACAACATTATACATAGGTGCTGAATACATAAAAAGCGACTGTTCAGCGACAGACAAGTCGCATCGGCTGAAAGTAGGCCAGAATGTCAGTCCATGTTGGAGCAGGTTTAGATACAGTCTAAAGTATAGATCTCAAAGTCTGTGCACAGAATTTAGCAAGGGCCTCGCACCTTCTGATGCATCAGGTAGGTGCACAATAGCATAGCCTAACCCTCTGTACTTTGGTCTATATTGATGCGGGACATAGACAGCCAGCTGATGACCAATCCATTAGTGCAATGGATGGCTGGAAGCATTTGTCTTTGCCTTTGCAATACCACAGAAGCAATGCATGGTCAATGTACAGCAATGACACACCTGTGTGAACAGCCAGGAGACCCCCCCCCCCCCCCCCATGTTATGTTACATAGTTACATAGTTAGTACGGTCGAAAAAAGACATATGTCCATCAAGTTCAACCAGGGAATTAAGGGGTAGGGGTGTGGCGCGATATTGGGGAAGGGATGAGATTTTATATTTCTTCATAAGCATTAATCTTATTTTGTCAATTAGGAACATTCAGCACCCACCCGCTATCAAGGCAGCTGCCTATCATGTCATGCCCTACCTGCACAGGTGTGCTGGCTACTCAAATGATCCAATTAAGGAGGCCATTTAGTCAGCAGCAGCAGAAGTCCTGTGCCTGGACGCTCCAACAGCGGCCAGACACAAGCAGAAGCAGCAGAAGCAGCAGCAGCACCACCTTTTGTTTTTTGGCTGCAGCAGCAGCAAGGCCCACAGGGCTGGCTAGCTGGCTAGCCAGCAAGCAGGTAGCAATGAAAGTAGGAATCTTTCTTTTTAACCCTGTAAGGGGGTGGTGCACTGTACCCGAAGATACTGCCATATCAGGTCAATGCATAGGGCGACGGAAGCAAGCTTCGAAATCGGCCCCCGTTCTCAAAAATCCATTTAATATATGGTCCCCAGATAGGGGACGTATCAGATATTAAACTGATAAGAACAGATACTACACTTGATCTTAGCCAAAAGGCCGAGAAGCGATAACCGTGAAAGGGGCGGGCCCAACAAGGTGCCCTTCATGGGCACTATCACTGCTTGCTGTCAGGGAGGCTGCCAGACAATTTTCCATGCACACTCTGGGCTGGGGGGCAGTCAACCACCAGTACACACAGCAGAACCTAAACCCATACCATTATTGCTAAGCAGCAAGACAGGGGCCCATTGCACTCCCACGGGGCCTTTTTAAATGCAATCCATAACCCGGATTTGCCAGGAACCCTTCTTACTCCTCCTACTTGCATGTGACACTGGGCTTAGGATCTGCATAGGAAACACACACACAAGCACACACCTACCTTTGTTGCCTGCAGATGCCTCCTTGGCTGTCCCCAAACGGTATCAAACCAACACCCACGGGAAGCTGTAAGCATAGAGGACATGCCTGCACCCCATTGGACTTACCTGTGTGGGTTAAACCCGGGTTATTTGACAACCTATGGCGGTGATGGTTCTGCTCAGGCAGAGCAGTGCTGATGCTCCTCATAAAGCTGTCGCTGCTGTGAAGGTTCTAGGTGACATCACAAATCCCTATGGTTACATACACAACAAAGCTGGGTTGTTGTTGTTTACACTCTGCAAGGCCTGTGGAAGTGAGTGACATCATAGCACTGTAGTTCTGAGGGTTCTAGATGGATGCAACAATCTCCTGTTGCTTCTATGAAGGCCATAATAGACGACATCACCAAACAGCTCCATAGTCACATACACAGCAAAGGAGAGATGTTGTTTACACCTAGTGATGTCAGTGGTATTGAGTGACATCACAGCACAGTGCTAAGGCTCCTGGGCCTGGACACAGCAGCGGCTGCAATATCTCAACGGAGAATACGTTTATATATATGTGTGTGTGTGCGCGTATATATATATATATATATATATATATATATATATATATATTTCTCCGCCGAAATCACTTTTAAACCCATTTCCACCTCTTTTTCCCTTCTCTTCCTCTTACTTTTTTTTCACGTTTTTTTACGTTTTTCTCCTTTTCGCCTATTTTCTGGGCGTATTATTCTTCTTTTTCTTCTTTTTTTTCGTCTAATGCATACCCCATCAGTGCAGCAATGCTTATTCAATACCGCCAGCAGATGGAGACACTGGGGGATAATTTTCTAAGGATTTATACTGATTTTTCCTGTCTGAATTTGTCGCACAGAAAGTTGCAGGCCAAATATGTGTGACATTTCTGCGACTTTAGCTTCTAGAGCATTTTTACAACATTATACATAGGTGCTGAATACATAAAAAGCGACTGTTCAGCGACAGACAAGTCGCATCGGCTGAAAGTAGGCCAGAATGTCAGTCCATGTTGGAGCAGGTTTAGATACAGTCTAAAGTATAGATCTCAAAGTCTGTGCACAGAATTTAGCAAGGGCCTCGCACCTTCTGATGCATCAGGTAGGTGCACAATAGCATAGCCTAACCCTCTGTACTTTGGTCTATATTGATGCGGGACATAGACAGCCAGCTGATGACCAATCCATTAGTGCAATGGATGGCTGGAAGCATTTGTCTTTGCCTTTGCAATACCACAGAAGCAATGCATGGTCAATGTACAGCAATGACACACCTGTGTGAACAGCCAGGAGACCCCCCCTTCCCCCCCCCCATGTTATGTTACATAGTTACATAGTTAGTACGGTCGAAAAAAGACATATGTCCATCAAGTTCAACCAGGGAATTAAGGGGTAGGGGTGTGGCGCGATATTGGGGAAGGGATGAGATTTTATATTTCTTCATAAGCATTAATCTTATTTTGTCAATTAGGAACATTCAGCACCCACCCGCTATCAAGGCAGCTGCCTATCATGTCATGCCCTACCTGCACAGGTGTGCTGGCTACTCAAATGATCCAATTAAGGAGGCCATTTAGTCAGCAGCAGCAGAAGTCCTGTGCCTGGACGCTCCAACAGCGGCCAGACACAAGCAGAAGCAGAAGCAGCAGAAGCAGCAGCAGCACCACCTTTTGTTTTTTGGCTGCAGCAGCAGCAAGGCCCACAGGGCTGGCTAGCTGGCTAGCCAGCAAGCAGGTAGCAATGAAAGTAGGAATCTTTCTTTTTAACCCTGTAAGGGGGTGGTGCACTGTACCCGAAGATACTGCCATATCGGGTCAATGCATAGGGCGACGGAAGCAAGCTTCGAAATCGGCCCCCGTTCTCAAAAATCCATTTAATATATGGTCCCCAGATAGGGGACGTATCAGATATTAAACTGATAAGAACAGATACTACACTTGATCTTAGCCAAAAGGCCGAGAAGCGATAACCGTGAAAGGGGCGGGCCCAACAAGGTGCCCTTCATGGGCACTATCACTGCTTGCTGTCAGGGAGGCTGCCAGACAATTTTCCATGCACACTCTGGGCTGGGGGGCAGTCAACCACCAGTACACACAGCAGAACCTAAACCCATACCATTATTGCTAAGCAGCAAGACAGGGGCCCATTGCACTCCCACGGGGCCTTTTTAAATGCAATCCATAACCCGGATTTGCCAGGAACCCTTCTTACTCCTCCTACTTGCATGTGACACTGGGCTTAGGATCTGCATAGGAAACACACACACAAGCACACACCTACCTTTGTTGCCTGCAGATGCCTCCTTGGCTGTCCCCAAACGGTATCAAACCAACACCCACGGGAAGCTGTAAGCATAGAGGACATGCCTGCACCCCATTGGACTTACCTGTGTGGGTTAAACCCGGGTTATTTGACAACCTATGGCGGTGATGGTTCTGCTCAGGCAGAGCAGTGCTGATGCTCCTCATAAAGCTGTCGCTGCTGTGAAGGTTCTAGGTGACATCACAAATCCCTATGGTTACATACACAACAAAGCTGGGTTGTTGTTGTTTACACTCTGCAAGGCCTGTGGAAGTGAGTGACATCATAGCACTGTAGTTCTGAGGGTTCTAGATGGATGCAACAATCTCCTGTTGCTTCTATGAAGGCCATAATAGACGACATCACCAAACAGCTCCATAGTCACATACACAGCAAAGGAGAGATGTTGTTTACACCTAGTGATGTCAGTGGTATTGAGTGACATCACAGCACAGTGCTAAGGCTCCTGGGCCTGGACACAGCAGCGGCTGCAATATCTCAACGGAGAATACGTTTATATATATGTGTGTGTGTGCGCGTATATATATATATATATATATATATATATATATATATATATATATATATTTCTCCGCCGAAATCACTTTTAAACCCATTTCCACCTTTTTTTCCCTTCTCTTCCTCTTACTTTTTTTTCACGTTTTTTTACGTTTTTCTCCTTTTCGCCTCTTTTCTGGGCGTATTATTCTTCTTTTTCTTCTTTTTTTTCGTCTAATGCATACCCCATCAGTGCAGCAATGCTTATTCAATACCGCCAGCAGATGGAGACACTGGGGGATAATTTTCTAAGGATTTATACTGATTTTTCCTGTCTGAATTTGTCGCACAGAAAGTTGCAGGCCAAATATGTGTGACATTTCTGCGACTTTAGCTTCTAGAGCATTTTTACAACATTATACATAGGTGCTGAATACATAAAAAGCGACTGTTCAGCGACAGACAAGTCGCATCGGCTGAAAGTAGGCCAGAATGTCAGTCCATGTTGGAGCAGGTTTAGATACAGTCTAAAGTATAGATCTCAAAGTCTGTGCACAGAATTTAGCAAGGGCCTCGCACCTTCTGATGCATCAGGTAGGTGCACAATAGCATAGCCTAACCCTCTGTACTTTGGTCTATATTGATGCGGGACATAGACAGCCAGCTGATGACCAATCCATTAGTGCAATGGATGGCTGGAAGCATTTGTCTTTGCCTTTGCAATACCACAGAAGCAATGCATGGTCAATGTACAGCAATGACACACCTGTGTGAACAGCCAGGAGACCCCCCCCCCCCCATGTTATGTTACATAGTTACATAGATAGTACGGTCGAAAAAAGACATATGTCCATCAAGTTCAACCAGGGAATTAAGGGGTAGGGGTGTGGCGCGATATTGGGGAAGGGATGAGATTTTATATTTCTTCATAAGCATTAATCTTATTTTGTCAATTAGGAACATTCAGCACCCACCCGCTATCAAGGCAGCTGCCTATCATGTCATGCCCTACCTGCACAGGTGTGCTGGCTACTCAAATGATCCAATTAAGGAGGCCATTTAGTCAGCAGCAGCAGAAGTCCTGTGCCTGGACGCTCCAACAGCGGCCAGACACAAGCAGAAGCAGAAGCAGCAGAAGCAGCAGCAGCACCACCTTTTGTTTTTTGGCTGCAGCAGCAGCAAGGCCCACAGGGCTGGCTAGCTGGCTAGCCAGCAAGCAGGTAGCAATGAAAGTAGGAATCTTTCTTTTTAACCCTGTAAGGGGGTGGTGCACTGTACCCGAAGATACTGCCATATCGGGTCAATGCATAGGGCGACGGAAGCAAGCTTCGAAATCGGCCCCCGTTCTCAAAAATCCATTTAATATATGGTCCCCAGATAGGGGACGTATCAGATATTAAACTGATAAGAACAGATACTACACTTGATCTTAGCCAAAAGGCCGAGAAGCGATAACCGTGAAAGGGGCGGGCCCAACAAGGTGCCCTTCATGGGCACTATCACTGCTTGCTGTCAGGGAGGCTGCCAGACAATTTTCCATGCACACTCTGGGCTGGGGGGCAGTCAACCACCAGTACACACAGCAGAACCTAAACCCATACCATTATTGCTAAGCAGCAAGACAGGGGCCCATTGCACTCCCACGGGGCCTTTTTAAATGCAATCCATAACCCGGATTTGCCAGGAACCCTTCTTACTCCTCCTACTTGCATGTGACACTGGGCTTAGGATCTGCATAGGAAACACACACACAAGCACACACCTACCTTTGTTGCCTGCAGATGCCTCCTTGGCTGTCCCCAAACGGTATCAAACCAACACCCACGGGAAGCTGTAAGCATAGAGGACATGCCTGCACCCCATTGGACTTACCTGTGTGGGTTAAACCCGGGTTATTTGACAACCTATGGCGGTGATGGTTCTGCTCAGGCAGAGCAGTGCTGATGCTCCTCATAAAGCTGTCGCTGCTGTGAAGGTTCTAGGTGACATCACAAATCCCTATGGTTACATACACAACAAAGCTGGGTTGTTGTTGTTTACACTCTGCAAGGCCTGTGGAAGTGAGTGACATCATAGCACTGTAGTTCTGAGGGTTCTAGATGGATGCAACAATCTCCTGTTGCTTCTATGAAGGCCATAATAGACGACATCACCAAACAGCTCCATAGTCACATACACAGCAAAGGAGAGATGTTGTTTACACCTAGTGATGTCAGTGGTATTGAGTGACATCACAGCACAGTGCTAAGGCTCCTGGGCCTGGACACAGCAGCGGCTGCAATATCTCAACGGAGAATACGTTTATATATATGTGTGTGTGTGCGCGTATATATATATATATATATATATATATATATATATATATTTCTCCGCCGAAATCACTTTTAAACCCATTTCCACCTTTTTTTCCCTTCTCTTCCTCTTACTTTTTTTTCACGTTTTTTTACGTTTTTCTCCTTTTCGCCTCTTTTCTGGGCGTATTATTCTTCTTTTTCTTCTTTTTTTTCGTCTAATGCATACCCCATCAGTGCAGCAATGCTTATTCAATACCGCCAGCAGATGGAGACACTGGGGGATAATTTTCTAAGGATTTATACTGATTTTTCCTGTCTGAATTTGTCGCACAGAAAGTTGCAGGCCAAATATGTGTGACATTTCTGCGACTTTAGCTTCTAGAGCATTTTTACAACATTATACATAGGTGCTGAATACATAAAAAGCGACTGTTCAGCGACAGACAAGTCGCATCGGCTGAAAGTAGGCCAGAATGTCAGTCCATGTTGGAGCAGGTTTAGATACAGTCTAAAGTATAGATCTCAAAGTCTGTGCACAGAATTTAGCAAGGGCCTCGCACCTTCTGATGCATCAGGTAGGTGCACAATAGCATAGCCTAACCCTCTGTACTTTGGTCTATATTGATGCGGGACATAGACAGCCAGCTGATGACCAATCCATTAGTGCAATGGATGGCTGGAAGCATTTGTCTTTGCCTTTGCAATACCACAGAAGCAATGCATGGTCAATGTACAGCAATGACACACCTGTGTGAACAGCCAGGAGACCCCCCCCCCCCCATGTTATGTTACATAGTTACATAGTTAGTACGGTCGAAAAAAGACATATGTCCATCAAGTTCAACCAGGGAATTAAGGGGTAGGGGTGTGGCGCGATATTGGGGAAGGGATGAGATTTTATATTTCTTCATAAGCATTAATCTTATTTTGTCAATTAGGAACATTCAGCACCCACCCGCTATCAAGGCAGCTGCCTATCATGTCATGCCCTACCTGCACAGGTGTGCTGGCTACTCAAATGATCCAATTAAGGAGGCCATTTAGTCAGCAGCAGCAGAAGTCCTGTGCCTGGACGCTCCAACAGCGGCCAGACACAAGCAGAAGCAGAAGCAGCAGAAGCAGCAGCAGCACCACCTTTTGTTTTTTGGCTGCAGCAGCAGCAAGGCCCACAGGGCTGGCTAGCTGGCTAGCCAGCAAGCAGGTAGCAATGAAAGTAGGAATCTTTCTTTTTAACCCTGTAAGGGGGTGGTGCACTGTACCCGAAGATACTGCCATATCGGGTCAATGCATAGGGCGACGGAAGCAAGCTTCGAAATCGGCCCCCGTTCTCAAAAATCCATTTAATATATGGTCCCCAGATAGGGGACGTATCAGATATTAAACTGATAAGAACAGATACTACACTTGATCTTAGCCAAAAGGCCTAGAAGCGATAACCGTGAAAGGGGCGGGCCCAACAAGGTGCCCTTCATGGGCACTATCACTGCTTGCTGTCAGGGAGGCTGCCAGACAATTTTCCATGCACACTCTGGGCTGGGGGGCAGTCAACCACCAGTACACACAGCAGAACCTAAACCCATACCATTATTGCTAAGCAGCAAGACAGGGGCCCATTGCACTCCCACGGGGCCTTTTTAAATGCAATCCATAACCCGGATTTGCCAGGAACCCTTCTTACTCCTCCTACTTGCATGTGACACTGGGCTTAGGATCTGCATAGGAAACACACACACAAGCACACACCTACCTTTGTTGCCTGCAGATGCCTCCTTGGCTGTCCCCAAACGGTATCAAACCAACACCCACGGGAAGCTGTAAGCATAGAGGACATGCCTGCACCCCATTGGACTTACCTGTGTGGGTTAAACCCGGGTTATTTGACAACCTATGGCGGTGATGGTTCTGCTCAGGCAGAGCAGTGCTGATGCTCCTCATAAAGCTGTCGCTGCTGTGAAGGTTCTAGGTGACATCACAAATCCCTATGGTTACATACACAACAAAGCTGGGTTGTTGTTGTTTACACTCTGCAAGGCCTGTGGAAGTGAGTGACATCATAGCACTGTAGTTCTGAGGGTTCTAGATGGATGCAACAATCTCCTGTTGCTTCTATGAAGGCCATAATAGACGACATCACCAAACAGCTCCATAGTCACATACACAGCAAAGGAGAGATGTTGTTTACACCTAGTGATGTCAGTGGTATTGAGTGACATCACAGCACAGTGCTAAGGCTCCTGGGCCTGGACACAGCAGCGGCTGCAATATCTCAACGGAGAATACGTTTATATATATGTGTGTGTGTGCGCGTATATATATATATATATATATATATATATATATATATATTTCTCCGCCGAAATCACTTTTAAACCCATTTCCACCTTTTTTTCCCTTCTCTTCCTCTTGCTTTTTTTTCACGTTTTTTTACGTTTTTCTCCTTTTCGCCTCTTTTCTGGGCGTATTATTCTTCTTTTTCTTCTTTTTTTTCGTCTAATGCATACCCCATCAGTGCAGCAATGCTTATTCAATACCGCCAGCAGATGGAGACACTGGGGGATAATTTTCTAAGGATTTATACTGATTTTTCCTGTCTGAATTTGTCGCACAGAAAGTTGCAGGCCAAATATGTGTGACATTTCTGCGACTTTAGCTTCTAGAGCATTTTTACAACATTATACATAGGTGCTGAATACATAAAAAGCGACTGTTCAGCGACAGACAAGTCGCATCGGCTGAAAGTAGGCCAGAATGTCAGTCCATGTTGGAGCAGGTTTAGATACAGTCTAAAGTATAGATCTCAAAGTCTGTGCACAGAATTTAGCAAGGGCCTCGCACCTTCTGATGCATCAGGTAGGTGCACAATAGCATAGCCTAACCCTCTGTACTTTGGTCTATATTGATGCGGGACATAGACAGCCAGCTGATGACCAATCCATTAGTGCAATGGATGGTTGGAAGCATTTGTCTTTGCCTTTGCAATACCACAGAAGCAATGCATGGTCAATGTACAGCAATGACACACCTGTGTGAACAGCCAGGAGACCCCCCCCCCCCCCCCATGTTATGTTACATAGTTACATAGTTAGTACGGTCGAAAAAAGACATATGTCCATCAAGTTCAACCAGGGAATTAAGGGGTAGGGGTGTGGCGCGATATTGGGGAAGGGATGAGATTTTATATTTCTTCATAAGCATTAATCTTATTTTGTCAATTAGGAACATTCAGCACCCACCCGCTATCAAGGCAGCTGCCTATCATGTCATGGCCTACCTGCACAGGTGTGCTGGCTACTCAAATGATCCAATTAAGGAGGCCATTTAGTCAGCAGCAGCAGAAGTCCTGTGCCGGGACGCTCCAACAGCGGCCAGACACAAGCAGAAGCAGAAGCAGCAGAAGCAGCAGCAGCACCACCTTTTGTTTTTTGGCTGCAGCAGCAGCAAGGCCCACAGGGCTGGCTAGCTGGCTAGCCAGCAAGCAGGTAGCAATGAAAGTAGGAATCTTTCTTTTTAACCCTGTAAGGGGGTGGTGCACTGTACCCGAAGATACTGCCATATCGGGTCAATGCATAGGGCGACGGAAGCAAGCTTCGAAATCGGCCCCCGTTCTCAAAAATCCATTTAATATATGGTCCCCAGATAGGGGACGTATCAGATATTAAACTGATAAGAACAGATACTACACTTGATCTTAGCCAAAAGGCCGAGAAGCGATAACCGTGAAAGGGGCGGGCCCAACAAGGTGCCCTTCATGGGAACTATCACTGCTTGCTGTCAGGGAGGCTGCCAGACAATTTTCCATGCACACTCTGGGCTGGGGGGCAGTCAACCACCAGTACACACAGCAGAACCTAAACCCATACCATTATTGCTAAGCAGCAAGACAGGGGCCCATTGCACTCCCACGGGGCCTTTTTAAATGCAATCCATAACCCGGATTTGCCAGGAACCCTTCTTACTCCTCCTACTTGCATGTGACACTGGGCTTAGGATCTGCATAGGAAACACACACACAAGCACACACCTACCTTTGTTGCCTGCAGATGCCTCCTTGGCTGTCCCCAAACGGTATCAAACCAACACCCACGGGAAGCTGTAAGCATAGAGGACATGCCTGCACCCCATTGGACTTACCTGTGTGGGTTAAACCCGGGTTATTTGACAACCTATGGCGGTGATGGTTCTGCTCAGGCAGAGCAGTGCTGATGCTCCTCATAAAGCTGTCGCTGCTGTGAAGGTTCTAGGTGACATCACAAATCCCTATGGTTACATACACAACAAAGCTGGGTTGTTGTTGTTTACACTCTGCAAGGCCTGTGGAAGTGAGTGACATCATAGCACTGTAGTTCTGAGGGTTCTAGATGGATGCAACAATCTCCTGTTGCTTCTATGAAGGCCATAATAGACGACATCACCAAACAGCTCCATAGTCACATACACAGCAAAGGAGAGATGTTGTTTACACCTAGTGATGTCAGTGGTATTGAGTGACATCACAGCACAGTGCTAAGGCTCCTGGGCCTGGACACAGCAGCGGCTGCAATATCTCAACGGAGAATACGTTTATATATATGTGTGTGTGTGCGCATATATATATATATATATATATATATATATATATATATATATTTCTCCGCCGAAATCACTTTTAAACCCATTTCCACCTTTTTTTCCCTTCTCTTCCTCTTACTTTTTTTTCACGTTTTTTTTACGTTTTTCTCCTTTTCGCCTCTTTTCTGGGCGTATTATTCTTCTTTTTCTTCTTTTTTTTCGTCTAATGCATACCCCATCAGTGCAGCAATGCTTATTCAATACCGCCAGCAGATGGAGACACTGGGGGATAATTTTCTAAGGATTTATACTGATTTTTCCTGTCTGAATTTGTCGCACAGAAAGTTGCAGGCCAAATATGTGTGACATTTCTGCGACTTTAGCTTCTAGAGCATTTTTACAACATTATACATAGGTGCTGAATACATAAAAAGCGACTGTTCAGCGACAGACAAGTCGCATCGGCTGAAAGTAGGCCAGAATGTCAGTCCATGTTGGAGCAGGTTTAGATACAGTCTAAAGTATAGATCTCAAAGTCTGTGCACAGAATTTAGCAAGGGCCTCGCACCTTCTGATGCATCAGGTAGGTGCACAATAGCATAGCCTAACCCTCTGTACTTTGGTCTATATTGATGCGGGACATAGACAGCCAGCTGATGACCAATCCATTAGTGCAATGGATGGCTGGAAGCATTTGTCTTTGCCTTTGCAATACCACAGAAGCAATGCATGGTCAATGTACAGCAATGACACACCTGTGTGAACAGCCAGGAGACCCCCCCCCCCCCCCCATGTTATGTTACATAGTAACATAGTTAGTACGGTCGAAAAAAGACATATGTCCATCAAGTTCAACCAGGGAATTAAGGGGTAGGGGTGTGGCGCGATATTGGGGAAGGGATGAGATTTTATATTTCTTCATAAGCATTAATCTTATTTTGTCAATTAGGAACATTCAGCACCCACCCGCTATCAAGGCAGCTGCCTATCATGTCATGCCCTACCTGCACAGGTGTGCTGGCTACTCAAATGATCCAATTAAGGAGGCCATTTAGTCAGCAGCAGCAGAAGTCCTGTGCCTGGACGCTCCAACAGCGGCCAGACACAAGCAGAAGCAGAAGCAGCAGAAGCAGCAGCAGCACCACCTTTTGTTTTTTGGCTGCAGCAGCAGCAAGGCCCACAGGGCTGGCTAGCTGGCTAGCCAGCAAGCAGGTAGCAATGAAAGTAGGAATCTTTCTTTTTAACCCTGTAAGGGGGTGGTGCACTGTACCCGAAGATACTGCCATATCGGGTCAATGCATAGGGCGACGGAAGCAAGCTTCGAAATCGGCCCCCGTTCTCAAAAATCCATTTAATATATGGTCCCCAGATAGGGGACGTATCAGATATTAAACTGATAAGAACAGATACTACACTTGATCTTAGCCAAAAGGCCGAGAAGCGATAACCGTGAAAGGGGCGGGCCCAACAAGGTGCCCTTCATGGGCACTATCACTGCTTGCTGTCAGGGAGGCTGCCAGACAATTTTCCATGCACACTCTGGGCTGGGGGGCAGTCAACCACCAGTACACACAGCAGAACCTAAACCCATACCATTATTGCTAAGCAGCAAGACAGGGGCCCATTGCACTCCCACGGGGTCTTTTTAAATGCAATCCATAACCCGGATTTGCCAGGAACCCTTCTTACTCCTCCTACTTGCATGTGACACTGGGCTTAGGATCTGCATAGGAAACACACACACAAGCACACACCTACCTTTGTTGCCTGCAGATGCCTCCTTGGCTGTCCCCAAACGGTATCAAACCAACACCCACGGGAAGCTGTAAGCATAGAGGACATGCCTGCACCCCATTGGACTTACCTGTGTGGGTTAAACCCGGGTTATTTGACAACCTATGGCGGTGATGGTTCTGCTCAGGCAGAGCAGTGCTGATGCTCCTCATAAAGCTGTCGCTGCTGTGAAGGTTCTAGGTGACATCACAAATCCCTATGGTTACATACACAACAAAGCTGGGTTGTTGTTGTTTACACTCTGCAAGGCCTGTGGAAGTGAGTGACATCATAGCACTGTAGTTCTGAGGGTTCTAGATGGATGCAACAATCTCCTGTTGCTTCTATGAAGGCCATAATAGACGACATCACCAAACAGCTCCATAGTCACATACACAGCAAAGGAGAGATGTTGTTTACACCTAGTGATGTCAGTGGTATTGAGTGACATCACAGCACAGTGCTAAGGCTCCTGGGCCTGGACACAGCAGCGGCTGCAATATCTCAACGGAGAATACGTTTATATATATGTGTGTGTGTGCGCGTATATATATATATATATATATATATATATATTTCTCCGCCGAAATCACTTTTAAACCCATTTCCACCTTTTTTTCCCTTCTCTTCCTCTTACTTTTTTTTCACGTTTTTTTACGTTTTTCTCCTTTTCGCCTCTTTTCTGGGCGTATTATTCTTCTTTTTCTTCTTTTTTTTCGTCTAATGCATACCCCATCAGTGCAGCAATGCTTATTCAATACCGCCAGCAGATGGAGACACTGGGGGATAATTTTCTAAGGATTTATACTGATTTTTCCTGTCTGAATTTGTCGCACAGAAAGTTGCAGGCCAAATATGTGTGACATTACTGCGACTTTAGCTTCTAGAGCATTTTTACAACATTATACATAGGTGCTGAATACATAAAAAGCGACTGTTCAGCGACAGACAAGTCGCATCGGCTGAAAGTAGGCCAGAATGTCAGTCCATGTTGGAGCAGGTTTAGATACAGTCTAAAGTATAGATCTCAAAGTCTGTGCACAGAATTTAGCAAGGGCCTCGCACCTTCTGATGCATCAGGTAGGTGCACAATAGCATAGCCTAACCCTCTGTACTTTGGTCTATATTGATGCGGGACATAGACAGCCAGCTGATGACCAATCCATTAGTGCAATGGATGGCTGGAAGCATTTGTCTTTGCCTTTGCAATACCACAGAAGCAATGCATGGTCAATGTACAGCAATGACACACCTGTGTGAACAGCCAGGAGCCCCCCCCCATGTTATGTTACATAGTTACATAGTTAGTACGGTCGAAAAAAGACATATGTCCATCAAGTTCAACCAGGGAATTAAGGGGTAGGGGTGTGGCGCGATATTGGGGAAGGGATGAGATTTTATATTTCTTCATAAGCATTAATCTTATTTTGTCAATTAGGAACATTCAGCACCCACCCGCTATCAAGGCAGCTGCCTATCATGTCATGCCCTACCTGCACAGGTGTGCTGGCTACTCAAATGATCCAATTAAGGAGGCCATTTAGTCAGCAGCAGCAGAAGTCCTGTGCCTGGACGCTCCAACAGCGGCCAGACACAAGCAGAAGCAGAAGCAGCAGAAGCAGCAGCAGCACCACCTTTTGTTTTTTGGCTGCAGCAGCAGCAAGGCCCACAGGGCTGGCTAGCTGGCTAGCCAGCAAGCAGGTAGCAATGAAAGTAGGAATCTTTCTTTTTAACCCTGTAAGGGGGTGGTGCACTGTACCCGAAGATACTGCCATATCGGGTCAATGCATAGGGCGACGGAAGCAAGCTTCGAAATCGGCCCCCGTTCTCAAAAATCCATTTAATATATGGTCCCCAGATAGGGGACGTATCAGATATTAAACTGATAAGAACAGATACTACACTTGATCTTAGCCAAAAGGCCGAGAAGCGATAACCGTGAAAGGGGCGGGCCCAACAAGGTGCCCTTCATGGGCACTATCACTGCTTGCTGTCAGGGAGGCTGCCAGACAATTTTCCATGCACACTCTGGGCTGGGGGGCAGTCAACCACCAGTACACACAGCAGAACCTAAACCCATACCATTATTGCTAAGCAGCAAGACAGGGGCCCATTGCACTCCCACGGGGCCTTTTTAAATGCAATCCATAACCCGGATTTGCCAGGAACCCTTCTTACTCCTCCTACTTGCATGTGACACTGGGCTTAGGATCTGCATAGGAAACACACACACAAGCACACACCTACCTTTGTTGCCTGCAGATGCCTCCTTGGCTGTCCCCAAACGGTATCAAACCAACACCCACGGGAAGCTGTAAGCATAGAGGACATGCCTGCACCCCATTGGACTTACCTGTGTGGGTTAAACCCGGGTTATTTGACAACCTATGGCGGTGATGGTTCTGCTCAGGCAGAGCAGTGCTGATGCTCCTCATAAAGCTGTCGCTGCTGTGAAGGTTCTAGGTGACATCACAAATCCCTATGGTTACATACACAACAAAGCTGGGTTGTTGTTGTTTACACTCTGCAAGGCCTGTGGAAGTGAGTGACATCATAGCACTGTAGTTCTGAGGGTTCTAGATGGATGCAACAATCTCCTGTTGCTTCTATGAAGGCCATAATAGACGACATCACCAAACAGCTCCATAGTCACATACACAGCAAAGGAGAGATGTTGTTTACACCTAGTGATGTCAGTGGTATTGAGTGACATCACAGCACAGTGCTAAGGCTCCTGGGCCTGGACACAGCAGCGGCTGCAATATCTCAACGGAGAATACGTTTATATATATGTGTGTGTGTGCGCGTATATATATATATATATATATATATATATATATATATTTCTCCGCCGAAATCACTTTTAAACCCATTTCCACCTTTTTTTCCCTTCTCTTCCTCTTGCTTTTTTTTCACGTTTTTTTACGTTTTTCTCCTTTTCGCCTCTTTTCTGGGCGTATTAGTCTTCTTTTTCTTCTTTTTTTTCGTCTAATGCATACCCCATCAGTGCAGCAATGCTTATTCAATACCGCCAGCAGATGGAGACACTGGGGGATAATTTTCTAAGGATTTATACTGATTTTTCCTGTCTGAATTTGTCGCACAGAAAGTTGCAGGCCAAATATGTGTGACATTTCTGCGACTTTAGCTTCTAGAGCATTTTTACAACATTATACATAGGTGCTGAATACATAAAAAGCGACTGTTCAGCGACAGACAAGTCGCATCGGCTGAAAGTAGGCCAGAATGTCAGTCCATGTTGGAGCAGGTTTAGATACAGTCTAAAGTATAGATCTCAAAGTCTGTGCACAGAATTTAGCAAGGGCCTCGCACCTTCTGATGCATCAGGTAGGTGCACAATAGCATAGCCTAACCCTCTGTACTTTGGTCTATATTGATGCGGGACATAGACAGCCAGCTGATGACCAATCCATTAGTGCAATGGATGGCTGGAAGCATTTGTCTTTGCCTTTGCAATACCACAGAAGCAATGCATGGTCAATGTACAGCAATGACACACCTGTGTGAACAGCCAGGAGACCCCCCCCCCCCATGTTATGTTACATAGTTACATAGTTAGTACGGTCGAAAAAAGACATATGTCCATCAAGTTCAACCAGGGAATTAAGGGGTAGGGGTGTGGCGCGATATTGGGGAAGGGATGAGATTTTATATTTCTTCATAAGCATTAATCTTATTTTGTCAATTAGGAACATTCAGCACCCACCCGCTATCAAGGCAGCTGCCTATCATGTCATGCCCTACCTGCACAGGTGTGCTGGCTACTCAAATGATCCAATTAAGGAGGCCATTTAGTCAGCAGCAGCAGAAGTCCTGTGCCGGGACGCTCCAACAGCGGCCAGACACAAGCAGAAGCAGAAGCAGCAGAAGCAGCAGCAGCACCACCTTTTGTTTTTTGGCTGCAGCAGCAGCAAGGCCCACAGGGCTGGCTAACTGGCTAGCCAGCAAGCAGGTAGCAATGAAAGTAGGAATCTTTCTTTTTAACCCTGTAAGGGGGTGGTGCACTGTACCCGAAGATACTGCCATATCGGGTCAATGCATAGGGCGACGGAAGCAAGCTTCGAAATCGGCCCCCGTTCTCAAAAATCCATTTAATATATGGTCCCCAGATAGGGGACGTATCAGATATTAAACTGATAAGAACAGATACTACACTTGATCTTAGCCAAAAGGCCGAGAAGCGATAACCGTGAAAGGGGCGGGCCCAACAAGGTGCCCTTCATGGGCACTATCACTGCTTGCTGTCAGGGAGGCTGCCAGACAATTTTCCATGCACACTCTGGGCTGGGGGGCAGTCAACCACCAGTACACACAGCAGAACCTAAACCCATACCATTATTGCTAAGCAGCAAGACAGGGGCCCATTGCACTCCCACGGGGCCTTTTTAAATGCAATCCATAACCCGGATTTGCCAGGAACCCTTCTTACTCCTCCTACTTGCATGTGACACTGGGCTTAGGATCTGCATAGGAAACACACACACAAGCACACACCTACCTTTGTTGCCTGCAGATGCCTCCTTGGCTGTCCCCAAACGGTATCAAACCAACACCCACGGGAAGCTGTAAGCATAGAGGACATGCCTGCACCCCATTGGACTTACCTGTGTGGGTTAAACCCGGGTTATTTGACAACCTATGGCGGTGATGGTTCTGCTCAGGCAGAGCAGTGCTGATGCTCCTCATAAAGCTGTCGCTGCTGTGAAGGTTCTAGGTGACATCACAAATCCCTATGGTTACATACACAACAAAGCTGGGTTGTTGTTGTTTACACTCTGCAAGGCCTGTGGAAGTGAGTGACATCATAGCACTGTAGTTCTGAGGGTTCTAGATGGATGCAACAATCTCCTGTTGCTTCTATGAAGGCCATAATAGACGACATCACCAAACAGCTCCATAGTCACATACACAGCAAAGGAGAGATGTTGTTTACACCTAGTGATGTCAGTGGTATTGAGTGACATCACAGCACAGTGCTAAGGCTCCTGGGCCTGGACACAGCAGCGGCTGCAATATCTCAACGGAGAATACGTTTATATATATATGTGTGTGTGTGCGCGTATATATATATATATATATATATATATATATATATATATATATATATTCTCCGCCGAAATCACTTTTAAACCCATTTCCACCTTTTTTTCCCTTCTCTTCCTCTTGCTTTTTTTTCACGTTTTTTTTACGTTTTTCTCCTTTTCGCCTCTTTTCTGGGCGTATTATTCTTCTTTTTCTTCTTTTTTTTCGTCTAATGCATACCCCATCAGTGCAGCAATGCTTATTCAATACCGCCAGCAGATGGAGACACTGGGGGATAATTTTCTAAGGATTTATACTGATTTTTCCTGTCTGAATTTGTCGCACAGAAAGTTGCAGGCCAAATATGTGTGACATTTCTGCGACTTTAGCTTCTAGAGCATTTTTACAACATTATACATAGGTGCTGAATACATAAAAAGCGACTGTTCAGCGACAGACAAGTCGCATCGGCTGAAAGTAGGCCAGAATGTCAGTCCATGTTGGAGCAGGTTTAGATACAGTCTAAAGTATAGATCTCAAAGTCTGTGCACAGAATTTAGCAAGGGCCTCGCACCTTCTGATGCATCAGGTAGGTGCACAATAGCATAGCCTAACCCTCTGTACTTTGGTCTATATTGATGCGGGACATAGACAGCCAGCTGATGACCAATCCATTAGTGCAATGGATGGCTGGAAGCATTTGTCTTTGCCTTTGCAATACCACAGAAGCAATGCATGGTCAATGTACAGCAATGACACACCTGTGTGAACAGCCAGGAGACCCCCCCCCCCCCCATGTTATGTTACATAGTAACATAGTTAGTACGGTCGAAAAAAGACATATGTCCATCAAGTTCAACCAGGGAATTAAGGGGTAGGGGTGTGGCGCGATATTGGGGAAGGGATGAGATTTTATATTTCTTCATAAGCATTAATCTTATTTTGTCAATTAGGAACATTCAGCACCCACCCGCTATCAAGGCAGCTGCCTATCATGTCATGCCCTACCTGCACAGGTGTGCTGGCTACTCAAATGATCCAATTAAGGAGGCCATTTAGTCAGCAGCAGCAGAAGTCCTGTGCCTGGACGCTCCAACAGCGGCCAGACACAAGCAGAAGCAGAAGCAGCAGAAGCAGCAGCAGCACCACCTTTTGTTTTTTGGCTGCAGCAGCAGCAAGGCCCACAGGGCTGGCTAGCTGGCTAGCCAGCAAGCAGGTAGCAATGAAAGTAGGAATCTTTCTTTTTAACCCTGTAAGGGGGTGGTGCACTGTACCCGAAGATACTGCCATATCGGGTCAATGCATAGGGCGACGGAAGCAAGCTTCGAAATCGGCCCCCGTTCTCAAAAATCCATTTAATATATGGTCCCCAGATAGGGGACGTATCAGATATTAAACTGATAAGAACAGATACTACACTTGATCTTAGCCAAAAGGCCGAGAAGCGATAACCGTGAAAGGGGCGGGCCCAACAAGGTGCCCTTCATGGGCACTATCACTGCTTGCTGTCAGGGAGGCTGCCAGACAATTTTCCATGCACACTCTGGGCTGGGGGGCAGTCAACCACCAGTACACACAGCAGAACCTAAACCCATACCATTATTGCTAAGCAGCAAGACAGGGGCCCATTGCACTCCCACGGGGTCTTTTTAAATGCAATCCATAACCCGGATTTGCCAGGAACCCTTCTTACTCCTCCTACTTGCATGTGACACTGGGCTTAGGATCTGCATAGGAAACACACACACAAGCACACACCTACCTTTGTTGCCTGCAGATGCCTCCTTGGCTGTCCCCAAACGGTATCAAACCAACACCCACGGGAAGCTGTAAGCATAGAGGACATGCCTGCACCCCATTGGACTTACCTGTGTGGGTTAAACCCGGGTTATTTGACAACCTATGGCGGTGATGGTTCTGCTCAGGCAGAGCAGTGCTGATGCTCCTCATAAAGCTGTCGCTGCTGTGAAGGTTCTAGGTGACATCACAAATCCCTATGGTTACATACACAACAAAGCTGGGTTGTTGTTGTTTACACTCTGCAAGGCCTGTGGAAGTGAGTGACATCATAGCACTGTAGTTCTGAGGGTTCTAGATGGATGCAACAATCTCCTGTTGCTTCTATGAAGGCCATAATAGACGACATCACCAAACAGCTCCATAGTCACATACACAGCAAAGGAGAGATGTTGTTTACACCTAGTGATGTCAGTGGTATTGAGTGACATCACAGCACAGTGCTAAGGCTCCTGGGCCTGGACACAGCAGCGGCTGCAATATCTCAACGGAGAATACGTTTATATATATGTGTGTGTGTGCGCGTATATATATATATATATATATATATATATATATATATATATATATATATATTTCTCCGCCGAAATCACTTTTAAACCCATTTCCACCTTTTTTTCCCTTCTCTTCCTCTTACTTTTTTTTCACGTTTTTTTACGTTTTTCTCCTTTTCGCCTCTTTTCTGGGCGTATTATTCTTCTTTTTCTTCTTTTTTTTCGTCTAATGCATACCCCATCAGTGCAGCAATGCTTATTCAATACCGCCAGCAGATGGAGACACTGGGGGATAATTTTCTAAGGATTTATACTGATTTTTCCTGTCTGAATTTGTCGCACAGAAAGTTGCAGGCCAAATATGTGTGACATTTCTGCGACTTTAGCTTCTAGAGCATTTTTACAACATTATACATAGGTGCTGAATACATAAAAAGCGACTGTTCAGCGACAGACAAGTCGCATCGGCTGAAAGTAGGCCAGAATGTCAGTCCATGTTGGAGCAGGTTTAGATACAGTCTAAAGTATAGATCTCAAAGTCTGTGCACAGAATTTAGCAAGGGCCTCGCACCTTCTGATGCATCAGGTAGGTGCACAATAGCATAGCCTAACCCTCTGTACTTTGGTCTATATTGATGCGGGACATAGACAGCCAGCTGATGACCAATCCATTAGTGCAATGGATGGCTGGAAGCATTTGTCTTTGCCTTTGCAATACCACAGAAGCAATGCATGGTCAATGTACAGCAATGACACACCTGTGTGAACAGCCAGGAGACCCCCCCCCCCCCCCATGTTATGTTACATAGTTACATAGTTAGTACGGTCGAAAAAAGACATATGTCCATCAAGTTCAACCAGGGAATTAAGGGGTAGGGGTGTGGCGCGATATTGGGGAAGGGATGAGATTTTATATTTCTTCATAAGCATTAATCTTATTTTGTCAATTAGGAACATTCAGCACCCACCCGCTATCAAGGCAGCTGCCTATCATGTCATGCCCTACCTGCACAGGTGTGCTGGCTACTCAAATGATCCAATTAAGGAGGCCATTTAGTCAGC
The DNA here is from genome assembly GCF_029499605.1 of Hyla sarda. Classification (NCBI taxonomy): domain Eukaryota; kingdom Metazoa; phylum Chordata; class Amphibia; order Anura; family Hylidae; genus Hyla; species Hyla sarda. The sequence goes on along the minus strand of NW_026610938.1, from coordinate 518,970 downwards.
AGCAGCAGAAGTCCTGTGCCTGGACGCTCCAACAGCGGCCAGACACAAGCAGAAGCAGAAGCAGCAGAAGCAGCAGCAGCACCACCTTTTGTTTTTTGGCTGCAGCAGCAGCAAGGCCCACAGGGCTGGCTAGCTGGCTAGCCAGCAAGCAGGTAGCAATGAAAGTAGGAATCTTTCTTTTTAACCCTGTAAGGGGGTGGTGCACTGTACCCGAAGATACTGCCATATCAGGTCAATGCATAGGGCGACGGAAGCAAGCTTCGAAATCGGCCCCCGTTCTCAAAAATCCATTTAATATATGGTCCCCAGATAGGGGACGTATCAGATATTAAACTGATAAGAACAGATACTACACTTGATCTTAGCCAAAAGGCCGAGAAGCGATAACCGTGAAAGGGGCGGGCCCAACAAGGTGCCCTTCATGGGCACTATCACTGCTTGCTGTCAGGGAGGCTGCCAGACAATTTTCCATGCACACTCTGGGCTGGGGGGCAGTCAACCACCAGTACACACAGCAGAACCTAAACCCATACCATTATTGCTAAGCAGCAAGACAGGGGCCCATTGCACTCCCACGGGGCCTTTTTAAATGCAATCCATAACCCGGATTTGCCAGGAACCCTTCTTACTCCTCCTACTTGCATGTGACACTGGGCTTAGGATCTGCATAGGAAACACACACACAAGCACACACCTACCTTTGTTGCCTGCAGATGCCTCCTTGGCTGTCCCCAAACGGTATCAAACCAACACCCACGGGAAGCTGTAAGCATAGAGGACATGCCTGCACCCCATTGGACTTACCTGTGTGGGTTAAACCCGGGTTATTTGACAACCTATGGCGGTGATGGTTCTGCTCAGGCAGAGCAGTGCTGATGCTCCTCATAAAGCTGTCGCTGCTGTGAAGGTTCTAGGTGACATCACAAATCCCTATGGTTACATACACAACAAAGCTGGGTTGTTGTTGTTTACACTCTGCAAGGCCTGTGGAAGTGAGTGACATCATAGCACTGTAGTTCTGAGGGTTCTAGATGGATGCAACAATCTCCTGTTGCTTCTATGAAGGCCATAATAGACGACATCACCAAACAGCTCCATAGTCACATACACAGCAAAGGAGAGATGTTGTTTACACCTAGTGATGTCAGTGGTATTGAGTGACATCACAGCACAGTGCTAAGGCTCCTGGGCCTGGACACAGCAGCGGCTGCAATATCTCAACGGAGAATACGTTTATATATATGTGTGTGTGTGCGCGTATATATATATATATATATATATATATATATATATATATTTCTCCGCCGAAATCACTTTTAAACCCATTTCCACCTTTTTTTCCCTTCTCTTCCTCTTACTTTTTTTTCACGTTTTTTTACGTTTTTCTCCTTTTCGCCTCTTTTCTGGGCGTATTATTCTTCTTTTTCTTCTTTTTTTTCGTCTAATGCATACCCCATCAGTGCAGCAATGCTTATTCAATACCGCCAGCAGATGGAGACACTGGGGGATAATTTTCTAAGGATTTATACTGATTTTTCCTGTCTGAATTTGTCGCACAGAAAGTTGCAGGCCAAATATGTGTGACATTTCTGCGACTTTAGCTTCTAGAGCATTTTTACAACATTATACATAGGTGCTGAATACATAAAAAGCGACTGTTCAGCGACAGACAAGTCGCATCGGCTGAAAGTAGGCCAGAATGTCAGTCCATGTTGGAGCAGGTTTAGATACAGTCTAAAGTATAGATCTCAAAGTCTGTGCACAGAATTTAGCAAGGGCCTCGCACCTTCTGATGCATCAGGTAGGTGCACAATAGCATAGCCTAACCCTCTGTACTTTGGTCTATATTGATGCGGGACATAGACAGCCAGCTGATGACCAATCCATTAGTGCAATGGATGGCTGGAAGCATTTGTCTTTGCCTTTGCAATACCACAGAAGCAATGCATGGTCAATGTACAGCAATGACACACCTGTGTGAACAGCCAGGAGACCCCCCCCCCCCCCCCCATGTTATGTTACATAGTTACATAGTTAGTACGGTCGAAAAAAGACATATGTCCATCAAGTTCAACCAGGGAATTAAGGGGTAGGGGTGTGGCGCGATATTGGGGAAGGGATGAGATTTTATATTTCTTCATAAGCATTAATCTTATTTTGTCAATTAGGAACATTCAGCACCCACCCGCTATCAAGGCAGCTGCCTATCATGTCATGCCCTACCTGCACAGGTGTGCTGGCTACTCAAATGATCCAATTAAGGAGGCCATTTAGTCAGCAGCAGCAGAAGTCCTGTGCCGGGACGCTCCAACAGCGGCCAGACACAAGCAGAAGCAGAAGCAGCAGAAGCAGCAGCAGCACCACCTTTTGTTTTTTGGCTGCAGCAGCAGCAAGGCCCACAGGGCTGGCTAACTGGCTAGCCAGCAAGCAGGTAGCAATGAAAGTAGGAATCTTTCTTTTTAACCCTGTAAGGGGGTGGTGCACTGTACCCGAAGATACTGCCATATCGGGTCAATGCATAGGGCGACGGAAGCAAGCTTCGAAATCGGCCCCCGTTCTCAAAAATCCATTTAATATATGGTCCCCAGATAGGGGACGTATCAGATATTAAACTGATAAGAACAGATACTACACTTGATCTTAGCCAAAAGGCCGAGAAGCGATAACCGTGAAAGGGGCGGGCCCAACAAGGTGCCCTTCATGGGCACTATCACTGCTTGCTGTCAGGGAGGCTGCCAGACAATTTTCCATGCACACTCTGGGCTGGGGGGCAGTCAACCACCAGTACACACAGCAGAACCTAAACCCATACCATTATTGCTAAGCAGCAAGACAGGGGCCCATTGCACTCCCACGGGGCCTTTTTAAATGCAATCCATAACCCGGATTTGCCAGGAACCCTTCTTACTCCTCCTACTTGCATGTGACACTGGGCTTAGGATCTGCATAGGAAACACACACACAAGCACACACCTACCTTTGTTGCCTGCAGATGCCTCCTTGGCTGTCCCCAAACGGTATCAAACCAACACCCACGGGAAGCTGTAAGCATAGAGGACATGCCTGCACCCCATTGGACTTACCTGTGTGGGTTAAACCCGGGTTATTTGACAACCTATGGCGGTGATGGTTCTGCTCAGGCAGAGCAGTGCTGATGCTCCTCATAAAGCTGTCGCTGCTGTGAAGGTTCTAGGTGACATCACAAATCCCTATGGTTACATACACAACAAAGCTGGGTTGTTGTTGTTTACACTCTGCAAGGCCTGTGGAAGTGAGTGACATCATAGCACTGTAGTTCTGAGGGTTCTAGATGGATGCAACAATCTCCTGTTGCTTCTATGAAGGCCATAATAGACGACATCACCAAACAGCTCCATAGTCACATACACAGCAAAGGAGAGATGTTGTTTACACCTAGTGATGTCAGTGGTATTGAGTGACATCACAGCACAGTGCTAAGGCTCCTGGGCCTGGACACAGCAGCGGCTGCAATATCTCAACGGAGAATACGTTTATATATATATGTGTGTGTGTGCGCGTATATATATATATATATATATATATATATATATATATATTTCTCCGCCGAAATCACTTTTAAACCCATTTCCACCTTTTTTTCCCTTCTCTTCCTCTTGCTTTTTTTTCACGTTTTTTTTACGTTTTTCTCCTTTTCGCCTCTTTTCTGGGCGTATTATTCTTCTTTTTCTTCTTTTTTTTCGTCTAATGCATACCCCATCAGTGCAGCAATGCTTATTCAATACCGCCAGCAGATGGAGACACTGGGGGATAATTTTCTAAGGATTTATACTGATTTTTCCTGTCTGAATTTGTCGCACAGAAAGTTGCAGGCCAAATATGTGTGACATTTCTGCGACTTTAGCTTCTAGAGCATTTTTACAACATTATACATAGGTGCTGAATACATAAAAAGCGACTGTTCAGCGACAGACAAGTCGCATCGGCTGAAAGTAGGCCAGAATGTCAGTCCATGTTGGAGCAGGTTTAGATACAGTCTAAAGTATAGATCTCAAAGTCTGTGCACAGAATTTAGCAAGGGCCTCGCACCTTCTGATGCATCAGGTAGGTGCACAATAGCATAGCCTAACCCTCTGTACTTTGGTCTATATTGATGCGGGACATAGACAGCCAGCTGATGACCAATCCATTAGTGCAATGGATGGCTGGAAGCATTTGTCTTTGCCTTTGCAATACCACAGAAGCAATGCATGGTCAATGTACAGCAATGACACACCTGTGTGAACAGCCAGGAGACCCCCCCCCCCCCCATGTTATGTTACATAGTAACATAGTTAGTACGGTCGAAAAAAGACATATGTCCATCAAGTTCAACCAGGGAATTAAGGGGTAGGGGTGTGGCGCGATATTGGGGAAGGGATGAGATTTTATATTTCTTCATAAGCATTAATCTTATTTTGTCAATTAGGAACATTCAGCACCCACCCGCTATCAAGGCAGCTGCCTATCATGTCATGCCCTACCTGCACAGGTGTGCTGGCTACTCAAATGATCCAATTAAGGAGGCCATTTAGTCAGCAGCAGCAGAAGTCCTGTGCCTGGACGCTCCAACAGCGGCCAGACACAAGCAGAAGCAGAAGCAGCAGAAGCAGCAGCAGCACCACCTTTTGTTTTTTGGCTGCAGCAGCAGCAAGGCCCACAGGGCTGGCTAGCTGGCTAGCCAGCAAGCAGGTAGCAATGAAAGTAGGAATCTTTCTTTTTAACCCTGTAAGGGGGTGGTGCACTGTACCCGAAGATACTGCCATATCGGGTCAATGCATAGGGCGACGGAAGCAAGCTTCGAAATCGGCCCCCGTTCTCAAAAATCCATTTAATATATGGTCCCCAGATAGGGGACGTATCAGATATTAAACTGATAAGAACAGATACTACACTTGATCTTAGCCAAAAGGCCGAGAAGCGATAACCGTGAAAGGGGCGGGCCCAACAAGGTGCCCTTCATGGGCACTATCACTGCTTGCTGTCAGGGAGGCTGCCAGACAATTTTCCATGCACACTCTGGGCTGGGGGGCAGTCAACCACCAGTACACACAGCAGAACCTAAACCCATACCATTATTGCTAAGCAGCAAGACAGGGGCCCATTGCACTCCCACGGGGTCTTTTTAAATGCAATCCATAACCCGGATTTGCCAGGAACCCTTCTTACTCCTCCTACTTGCATGTGACACTGGGCTTAGGATCTGCATAGGAAACACACACACAAGCACACACCTACCTTTGTTGCCTGCAGATGCCTCCTTGGCTGTCCCCAAACGGTATCAAACCAACACCCACGGGAAGCTGTAAGCATAGAGGACATGCCTGCACCCCATTGGACTTACCTGTGTGGGTTAAACCCGGGTTATTTGACAACCTATGGCGGTGATGGTTCTGCTCAGGCAGAGCAGTGCTGATGCTCCTCATAAAGCTGTCGCTGCTGTGAAGGTTCTAGGTGACATCACAAATCCCTATGGTTACATACACAACAAAGCTGGGTTGTTGTTGTTTACACTCTGCAAGGCCTGTGGAAGTGAGTGACATCATAGCACTGTAGTTCTGAGGGTTCTAGATGGATGCAACAATCTCCTGTTGCTTCTATGAAGGCCATAATAGACGACATCACCAAACAGCTCCATAGTCACATACACAGCAAAGGAGAGATGTTGTTTACACCTAGTGATGTCAGTGGTATTGAGTGACATCACAGCACAGTGCTAAGGCTCCTGGGCCTGGACACAGCAGCGGCTGCAATATCTCAACGGAGAATACGTTTATATATATGTGTGTGTGTGCGCGTATATATATATATATATATATATATATATATATATATATATATTTCTCCGCCGAAATCACTTTTAAACCCATTTCCACCTTTTTTTCCCTTCTCTTCCTCTTACTTTTTTTTCACGTTTTTTTACGTTTTTCTCCTTTTCGCCTCTTTTCTGGGCGTATTATTCTTCTTTTTCTTCTTTTTTTTCGTCTAATGCATACCCCATCAGTGCAGCAATGCTTATTCAATACCGCCAGCAGATGGAGACACTGGGGGATAATTTTCTAAGGATTTATACTGATTTTTCCTGTCTGAATTTGTCGCACAGAAAGTTGCAGGCCAAATATGTGTGACATTTCTGCGACTTTAGCTTCTAGAGCATTTTTACAACATTATACATAGGTGCTGAATACATAAAAAGCGACTGTTCAGCGACAGACAAGTCGCATCGGCTGAAAGTAGGCCAGAATGTCAGTCCATGTTGGAGCAGGTTTAGATACAGTCTAAAGTATAGATCTCAAAGTCTGTGCACAGAATTTAGCAAGGGCCTCGCACCTTCTGATGCATCAGGTAGGTGCACAATAGCATAGCCTAACCCTCTGTACTTTGGTCTATATTGATGCGGGACATAGACAGCCAGCTGATGACCAATCCATTAGTGCAATGGATGGCTGGAAGCATTTGTCTTTGCCTTTGCAATACCACAGAAGCAATGCATGGTCAATGTACAGCAATGACACACCTGTGTGAACAGCCAGGAGACCCCCCCCCCCCCCATGTTATGTTACATAGTTACATAGTTAGTACGGTCGAAAAAAGACATATGTCCATCAAGTTCAACCAGGGAATTAAGGGGTAGGGGTGTGGCGCGATATTGGGGAAGGGATGAGATTTTATATTTCTTCATAAGCATTAATCTTATTTTGTCAATTAGGAACATTCAGCACCCACCCGCTATCAAGGCAGCTGCCTATCATGTCATGCCCTACCTGCACAGGTGTGCTGGCTACTCAAATGATCCAATTAAGGAGGCCATTTAGTCAGCAGCAGCAGAAGTCCTGTGCCTGGACGCTCCAACAGCGGCCAGACACAAGCAGAAGCAGAAGCAGCAGAAGCAGCAGCAGCACCACCTTTTGTTTTTTGGCTGCAGCAGCAGCAAGGCCCACAGGGCTGGCTAGCTGGCTAGCCAGCAAGCAGGTAGCAATGAAAGTAGGAATCTTTCTTTTTAACCCTGTAAGGGGGTGGTGCACTGTACCCGAAGATACTGCCATATCAGGTCAATGCATAGGGCGACGGAAGCAAGCTTCGAAATCGGCCCCCGTTCTCAAAAATCCATTTAATATATGGTCCCCAGATAGGGGACGTATCAGATATTAAACTGATAAGAACAGATACTACACTTGATCTTAGCCAAAAGGCCGAGAAGCGATAACCGTGAAAGGGGCGGGCCCAACAAGGTGCCCTTCATGGGCACTATCACTGCTTGCTGTCAGGGAGGCTGCCAGACAATTTTCCATGCACACTCTGGGCTGGGGGGCAGTCAACCACCAGTACACACAGCAGAACCTAAACCCATACCATTATTGCTAAGCAGCAAGACAGGGGCCCATTGCACTCCCACGGGGCCTTTTTAAATGCAATCCATAACCCGGATTTGCCAGGAACCCTTCTTACTCCTCCTACTTGCATGTGACACTGGGCTTAGGATCTGCATAGGAAACACACACACAAGCACACACCTACCTTTGTTGCCTGCAGATGCCTCCTTGGCTGTCCCCAAACGGTATCAAACCAACACCCACGGGAAGCTGTAAGCATAGAGGACATGCCTGCACCCCATTGGACTTACCTGTGTGGGTTAAACCCGGGTTATTTGACAACCTATGGCGGTGATGGTTCTGCTCAGGCAGAGCAGTGCTGATGCTCCTCATAAAGCTGTCGCTGCTGTGAAGGTTCTAGGTGACATCACAAATCCCTATGGTTACATACACAACAAAGCTGGGTTGTTGTTGTTTACACTCTGCAAGGCCTGTGGAAGTGAGTGACATCATAGCACTGTAGTTCTGAGGGTTCTAGATGGATGCAACAATCTCCTGTTGCTTCTATGAAGGCCATAATAGACGACATCACCAAACAGCTCCATAGTCACATACACAGCAAAGGAGAGATGTTGTTTACACCTAGTGATGTCAGTGGTATTGAGTGACATCACAGCACAGTGCTAAGGCTCCTGGGCCTGGACACAGCAGCGGCTGCAATATCTCAACGGAGAATACGTTTATATATATGTGTGTGTGTGCGCGTATATATATATATATATATATATATATATATATATATATTTCTCCGCCGAAATCACTTTTAAACCCATTTCCACCTTTTTTTCCCTTCTCTTCCTCTTACTTTTTTTTCACGTTTTTTTACGTTTTTCTCCTTTTCGCCTCTTTTCTGGGCGTATTATTCTTCTTTTTCTTCTTTTTTTTCGTCTAATGCATACCCCATCAGTGCAGCAATGCTTATTCAATACCGCCAGCAGATGGAGACACTGGGGGATAATTTTCTAAGGATTTATACTGATTTTTCCTGTCTGAATTTGTCGCACAGAAAGTTGCAGGCCAAATATGTGTGACATTTCTGCGACTTTAGCTTCTAGAGCATTTTTACAACATTATACATAGGTGCTGAATACATAAAAAGCGACTGTTCAGCGACAGACAAGTCGCATCGGCTGAAAGTAGGCCAGAATGTCAGTCCATGTTGGAGCAGGTTTAGATACAGTCTAAAGTATAGATCTCAAAGTCTGTGCACAGAATTTAGCAAGGGCCTCGCACCTTCTGATGCATCAGGTAGGTGCACAATAGCATAGCCTAACCCTCTGTACTTTGGTCTATATTGATGCGGGACATAGACAGCCAGCTGATGACCAATCCATTAGTGCAATGGATGGCTGGAAGCATTTGTCTTTGCCTTTGCAATACCACAGAAGCAATGCATGGTCAATGTACAGCAATGACACACCTGTGTGAACAGCCAGGAGACCCCCCCCCCCCCCCATGTTATGTTACATAGTTACATAGTTAGTACGGTCGAAAAAAGACATATGTCCATCAAGTTCAACCAGGGAATTAAGGGGTAGGGGTGTGGCGCGATATTGGGGAAGGGATGAGATTTTATATTTCTTCATAAGCATTAATCTTATTTTGTCAATTAGGAACATTCAGCACCCACCCGCTATCAAGGCAGCTGCCTATCATGTCATGCCCTACCTGCACAGGTGTGCTGGCTACTCAAATGATCCAATTAAGGAGGCCATTTAGTCAGCAGCAGCAGAAGTCCTGTGCCTGGACGCTCCAACAGCGGCCAGACACAAGCAGAAGCAGAAGCAGCAGAAGCAGCAGCAGCAGCACCACCTTTTGTTTTTTGGCTGCAGCAGCAGCAAGGCCCACAGGGCTGGCTAGCTGGCTAGCCAGCAAGCAGGTAGCAATGAAAGTAGGAATCTTTCTTTTTAACCCTGTAAGGGGGTGGTGCACTGTACCCGAAGATACTGCCATATCGGGTCAATGCATAGGGCGACGGAAGCAAGCTTCGAAATCGGCCCCCGTTCTCAAAAATCCATTTAATATATGGTCCCCAGATAGGGGACGTATCAGATATTAAACTGATAAGAACAGATACTACACTTGATCTTAGCCAAAAGGCCGAGAAGCGATAACCGTGAAAGGGGCGGGCCCAACAAGGTGCCCTTCATGGGCACTATCACTGCTTGCTGTCAGGGAGGCTGCCAGACAATTTTCCATGCACACTCTGGGCTGGGGGGCAGTCAACCACCAGTACACACAGCAGAACCTAAACCCATACCATTATTGCTAAGCAGCAAGACAGGGGCCCATTGCACTCCCACGGGGCCTTTTTAAATGCAATCCATAACCCGGATTTGCCAGGAACCCTTCTTACTCCTCCTACTTGCATGTGACACTGGGCTTAGGATCTGCATAGGAAACACACACACAAGCACACACCTACCTTTGTTGCCTGCAGATGCCTCCTTGGCTGTCCCCAAACGGTATCAAACCAACACCCACGGGAAGCTGTAAGCATAGAGGACATGCCTGCACCCCATTGGACTTACCTGTGTGGGTTAAACCCGGGTTATTTGACAACCTATGGCGGTGATGGTTCTGCTCAGGCAGAGCAGTGCTGATGCTCCTCATAAAGCTGTCGCTGCTGTGAAGGTTCTAGGTGACATCACAAATCCCTATGGTTACATACACAACAAAGCTGGGTTGTTGTTGTTTACACTCTGCAAGGCCTGTGGAAGTGAGTGACATCATAGCACTGTAGTTCTGAGGGTTCTAGATGGATGCAACAATCTCCTGTTGCTTCTATGAAGGCCATAATAGACGACATCACCAAACAGCTCCATAGTCACATACACAGCAAAGGAGAGATGTTGTTTACACCTAGTGATGTCAGTGGTATTGAGTGACATCACAGCACAGTGCTAAGGCTCCTGGGCCTGGACACAGCAGCGGCTGCAATATCTCAACGGAGAATACGTTTATATATATATGTGTGTGTGTGCGCGTATATATATATATATATATATATATATATATATATTTCTCCGCCGAAATCACTTTTAAACCCATTTCCACCTTTTTTTCCCTTCTCTTCCTCTTGCTTTTTTTTCACGTTTTTTTACGTTTTTCTCCTTTTCGCCTCTTTTCTGGGCGTATTATTCTTCTTTTTCTTCTTTTTTTTCGTCTAATGCATACCCCATCAGTGCAGCAATGCTTATTCAATACCGCCAGCAGATGGAGACACTGGGGGATAATTTTCTAAGGATTTATACTGATTTTTCCTGTCTGAATTTGTCGCACAGAAAGTTGCAGGCCAAATATGTGTGACATTTCTGCGACTTTAGCTTCTAGAGCATTTTTACAACATTATACATAGGTGCTGAATACATAAAAAGCGACTGTTCAGCGACAGACAAGTCGCATCGGCTGAAAGTAGGCCAGAATGTCAGTCCATGTTGGAGCAGGTTTAGATACAGTCTAAAGTATAGATCTCAAAGTCTGTGCACAGAATTTAGCAAGGGCCTCGCACCTTCTGATGCATCAGGTAGGTGCACAATAGCATAGCCTAACCCTCTGTACTTTGGTCTATATTGATGCGGGACATAGACAGCCAGCTGATGACCAATCCATTAGTGCAATGGATGGCTGGAAGCATTTGTCTTTGCCTTTGCAATACCACAGAAGCAATGCATGGTCAATGTACAGCAATGACACACCTGTGTGAACAGCCAGGAGACCCCCCCCCCCCCCCCCATGTTATGTTACATAGTTACATAGTTAGTACGGTCGAAAAAAGACATATGTCCATCAAGTTCAACCAGGGAATTAAGGGGTAGGGGTGTGGCGCGATATTGGGGAAGGGATGAGATTTTATATTTCTTCATAAGCATTAATCTTATTTTGTCAATTAGGAACATTCAGCACCCACCCGCTATCAAGGCAGCTGCCTATCATGTCATGCCCTACCTGCACAGGTGTGCTGGCTACTCAAATGATCCAATTAAGGAGGCCATTTAGTCAGCAGCAGCAGAAGTCCTGTGCCTGGACGCTCCAACAGCGGCCAGACACAAGCAGAAGCAGAAGCAGCAGAAGCAGCAGCAGCACCACCTTTTGTTTTTTGGCTGCAGCAGCAGCAAGGCCCACAGGGCTGGCTAGCTGGCTAGCCAGCAAGCAGGTAGCAATGAAAGTAGGAATCTTTCTTTTTAACCCTGTAAGGGGGTGGTGCACTGTACCCGAAGATACTGCCATATCGGGTCAATGCATAGGGCGACGGAAGCAAGCTTCGAAATCGGCCCCCGTTCTCAAAAATCCATTTAATATATGGTCCCCAGATAGGGGACGTATCAGATATTAAACTGATAAGAACAGATTTTTTTTTTTTTTTTTATTGAAAAGGAAATATACAATACATAACCAAGTAAATCATTCACAAAATCTGAAAACACATGAATAACACATATTTGACATATACAATATATACAGGAAGCATGTCTTTACATGTACATATAACAAAAAGCTTTCCCTTCATGACTTTCCCTCAGAAAAAATAAATTGCAGCGGATTCTGTCCCTCCAACTGTCCCTTCATATCAGGATATAATCTGTAAGAAAAGAAAAAGAAAGACAAATAAGAATACACTCATAACCAGTGCTTCCATTTTTTGTGTTTCCAGATCCCCTCTGCATCATCAGAACCATAGTTTTTCCTATCACATAATAAGTAAAGGTAAATTTTACCACGGATCATGCCCAGACACTCCTTCACACTTACTTCAGTTTGATTGAAAATCCTAATATTCCTTACATCCCACAGAACCTCTTTTACACAATTTACTATGAACCATAACACTCTTGCCTTCTCTCTCTCCACTGCACACAAACCAAACATCATCATATTAAAGGATAAGATTTCAATTCCAGTAAGATTTTTAATTAGACCAGACATTTTTCTCCACACAGACTTCGCATAACCACACTCCCAAAACACATGTACATAATTCTCACATCCACCGCAACCATCCCTGGGACACACTTCACTGTCTACCAATCTCCTTCTCCTCTGAAATTCCCTTGTTGGCAGACACCCATGAGCTAACATCCAAGACAAGTCCTTTTGTTTATTTGTCAGTTCCTTGTGACTGACATTTTTCCACACTACCTTACAATCCTTCTCAGACAGACCTCCCACACATTCCACTGTTTCTCTCTGCTCCAACACTTTCATCACCTTCTTACTATCATTCCATTCAGTCACACATTCCAGATTATTTTTCCTGACACACCGCCCTATTCTCTGATAGAACCAAGGAACCTCAAAACTTACAGGTACCCTTAAGTCCCTTTCCATTAGCTTATATTTCAACAACACATTACCAGCCAAATACCTTACCATGCACCCAAACACACATTCCTTCTTACTTACAGCGAGACAAAAACTGACATACTTCACAGCCAGGAACACATCCACATTCATCATTCCTTTCCCACCATGCATTCTGCTTTTCACCACCTTCCCACGACTCAATTTCTCCATCCTTGAATTCCATAAGAAAACAAAGATCTGCCTGATAATTCTTGCCAGACACCTATCCGGTGGAGGAAACACATAATTAACATAAAGCAAAATAGGAATTATAACAGCTTTAATAACCAGAATCCTTCCCTCAATCGATAAAGTCCTTAAAGACCAGAAGTTTATTTTATTCCCCACCCTCCCCAAAACCCTCTCCCAACTTTCTTTCCCATACAAATCATTATCAAACACCACCCCAAGCACTTCCACACCCCCCTCTCTCACAGGCCACTCGCACAACCCACTCTCTCCCCACCCCTCAAAAAATTTACAACCACTCTTCCCAACATTAAGCTTAAACCCACTCATTAAACAGAAACACTCAATCAATAACTTAGCACGCCTTACCCCTGCCATTGACTTACATACAACAGTAACATCATCCATGTAACCAATCACTCGCATATCCTTCCCATGACTACCAGGTATTTCTATACCCCGCATCACCTTATCTCTCCTAATCATCCCCAACAAAGGCTCAATCATACAAATAAAAAGAATTGGCGACAGGGGACACCCCTGCCGCACTCCAGATTTTATACTCACCTCCCTACTCAGAAAACCATTGACCTGAATCTTACTATAAATGTCCCTATACAAACATTCAATCCACTTCACCATTCTGTCCGGCACATTCATTCTCCTCAAAACCCTAAACAATAAATCATGCACCACCCTATCATACGCTTTTTCAAAATCCACCGTAACAACAGCCACACCTTGCTTCCTAGTTTTACAGTCCCACAATACATCCCTCAGACCTAACAGACATTCAGAAATCCTACGGTCAGGCACTGCACACATTTGCTCCTCACCTACCATACAATCAATCACATCCTTTAACCTATTCGCAATAACTTTAGCAATAATTTTGTAATCACAATTCAAGAGCGCTATAGGCCTCCAATTTTTAAGATCCCTCTTATCCCCTTTTTTAAACAATAACACAGTCACACTCTCACTCATACTTTTAGATAACTTCCCTCTCCTAAGTACTTCCTTACACACCTCCCATACATAATCCCCTAACATATCCCAAAACACAAGATAAAATTCCACAGGCAAACCATCACTCCCTGCCACCTTTCCTTTCTTCATCCCATTCACAGCATCCTCCACCTCACTCTTCCTCACATCCTCTTCCATAAAGAACCCATCAATTTCATCCAAACGCTTATCCACATATCCCAAACATTCCTCCTCTAGAGTCACGTCCCGCTCCTTCTCCGTGAATAAATCAGAATAAAACTTCCACACTTCCTCTAACACCTCATCCTTACCAAAGACCTCTACCCCATCATTCTTAAAAACACTCATCATCTCAGTTTTTTTACTGAATGCCTTTTTAAAGAAAAATTTGCTACATTTCTCATCCTTCTCTTTCACTTCAACCCTAGCCTGTGCAATAATCTTCCTTCCATTCCTCTCCAGACACTCATTCACACTTCCACGAGCTTCCTCAATCTCCTTCTCAACACTCATCCCCAAACGCCTCAATTCATACAAATACTCTAACCTTCTTTGCCATCTCTCATACTCTTCTCTATCTTTCCTCCCTTTCTCACACCCTTTTTTAATAAAAAACCTTTTAGTCTCTAACTTCACCCACTCCCACCACTCAACCACACTATAAAATGCATCCTTCCTCAACACCCATCCATCAAAACGCTCCCTATATTCTTGTAATACACATTCATTATCCAATAAAGACACATTCAACTTCCAAACACCCTTTCCATACTCACTTACACCACCACCTTTTACCACACACTCAATCCAGGCATGATCCGTGAACGGTAACCTCCTCCGTCTGAAATTAGAAACAGACATTAGTTTTGAGACAAAAATGAAATCAATTCGCGAACTTGTATTGTTAGAAAAATATGTATAACCGATAGTACCATCATTATGGGCAACAAAGGAATCCTTTAACCCAAATAAATTTACAATCTCTTTAAGCTGCTTACTAGTACTGTCTAAACCAGACCCACCACCCACCGTAGTACTACTCCTATCCCCCTCTGTTATTATACAATTGAAATCCCCTATAAGGAACACATCATCCCTCCCACTCAAAAAGAAATATAATTTCTCAAACACCTCCCCTCTTTCCTTCCTCCCAGTTGGAGCATAAACATTAATTACTTTATATGTGAAACCCCTGAAAATAAAATGCACTAATAATACCCTACCCGGAACAATATGGACAACTTTTTTAACAACAAACTCATTACTTTTGAACAAAATCCCCACCCCCGAATTACGTTCCATTGAACCAGACCATACCGATTGCCCATAAGGCCAGGAGATATTTGGCTCCCCATCCAAGCAGCACTCCTGGAGACCTAAAACATCAAAAGAATATCCAGAAAGTAAATCAAAAATGGCGGATCTCCTTTCTAAAGATCTAATACTGCGGACATTTAGAGAACCAATTGTTAAACTCATTCAAACATTTGAAGGAAAAAAAGGAAATACAAAATCAAGCATTATCAAAAGGAGGCCTAGCCTTTCCCCGACCTCTACCCTTATTTTTTGCCTCCCCTTCCTTAAACTTAAGAGTCTTTGTCAATTTTTTGACTGAACATTCCTCCAAATAACCTGTGCCCAGGGAGGATAAAGAGGAGTCAGAATCAATCTGACATGACGACCCTCCACCTGCCTCCTCCCTTCCCGGGCTAGGAAAGTCCTCAATCCTTTGACTCTGAGGAGTCGGACAGTCATCCTCCGATTCTTCCACCGGCATCTTTCTCTTCAAGGATTCTTTGTCCACAGTCATCTCCTCTGGGGGATCAGAGGCCTCCGAAACAGATGCCCCCGAAACAGACTCCGCCTTCTCCCCCTCTGCCACCAAAGCATCCGGAACAGACCTAGAAAT
This sequence comes from Hyla sarda, assembly GCF_029499605.1. NCBI lineage: Eukaryota > Metazoa > Chordata > Amphibia > Anura > Hylidae > Hyla > Hyla sarda. The sequence goes on along the minus strand of NW_026610938.1, from coordinate 503,148 downwards.
GGAAGGAAAAACAGGGGCAGACTCTGCTTCACTGGTCAGCACGCTAACCTCTGCATCGCCTGCCCTGGCAGCATTGGAGTCCTCAGGAACTGTCCCACCTCGAAGAGCCATTGCATATGATCGGGGTGCCCCGGACTGGTAAGTGGGGCAACTCCTAGCCAGGTGATCCGAAGAACCACAGAAATGACACTTGCGTTTCTCGGGACAGTCTGCAGTGCGGTGATCAGGCTTGTGGCAGTTCCTGCAAACTTGCCCGGTTGTACAGTTCTCTCTGGTATGACCAAAGCAAAAACAGTCCCGGCAAAAACTTGGCATCCCCGGGTAGTGCAGAAACCCCCTGTTGTTCCCTATCGCAAAGTTCTGCGGGGGGTGACAAAAACCTTCAGCACCACCCTCGGGGGCAGGCCTAAACTCCACCCAAAAACGTCTCATGCCTGTGAAAGTCCCCAGGATGTTATTTTTCCTCTCCGCACCAGAAACAGACACACAATACCTTCTTAGAAAGGTCTGGATCTCCTCATCCCGCACAAAAGGGTTGTACATATGCACTACCACTGGAACTTTCTTAGGCCGAGCCTCGCAGGAAATGAATCGGATCCCTTGTAGGTCAGGGTGAGAAGCATTCTCCTTACTCCGGTAGAGACAGGTACGGAGATCATCCAGGTTGTAGAAGGTCACGTCAAAGAATCCTTGGCTGGGAAAGACCTGGACACAGAAGATGGAAGCATGCGGCATCCTCAGCACTCCCTCCACGACCTTCTGCTGGACATGCAAAATCCCGTAGGCACTCCTCTTTTCCTCCTCGATAAACAGCCGTACTGTATTAGGAGCGTTCGGCGCATTAGCCATCCTCTCCGGCAGACCCGTCCTCCGATGATCACCTTCCCGTTATCCTGGGACTAAGCCCTCTCCCCAATAGCAGCAGGTGGGTGAAGCCCAGGCAATAAACCTGGGCGATCCCACAAGGCCGAGGAGAGGGGTACCCGAATACCTTAGGGCAAGACACTTGATCTTAGCCAAAAGGCCGAGAAGCGATAACCGTGAAAGGGGCGGGCCCAACAAGGTGCCCTTCATGGGCACTATCACTGCTTGCTGTCAGGGAGGCTGCCAGACAATTTTCCATGCACACTCTGGGCTGGGGGGCAGTCAACCACCAGTACACACAGCAGAACCTAAACCCATACCATTATTGCTAAGCAGCAAGACAGGGGCCCATTGCACTCCCACGGGGCCTTTTTAAATGCAATCCATAACCCGGATTTGCCAGGAACCCTTCTTACTCCTCCTACTTGCATGTGACACTGGGCTTAGGATCTGCATAGGAAACACACACACAAGCACACACCTACCTTTGTTGCCTGCAGATGCCTCCTTGGCTGTCCCCAAACGGTATCAAACCAACACCCACGGGAAGCTGTAAGCATAGAGGACATGCCTGCACCCCATTGGACTTACCTGTGTGGGTTAAACCCGGGTTATTTGACAACCTATGGCGGTGATGGTTCTGCTCAGGCAGAGCAGTGCTGATGCTCCTCATAAAGCTGTCGCTGCTGTGAAGGTTCTAGGTGACATCACAAATCCCTATGGTTACATACACAACAAAGCTGGGTTGTTGTTGTTTACACTCTGCAAGGCCTGTGGAAGTGAGTGACATCATAGCACTGTAGTTCTGAGGGTTCTAGATGTATGCAACAATCTCCAGTTGCTTCTATGAAGGCCATAATAGACGACATCACCAAACAGCTCCATAGTCACATACACAGCAAAGGAGAGATGTTGTTTACACCTAGTGATGTCAGTGGTATTGAGTGACATCACAGCACAGTGCTAAGGCTCCTGGGCCTGGACACAGCAGCGGCTGCAATATCTCAACGGAGAATACGTTTATATATATGTGTGTGTGTGCGCGTATATATATATATATATATATATATATATATATATATATATATATTTCTCCGCCGAAATCACTTTTAAACCCATTTCCACCTTTTTTTCCCTTCTCTTCCTCTTACTTTTTTTTCACGTTTTTTTACGTTTTTCTCCTTTTCGCCTCTTTTCTGGGCGTATTATTCTTCTTTTTCTTCTTTTTTTTCGTCTAATGCATACCCCATCAGTGCAGCAATGCTTATTCAATACCGCCAGCAGATGGAGACACTGGAGGATAATTTTCTAAGGATTTATACTGATTTTTCCTGTCTGAATTTGTCGCACAGAAAGTTGCAGGCCAAATATGTGTGACATTTCTGCGACTTTAGCTTCTAGAGCATTTTTACAACATTATACATAGGTGCTGAATACATAAAAAGCGACTGTTCAGCGACAGACAAGTCGCATCGGCTGAAAGTAGGCCAGAATGTCAGTCCATGTTGGAGCAGGTTTAGATACAGTCTAAAGTATAGATCTCAAAGTCTGTGCACAGAATTTAGCAAGGGCCTCGCACCTTCTGATGCATCAGGTAGGTGCACAATAGCATAGCCTAACCCTCTGTACTTTGGTCTATATTGATGCGGGACATAGACAGCCAGCTGATGACCAATCCATTAGTGCAATGGATGGCTGGAAGCATTTGTCTTTGCCTTTGCAATACCACAGAAGCAATGCATGGTCAATGTACAGCAATGACACACCTGTGTGAACAGCCAGGAGACCCCCCCCCCCCCCATGTTATGTTACATAGTTACATAGTTAGTACGGTCGAAAAAAGACATATGTCCATCAAGTTCAACCAGGGAATTAAGGGGTAGGGGTGTGGCGCGATATTGGGGAAGGGATGAGATTTTATATTTCTTCATAAGCATTAATCTTATTTTGTCAATTAGGAACATTCAGCACCCACCCGCTATCAAGGCAGCTGCCTATCATGTCATGCCCTACCTGCACAGGTGTGCTGGCTACTCAAATGATCCAATTAAGGAGGCCATTTAGTCAGCAGCAGCAGAAGTCCTGTGCCTGGACGCTCCAACAGCGGCCAGACACAAGCAGAAGCAGAAGCAGCAGAAGCAGCAGCAGCAGCACCACCTTTTGTTTTTTGGCTGCAGCAGCAGCAAGGCCCACAGGGCTGGCTAGCTGGCTAGCCAGCAAGCAGGTAGCAATGAAAGTAGGAATCTTTCTTTTTAACCCTGTAAGGGGGTGGTGCACTGTACCCGAAGATACTGCCATATCGGGTCAATGCATAGGGCGACGGAAGCAAGCTTCGAAATCGGCCCCCGTTCTCAAAAATCCATTTAATATATGGTCCCCAGATAGGGGACGTATCAGATATTAAACTGATAAGAACAGATACTACACTTGATCTTAGCCAAAAGGCCGAGAAGCGATAACCGTGAAAGGGGCGGGCCCAACAAGGTGCCCTTCATGGGCACTATCACTGCTTGCTGTCAGGGAGGCTGCCAGACAATTTTCCATGCACACTCTGGGCTGGGGGGCAGTCAACCACCAGTACACACAGCAGAACCTAAACCCATACCATTATTGCTAAGCAGCAAGACAGGGGCCCATTGCACTCCCACGGGGCCTTTTTAAATGCAATCCATAACCCGGATTTGCCAGGAACCCTTCTTACTCCTCCTACTTGCATGTGACACTGGGCTTAGGATCTGCATAGGAAACACACACACAAGCACACACCTACCTTTGTTGCCTGCAGATGCCTCCTTGGCTGTCCCCAAACGGTATCAAACCAACACCCACGGGAAGCTGTAAGCATAGAGGACATGCCTGCACCCCATTGGACTTACCTGTGTGGGTTAAACCCGGGTTATTTGACAACCTATGGCGGTGATGGTTCTGCTCAGGCAGAGCAGTGCTGATGCTCCTCATAAAGCTGTCGCTGCTGTGAAGGTTCTAGGTGACATCACAAATCCCTATGGTTACATACACAACAAAGCTGGGTTGTTGTTGTTTACACTCTGCAAGGCCTGTGGAAGTGAGTGACATCATAGCACTGTAGTTCTGAGGGTTCTAGATGGATGCAACAATCTCCTGTTGCTTCTATGAAGGCCATAATAGACAACATCACCAAACAGCTCCATAGTCACATACACAGCAAAGGAGAGATGTTGTTTACACCTAGTGATGTCAGTGGTATTGAGTGACATCACAGCACAGTGCTAAGGCTCCTGGGCCTGGACACAGCAGCGGCTGCAATATCTCAACGGAGAATACGTTTATATATATGTGTGTGTGTGCGCGTATATATATATATATATATATATATATATATATATTTCTCCGCCGAAATCACTTTTAAACCCATTTCCACCTTTTTTTCCCTTCTCTTCCTCTTACTTTTTTTTCACGTTTTTTTACGTTTTTCTCCTTTTCGCCTCTTTTCTGGGCGTATTATTCTTCTTTTTCTTCTTTTTTTTCGTCTAATGCATACCCCATCAGTGCAGCAATGCTTATTCAATACCGCCAGCAGATGGAGACACTGGGGGATAATTTTCTAAGGATTTATACTGATTTTTCCTGTCTGAATTTGTCGCACAGAAAGTTGCAGGCCAAATATGTGTGACATTTCTGCGACTTTAGCTTCTAGAGCATTTTTACAACATTATACATAGGTGCTGAATACATAAAAAGCGACTGTTCAGCGACAGACAAGTCGCATCGGCTGAAAGTAGGCCAGAATGTCAGTCCATGTTGGAGCAGGTTTAGATACAGTCTAAAGTATAGATCTCAAAGTCTGTGCACAGAATTTAGCAAGGGCCTCGCACCTTCTGATGCATCAGGTAGGTGCACAATAGCATAGCCTAACCCTCTGTACTTTGGTCTATATTGATGCGGGACATAGACAGCCAGCTGATGACCAATCCATTAGTGCAATGGATGGCTGGAAGCATTTGTCTTTGCCTTTGCAATACCACAGAAGCAATGCATGGTCAATGTACAGCAATGACACACCTGTGTGAACAGCCAGGAGACCCCCCCCCCCCCCATGTTATGTTACATAGTTACATAGTTAGTACGGTCGAAAAAAGACATATGTCCATCAAGTTCAACCAGGGAATTAAGGGGTAGGGGTGTGGCGCGATATTGGGGAAGGGATGAGATTTTATATTTCTTCATAAGCATTAATCTTATTTTGTCAATTAGGAACATTCAGCACCCACCCGCTATCAAGGCAGCTGCCTATCATGTCATGCCCTACCTGCACAGGTGTGCTGGCTACTCAAATGATCCAATTAAGGAGGCCATTTAGTCAGCAGCAGCAGAAGTCCTGTGCCTGGACGCTCCAACAGCGGCCAGACACAAGCAGAAGCAGAAGCAGCAGAAGCAGCAGCAGCACCACCTTTTGTTTTTTGGCTGCAGCAGCAGCAAGGCCCACAGGGCTGGCTAGCTGGCTAGCCAGCAAGCAGGTAGCAATGAAAGTAGGAATCTTTCTTTTTAACCCTGTAAGGGGGTGGTGCACTGTACCCGAAGATACTGCCATATCGGGTCAATGCATAGGGCGACGGAAGCAAGCTTCGAAATCGGCCCCCGTTCTCAAAAATCCATTTAATATATGGTCCCCAGATAGGGGACGTATCAGATATTAAACTGATAAGAACAGATACTACACTTGATCTTAGCCAAAAGGCCGAGAAGCGATAACCGTGAAAGGGGCGGGCCCAACAAGGTGCCCTTCATGGGCACTATCACTGCTTGCTGTCAGGGAGGCTGCCAGACAATTTTCCATGCACACTCTGGGCTGGGGGGCAGTCAACCACCAGTACACACAGCAGAACCTAAACCCATACCATTATTGCTAAGCAGCAAGACAGGGGCCCATTGCACTCCCACGGGGCCTTTTTAAATGCAATCCATAACCCGGATTTGCCAGGAACCCTTCTTACTCCTCCTACTTGCATGTGACACTGGGCTTAGGATCTGCATAGGAAACACACACACAAGCACACACCTACCTTTGTTGCCTGCAGATGCCTCCTTGGCTGTCCCCAAACGGTATCAAACCAACACCCACGGGAAGCTGTAAGCATAGAGGACATGCCTGCACCCCATTGGACTTACCTGTGTGGGTTAAACCCGGGTTATTTGACAACCTATGGCGGTGATGGTTCTGCTCAGGCAGAGCAGTGCTGATGCTCCTCATAAAGCTGTCGCTGCTGTGAAGGTTCTAGGTGACATCACAAATCCCTATGGTTACATACACAACAAAGCTGGGTTGTTGTTGTTTACACTCTGCAAGGCCTGTGGAAGTGAGTGACATCATAGCACTGTAGTTCTGAGGGTTCTAGATGGATGCAACAATCTCCTGTTGCTTCTATGAAGGTCATAATAGACGACATCACCAAACAGCTCCATAGTCACATACACAGCAAAGGAGAGATGTTGTTTACACCTAGTGATGTCAGTGGTATTGAGTGACATCACAGCACAGTGCTAAGGCTCCTGGGCCTGGACACAGCAGCGGCTGCAATATCTCAACGGAGAATACGTTTATATATATATATGTGTGTGTGCGCGTATATATATATATATATATATATATATATATATATATATATATATATATTTCTCCGCCGAAATCACTTTTAAACCCATTTCCACCTTTTTTTCCCTTCTCTTCCTCTTACTTTTTTTTCACGTTTTTTTACGTTTTTCTCCTTTTCGCCTCTTTTCTGGGCGTATTATTCTTCTTTTTCTTCTTTTTTTCCGTCTAATGCATACCCCATCAGTGCAGCAATGCTTATTCAATACCGCCAGCAGATGGAGACACTGGGGGATAATTTTCTAAGGATTTATACTGATTTTTCCTGTCTGAATTTGTCGCACAGAAAGTTGCAGGCCAAATATGTGTGACATTTCTGCGACTTTAGCTTCTAGAGCATTTTTACAACATTATACATAGGTGCTGAATACATAAAAAGCGACTGTTCAGCGACAGACAAGTCGCATCGGCTGAAAGTAGGCCAGAATGTCAGTCCATGTTGGAGCAGGTTTAGATACAGTCTAAAGTATAGATCTCAAAGTCTGTGCACAGAATTTAGCAAGGGCCTCGCACCTTCTGATGCATCAGGTAGGTGCACAATAGCATAGCCTAACCCTCTGTACTTTGGTCTATATTGATGCGGTACATAGACAGCCAGCTGATGACCAATCCATTAGTGCAATGGATGGCTGGAAGCATTTGTCTTTGCCTTTGCAATACCACAGAAGCAATGCATGGTCAATGTACAGCAATGACACACCTGTGTGAACAGCCAGGAGACCCCCCCCCCCCCCATGTTATGTTACATAGTTACATAGTTAGTACGGTCGAAAAAAGACATATGTCCATCAAGTTCAACCAGGGAATTAAGGGGTAGGGGTGTGGCGCGATATTGGGGAAGGGATGAGATTTTATATTTCTTCATAAGCATTAATCTTATTTTGTCAATTAGGAACATTCAGCACCCACCCGCTATCAAGGCAGCTGCCTATCATGTCATGCCCTACCTGCACAGGTGTGCTGGCTACTCAAATGATCCAATTAAGGAGGCCATTTAGTCAGCAGCAGCAGAAGTCCTGTGCCTGGACGCTCCAACAGCGGCCAGACACAAGCAGAAGCAGAAGCAGCAGAAGCAGCAGCAGCACCACCTTTTGTTTTTTGGCTGCAGCAGCAGCAAGGCCCACAGGGCTGGCTAGCTGGCTAGCCAGTAAGCAGGTAGCAATGAAAGTAGGAATCTTTCTTTTTAACCCTGTAAGGGGGTGGTGCACTGTACCCGAAGATACTGCCATATCGGGTCAATGCATAGGGCGACGGAAGCAAGCTTCGAAATCGGCCCCCGTTCTCAAAAATCCATTTAATATATGGTCCCCAGATAGGGGACGTATCAGATATTAAACTGATAAGAACAGATACTACACTTGATCTTAGCCAAAAGGCCGAGAAGCGATAACCGTGAAAGGGGCGGGCCCAACAAGGTGCCCTTCATGGGCACTATCACTGCTTGCTGTCAGGGAGGCTGCCAGACAATTTTCCATGCACACTCTGGGCTGGGGGGCAGTCAACCACCAGTACACACAGCAGAACCTAAACCCATACCATTATTGCTAAGCAGCAAGACAGGGGCCCATTGCACTCCCACGGGGCCTTTTTAAATGCAATCCATAACCCGGATTTGCCAGGAACCCTTCTTACTCCTCCTACTTGCATGTGACACTGGGCTTAGGATCTGCATAGGAAACACACACACAAGCACACACCTACCTTTGTTGCCTGCAGATGCCTCCTTGGCTGTCCCCAAACGGTATCAAACCAACACCCACGGGAAGCTGTAAGCATAGAGGACATGCCTGCACCCCATTGGACTTACCTGTGTGGGTTAAACCCGGGTTATTTGACAACCTATGGCGGTGATGGTTCTGCTCAGGCAGAGCAGTGCTGATGCTCCTCATAAAGCTGTCGCTGCTGTGAAGGTTCTAGGTGACATCACAAATCCCTATGGTTACATACACAACAAAGCTGGGTTGTTGTTGTTTACACTCTGCAAGGCCTGTGGAAGTGAGTGACATCATAGCACTGTAGTTCTGAGGGTTCTAGATGGATGCAACAATCTCCTGTTGCTTCTATGAAGGCCATAATAGACGACATCACCAAACAGCTCCATAGTCACATACACAGCAAAGGAGAGATGTTGTTTACACCTAGTGATGTCAGTGGTATTGAGTGACATCACAGCACAGTGCTAAGGCTCCTGGGCCTGGACACAGCAGCGGCTGCAATATCTCAACGGAGAATACGTTTATATATATGTGTGTGTGTGCGCGTATATATATATATATATATATATATATATATATATATTTCTCCGCCGAAATCACTTTTAAACCCATTTCCACCTTTTTTTCCCTTCTCTTCCTCTTACTTTTTTTTCACGTTTTTTTACGTTTTTCTCCTTTTCGCCTCTTTTCTGGGCGTATTATTCTTCTTTTTCTTCTTTTTTTTCGTCTAATGCATACCCCATCAGTGCAGCAATGCTTATTCAATACCGCCAGCAGATGGAGACACTGGGGGATAATTTTCTAAGGATTTATACTGATTTTTCCTGTCTGAATTTGTCGCACAGAAAGTTGCAGGCCAAATATGTGTGACATTTCTGCGACTTTAGCTTCTAGAGCATTTTTACAACATTATACATAGGTGCTGAATACATAAAAAGCGACTGTTCAGCGACAGACAAGTCGCATCGGCTGAAAGTAGGCCAGAATGTCAGTCCATGTTGGAGCAGGTTTAGATACAGTCTAAAGTATAGATCTCAAAGTCTGTGCACAGAATTTAGCAAGGGCCTCGCACCTTCTGATGCATCAGGTAGGTGCACAATAGCATAGCCTAAGCCTCTGTACTTTGGTCTATATTGATGCGGGACATAGACAGCCAGCTGATGACCAATCCATTAGTGCAATGGATGGCTGGAAGCATTTGTCTTTGCCTTTGCAATACCACAGAAGCAATGCATGGTCAATGTACAGCAATGACACACCTGTGTGAACAGCCAGGAGACCCCCCCCCCCCCCATGTTATGTTACATAGTTACATAGTTAGTACGGTCGAAAAAAGACATATGTCCATCAAGTTCAACCAGGGAATTAAGGGGTAGGGGTGTGGCGCGATATTGGGGAAGGGATGAGATTTTATATTTCTTCATAAGCATTAATCTTATTTTGTCAATTAGGAACATTCAGCACCCACCCGCTATCAAGGCAGCTGCCTATCATGTCATGCCCTACCTGCACAGGTGTGCTGGCTACTCAAATGATCCAATTAAGGAGGCCATTTAGTCAGCAGCAGCAGAAGTCCTGTGCCTGGACGCTCCAACAGCGGCCAGACACAAGCAGAAGCAGAAGCAGCAGAAGCAGCAGCAGCACCACCTTTTGTTTTTTGGCTGCAGCAGCAGCAAGGCCCACAGGGCTGGCTAGCTGGCTAGCCAGCAAGCAGGTAGCAATGAAAGTAGGAATCTTTCTTTTTAACCCTGTAAGGGGGTGGTGCACTGTACCCGAAGATACTGCCATATCGGGTCAATGCATAGGGCGACGGAAGCAAGCTTCGAAATCGGCCCCCGTTCTCAAAAATCCATTTAATATATGGTCCCCAGATAGGGGACGTATCAGATATTAAACTGATAAGAACAGATACTACACTTGATCTTAGCCAAAAGGCCGAGAAGCGATAACCGTGAAAGGGGCGGGCCCAACAAGGTGCCCTTCATGGGCACTATCACTGCTTGCTGTCAGGGAGGCTGCCAGACAATTTTCCATGCACACTCTGGGCTGGGGGGCAGTCAACCACCAGTACACACAGCAGAACCTAAACCCATACCATTATTGCTAAGCAGCAAGACAGGGGCCCATTGCACTCCCACGGGGCCTTTTTAAATGCAATCCATAACCCGGATTTGCCAGGAACCCTTCTTACTCCTCCTACTTGCATGTGACACTGGGCTTAGGATCTGCATAGGAAACACACACACAAGCACACACCTACCTTTGTTGCCTGCAGATGCCTCCTTGGCTGTCCCCAAACGGTATCAAACCAACACCCACGGGAAGCTGTAAGCATAGAGGACATGCCTGCACCCCATTGGACTTACCTGTGTGGGTTAAACCCAGGTTATTTGACAACCTATGGCGGTGATGGTTCTGCTCAGACAGAGCAGTGCTGATGCTCCTCATAAAGCTGTCGCTGCTGTGAAGGTTCTAGGTGACATCACAAATCCCTATGGTTACATACACAACAAAGCTGGGTTGTTGTTGTTTACACTCTGCAAGGCCTGTGGAAGTGAGTGACATCATAGCACTGTAGTTCTGAGGGTTCTAGATGGATGCAACAATCTCCTGTTGCTTCTATGAAGGCCATAATAGACGACATCACCAAACAGCTCCATAGTCACATACACAGCAAAGGAGAGATGTTGTTTACACCTAGTGATGTCAGTGGTATTGAGTGACATCACAGCACAGTGCTAAGGCTCCTGGGCCTGGACACAGCAGCGGCTGCAATATCTCAACGGAGAATACGTTTATATATATGTGTGTGTGTGCGCGTATATATATATATATATATATATATATATATATATATATATATATTTCTCCGCCGAAATCACTTTTAAACCCATTTCCACCTTTTTTTCCCTTCTCTTCCTCTTACTTTTTTTTCACGTTTTTTTACGTTTTTCTCCTTTTCGCCTCTTTTCTGGGCGTATTATTCTTCTTTTTCTTCTTTTTTTTCGTCTAATGCATACCCCATCAGTGTAGCAATGCTTATTCAATACCGCCAGCAGATGGAGACACTGGGGGATAATTTTCTAAGGATTTATACTGATTTTTCCTGTCTGAATTTGTCGCACAGAAAGTTGCAGGCCAAATATGTGTGACATTTCTGCGACTTTAGCTTCTAGAGCATTTTTACAACATTATACATAGGTGCTGAATACATAAAAAGCGACTGTTCAGCGACAGACAAGTCGCATCGGCTGAAAGTAGGCCAGAATGTCAGTCCATGTTGGAGCAGGTTTAGATACAGTCTAAAGTATAGATCTCAAAGTCTGTGCACAGAATTTAGCAAGGGCCTCGCACCTTCTGATGCATCAGGTAGGTGCACAATAGCATAGCCTAACCCTCTGTACTTTGGTCTATATTGATGCGGGACATAGACAGCCAGCTGATGACCAATCCATTAGTGCAATGGATGGCTGGAAGCATTTGTCTTTGCCTTTGCAATACCACAGAAGCAATGCATGGTCAATGTACAGCAATGACACACCTGTGTGAACAGCCAGGAGACCCCCCCCCCCCCCCATGTTATGTTACATAGTTACATAGTTAGTACGGTCGAAAAAAGACATATGTCCATCAAGTTCAACCAGGGAATTAAGGGGTAGGGGTGTGGCGCGATATTGGGGAAGGGATGAGATTTTATATTTCTTCATAAGCATTAATCTTATTTTGTCAATTAGGAACATTCAGCACCCACCCGCTATCAAGGCAGCTGCCTATCATGTCATGCCCTACCTGCACAGGTGTGCTGGCTACTCAAATGTTCCAATTAAGGAGGCCATTTAGTCAGCAGCAGCAGAAGTCCTGTGCCTGGACGCTCCAACAGCGGCCAGACACAAGCAGAAGCAGAAGCAGCAGAAGCAGCAGAAGCAGCAGCAGCACCACCTTTTGTTTTTTGGCTGCAGCAGCAGCAAGGCCCACAGGGCTGGCTAGCTGGCTAGCCAGCAAGCAGGTAGCAATGAAAGTAGGAATCTTTCTTTTTAACCCTGTAAGGGGGTGGTGCACTGTACCCGAAGATACTGCCATATCGGGTCAATGCATAGGGCGACGGAAGCAAGCTTCGAAATCGGCCCCCGTTCTCAAAAATCCATTTAATATATGGTCCCCAGATAGGGGACGTATCAGATATTAAACTGATAAGAACAGATACTACACTTGATCTTAGCCAAAAGGCCGAGAAGCGATAACCGTGAAAGGGGCGGGCCCAACAAGGTGCCCTTCATGGGCACTATCACTGCTTGCTGTCAGGGAGGCTGCCAGACAATTTTCCATGCACACTCTGGGCTGGGGGGCAGTCAACCACCAGTACACACAGCAGAACCTAAACCCATACCATTATTGCTAAGCAGCAAGACAGGGGCCCATTGCACTCCCACGGGGCCTTTTTAAATGCAATCCATAACCCGGATTTGCCAGGAACCCTTCTTACTCCTCCTACTTGCATGTGACACTGGGCTTAGGATCTGCATAGGAAACACACACACAAGCACACACCTACCTTTGTTGCCTGCAGATGCCTCCTTGGCTGTCCCCAAACGGTATCAAACCAACACCCACGGGAAGCTGTAAGCATAGAGGACATGCCTGCACCCCATTGGACTTACCTGTGTGGGTTAAACCCAGGTTATTTGACAACCTATGGCGGTGATGGTTCTGCTCAGACAGAGCAGTGCTGATGCTCCTCATAAAGCTGTCGCTGCTGTGAAGGTTCTAGGTGACATCACAAATCCCTATGGTTACATACACAACAAAGCTGGGTTGTTGTTGTTTACACTCTGCAAGGCCTGTGGAAGTGAGTGACATCATAGCACTGTAGTTCTGAGGGTTCTAGATGGATGCAACAATCTCCTGTTGCTTCTATGAAGGCCATAATAGACGACATCACCAAACAGCTCCATAGTCACATACACAGCAAAGGAGAGATGTTGTTTACACCTAGTGATGTCAGTGGTATTGAGTGACATCACAGCACAGTGCTAAGGCTCCTGGGCCTGGACACAGCAGCGGCTGCAATATCTCAACGGAGAATACGTTTATATATATGTGTGTGTGTGCGCGTATATATATATATATATATATATATATATATATATATATATATATATTTCTCCGCCGAAATCACTTTTAAACCCATTTCCACCTTTTTTTCCCTTCTCTTCCTCTTACTTTTTTTTCACGTTTTTTTACGTTTTTCTCCTTTTCGCCTCTTTTCTGGGCGTATTATTCTTCTTTTTCTTCTTTTTTTTCGTCTAATGCATACCCCATCAGTGTAGCAATGCTTATTCAATACCGCCAGCAGATGGAGACACTGGGGGATAATTTTCTAAGGATTTATACTGATTTTTCCTGTCTGAATTTGTCGCACAGAAAGTTGCAGGCCAAATATGTGTGACATTTCTGCGACTTTAGCTTCTAGAGCATTTTTACAACATTATACATAGGTGCTGAATACATAAAAAGCGACTGTTCAGCGACAGACAAGTCGCATCGGCTGAAAGTAGGCCAGAATGTCAGTCCATGTTGGAGCAGGTTTAGATACAGTCTAAAGTATAGATCTCAAAGTCTGTGCACAGAATTTAGCAAGGGCCTCGCACCTTCTGATGCATCAGGTAGGTGCACAATAGCATAGCCTAACCCTCTGTACTTTGGTCTATATTGATGCGGGACATAGACAGCCAGCTGATGACCAATCCATTAGTGCAATGGATGGCTGGAAGCATTTGTCTTTGCCTTTGCAATACCACAGAAGCAATGCATGGTCAATGTACAGCAATGACACACCTGTGTGAACAGCCAGGAGACCCCCCCCCCCCCCCATGTTATGTTACATAGTTACATAGTTAGTACGGTCGAAAAAAGACATATGTCCATCAAGTTCAACCAGGGAATTAAGGGGTAGGGGTGTGGCGCGATATTGGGGAAGGGATGAGATTTTATATTTCTTCATAAGCATTAATCTTATTTTGTCAATTAGGAACATTCAGCACCCACCCGCTATCAAGGCAGCTGCCTATCATGTCATGCCCTACCTGCACAGGTGTGCTGGCTACTCAAATGTTCCAATTAAGGAGGCCATTTAGTCAGCAGCAGCAGAAGTCCTGTGCCTGGACGCTCCAACAGCGGCCAGACACAAGCAGAAGCAGAAGCAGCAGAAGCAGCAGCAGCACCACCTTTTGTTTTTTGGCTGCAGCAGCAGCAAGGCCCACAGGGCTGGCTAGCTGGCTAGCCAGCAAGCAGGTAGCAATGAAAGTAGGAATCTTTCTTTTTAACCCTGTAAGGGGGTGGTGCACTGTACCCGAAGATACTGCCATATCGGGTCAATGCATAGGGCGACGGAAGCAAGCTTCGAAATCGGCCCCCGTTCTCAAAAATCCATTTAATATATGGTCCCCAGATAGGGGACGTATCAGATATTAAACTGATAAGAACAGATACTACACTTGATCTTAGCCAAAAGGCCGAGAAGCGATAACCGTGAAAGGGGCGGGCCCAACAAGGTGCCCTTCATGGGCACTATCACTGCTTGCTGTCAGGGAGGCTGCCAGACAATTTTCCATGCACACTCTGGGCTGGGGGGCAGTCAACCACCAGTACACACAGCAGAACCTAAACCCATACCATTATTGCTAAGCAGCAAGACAGGGGCCCATTGCACTCCCACGGGGCCTTTTTAAATGCAATCCATAACCCGGATTTGCCAGGAACCCTTCTTACTCCTCCTACTTGCATGTGACACTGGGCTTAGGATCTGCATAGGAAACACACACACAAGCACACACCTACCTTTGTTGCCTGCAGATGCCTCCTTGGCTGTCCCCAAACGGTATCAAACCAACACCCACGGGAAGCTGTAAGCATAGAGGACATGCCTGCACCCCATTGGACTTACCTGTGTGGGTTAAACCCGGGTTATTTGACAACCTATGGCGGTGATGGTTCTGCTCAGGCAGAGCAGTGCTGATGCTCCTCATAAAGCTGTCGCTGCTGTGAAGGTTCTAGGTGACATCACAAATCCCTATGGTTACATACACAACAAAGCTGGGTTGTTGTTGTTTACACTCTGCAAGGCCTGTGGAAGTGAGTGACATCATAGCACTGTAGTTCTGAGGGTTCTAGATGGATGCAACAATCTCCTGTTGCTTCTATGAAGGCCATAATAGACGACATCACCAAACAGCTCCATAGTCACATACACAGCAAAGGAGAGATGTTGTTTACACCTAGTGATGTCAGTGGTATTGAGTGACATCACAGCACAGTGCTAAGGCTCCTGGGCCTGGACACAGCAGCGGCTGCAATATCTCAACGGAGAATACGTTTATATATATGTGTGTGTGTGTGCGTATATATATATATATATATATATATATATATATATATATATTTCTCCGCCGAAATCACTTTTAAACCCATTTCCACCTTTTTTTCCCTTCTCTTCCTCTTACTTTTTTTTCACGTTTTTTTTACGTTTTTCTCCTTTTCGCCTCTTTTCTGGGCGTATTATTCTTCTTTTTCTTCTTTTTTTTCGTCTAATGCATACCCCATCAGTGCAGCAATGCTTATTCAATACCGCCAGCAGATGGAGACACTGGGGGATAATTTTCTAAGGATTTATACTGATTTTTCCTGTCTGAATTTGTCGCACAGAAAGTTGCAGGCCAAATATGTGTGACATTTCTGCGACTTTAGCTTCTAGAGCATTTTTACAACATTATACATAGGTGCTGAATACATAAAAAGCGACTGTTCAGCGACAGACAAGTCGCATCGGCTGAAAGTAGGCCAGAATGTCAGTCCATGTTGGAGCAGGTTTAGATACAGTCTAAAGTATAGATCTCAAAGTCTGTGCACAGAATTTAGCAAGGGCCTCGCACCTTCTGATGCATCAGGTAGGTGCACAATAGCATAGCCTAACCCTCTGTACTTTGGTCTATATTGATGCGGGACATAGACAGCCTGCTGATGACCAATCCATTAGTGCAATGGATGGCTGGAAGCATTTGTCTTTGCCTTTGCAATACCACAGAAGCAATGCATGGTCAATGTACAGCAATGACACACCTGTGTGAACAGCCAGGAGACCCCCCCCCCCCATGTTATGTTACATAGTTACATAGTTAGTCCGGTCGAAAAAAGACATATGTCCATCAAGTTCAACCAGGGAATTAAGGGGTAGGGGTGTGGCGCGATATTGGGGAAGGGATGAGATTTTATATTTCTTCATAAGCATTAATCTTATTTTGTCAATTAGGAACATTCAGCACCCACCCGCTATCAAGGCAGCTGCCTATCATGTCATGCCCTACCTGCACAGGTGTGCTGGCTACTCAAATGATCCAATTAAGGAGGCCATTTAGTCAGCAGCAGCAGAAGTCCTGTGCCTGGACGCTCCAACAGCGGCCAGACACAAGCAGAAGCAGAAGCAGCAGAAGCAGCAGCAGCACCACCTTTTGTTTTTTGGCTGCAGCAGCAGCAAGGCCCACAGGGCTGGCTAGCTGGCTAGCCAGCAAGCAGGTAGCAATGAAAGTAGGAATCTTTCTTTTTAACCCTGTAAGGGGGTGGTGCACTGTACCCGAAGATACTGCCATATCGGGTCAATGCATAGGGCGACGGAAGCAAGCTTCGAAATCGGCCCCCGTTCTCAAAAATCCATTTAATATATGGTCCCCAGATAGGGGACGTATCAGATATTAAACTGATAAGAACAGATACTACACTTGATCTTAGCCAAAAGGCCGAGAAGCGATAACCGTGAAAGGGGCGGGCCCAACAAGGTGCCCTTCATGGGCACTATCACTGCTTGCTGTCAGGGAGGCTGCCAGACAATTTTCCATGCACACTCTGGGCTGGGGGGCAGTCAACCACCAGTACACACAGCAGAACCTAAACCCATACCATTATTGCTAAGCAGCAAGACAGGGGCCCATTGCACTCCCACGGGGCCTTTTTAAATGCAATCCATAACCCGGATTTGCCAGGAACCCTTCTTACTCCTCCTACTTGCATGTGACACTGGGCTTAGGATCTGCATAGGAAACACACACACAAGCACACACCTACCTTTGTTGCCTGCAGATGCCTCCTTGGCTGTCCCCAAACGGTATCAAACCAACACCCACGGGAAGCTGTAAGCATAGAGGACATGCCTGCACCCCATTGGACTTACCTGTGTGGGTTAAACCCGGGTTATTTGACAACCTATGGCGGTGATGGTTCTGCTCAGGCAGAGCAGTGCTGATGCTCCTCATAAAGCTGTCGCTGCTGTGAAGGTTCTAGGTGACATCACAAATCCCTATGGTTACATACACAACAAAGCTGGGTTGTTGTTGTTTACACTCTGCAAGGCCTGTGGAAGTGAGTGACATCATAGCACTGTAGTTCTGAGGGTTCTAGATGGATGCAACAATCTCCTGTTGCTTCTATGAAGGCCATAATAGACGACATCACCAAACAGCTCCATAGTCACATACACAGCAAAGGAGAGATGTTGTTTACACCTAGTGATGTCAGTGGTATTGAGTGACATCACAGCACAGTGCTAAGGCTCCTGGGCCTGGACACAGCAGCGGCTGCAATATCTCAACGGAGAATACGTTTATATATATGTGTGTGTGTGCGCGTATATATATATATATATATATATATATATATATATATATATTTCTCCGCCGAAATCACTTTTAAACCAATTTCCACCTTTTTTTCCCTTCTCTTCCTCTTACTTTTTTTTCACGTTTTTTTACGTTTTTCTCCTTTTCGCCTCTTTTCTGGGCGTATTATTCTTCTTTTTCTTCTTTTTTTTCGTCTAATGCATACCCCATCAGTGCAGCAATGCTTATTCAATACCGCCAGCAGATGGAGACACTGGGGGATAATTTTCTAAGGATTTATACTGATTTTTCCTGTCTGAATTTGTCGCACAGAAAGTTGCAGGCCAAATATGTGTGACATTTCTGCGACTTTAGCTTCTAGAGCATTTTTACAACATTATACATAGGTGCTGAATACATAAAAAGCGACTGTTCAGCGACAGACAAGTCGCATCGGCTGAAAGTAGGCCAGAATGTCAGTCCATGTTGGAGCAGGTTTAGATACAGTCTAAAGTATAGATCTCAAAGTCTGTGCACAGAATTTAGCAAGGGCCTCGCACCTTCTGATGCATCAGGTAGGTGCACAATAGCATAGCCTAACCCTCTGTACTTTGGTCTATATTGATGCGGGACATAGACAGCCAGCTGATGACCAATCCATTAGTGCAATGGATGGCTGGAAGCATTTGTCTTTGCCTTTGCAATACCACAGAAGCAATGCATGGTCAATGTACAGCAATGACACACCTGTGTGAACAGCCAGGAGACCCCCCCCCCCCCCCATGTTATGTTACATAGTTACATAGTTAGTACGGTCGAAAAAAGACATATGTCCATCAAGTTCAACCAGGGAATTAAGGGGTAGGGGTGTGGCGCGATATTGGGGAAGGGATGAGATTTTATATTTCTTCATAAGCATTAATCTTATTTTGTCAATTAGGAACATTCAGCACCCACCCGCTATCAAGGCAGCTGCCTATCATGTCATGCCCTACCTGCACAGGTGTGCTGGCTACTCAAATGATCCAATTAAGGAGGCCATTTAGTCAGCAGCAGCAGAAGTCCTGTGCCTGGACGCTCCAACAGTGGCCAGACACAAGCAGAAGCAGCAGAAGCAGCAGCAGCACCACCTTTTGTTTTTTGGCTGCAGCAGCAGCAAGGCCCACAGGGCTGGCTAGCTGGCTAGCCAGCAAGCAGGTAGCAATGAAAGTAGGAATCTTTCTTTTTAACCCTGTAAGGGGGTGGTGCACTGTACCCGAAGATACTGCCATATCGGGTCAATGCATAGGGCGACGGAAGCAAGCTTCGAAATCGGCCCCCGTTCTCAAAAATCCATTTAATATATGGTCCCCAGATAGGGGACGTATCAGATATTAAACTGATAAGAACAGATACTACACTTGATCTTAGCCAAAAGGCCGAGAAGCGATAACCGTGAAAGGGGCGGGCCCAACAAGGTGCCCTTCATGGGCACTATCACTGCTTGCTGTCAGGGAGGCTGCCAGACAATTTTCCATGCACACTCTGGGCTGGGGGGCAGTCAACCACCAGTACACACAGCAGAACCTAAACCCATACCATTATTGCTAAGCAGCAAGACAGGGGCCCATTGCACTCCCACGGGGCCTTTTTAAATGCAATCCATAACCCGGATTTGCCAGGAACCCTTCTTACTCCTCCTACTTGCATGTGACACTGGGCTTAGGATCTGCATAGGAAACACACACACAAGCACACACCTACCTTTGTTGCCTGCAGATGCCTCCTTGGCTGTCCCCAAACGGTATCAAACCAACACCCACGGGAAGCTGTAAGCATAGAGGACATGCCTGCACCCCATTGGACTTACCTGTGTGGGTTAAACCCGGGTTATTTGACAACCTATGGCGGTGATGGTTCTGCTCAGGCAGAGCAGTGCTGATGCTCCTCATAAAGCTGTCGCTGCTGTGAAGGTTGTAGGTGACATCACAAATCCCTATGGTTACATACACAACAAAGCTGGGTTGTTGTTGTTTACACTCTGCAAGGCCTGTGGAAGTGAGTGACATCATAGCACTGTAGTTCTGAGGGTTCTAGATGGATGCAACAATCTCCTGTTGCTTCTATGAAGGCCATAATAGACGACATCACCAAACAGCTCCATAGTCACATACACAGCAAAGGAGAGATGTTGTTTACACCTAGTGATGTCAGTGGTATTGAGTGACATCACAGCACAGTGCTAAGGCTCCTGGGCCTGGACACAGCAGCGGCTGCAATATCTCAACGGAGAATACGTTTATATATATGTGTGTGTGTGCGCGTATATATATATATATATATATATATATATATATATATATATATATATTTCTCCGCCGAAATCACTTTTAAACCCATTTCCACCTTTTTTTCCCTTCTCTTCCTCTTACTTTTTTTTCACGTTTTTTTACGTTTTTCTCCTTTTCGCCTCTTTTCTGGGCGTATTATTCTTCTTTTTCTTCTTTTTTTTCGTCTAATGCATACCCCATCAGTGCAGCAATGCTTATTCAATACCGCCAGCAGATGGAGACACTGGGGGATAATTTTCTAAGGATTTATACTGATTTTTCCTGTCTGAATTTGTCGCACAGAAAGTTGCAGGCCAAATATGTGTGACATTTCTGCGACTTTAGCTTCTAGAGCATTTTTACAACATTATACATAGGTGCTGAATACATAAAAAGCGACTGTTCAGCGACAGACAAGTCGCATCGGCTGAAAGTAGGCCAGAATGTCAGTCCATGTTGGAGCAGGTTTAGATACAGTCTAAAGTATAGATCTCAAAGTCTGTGCACAGAATTTAGCAAGGGCCTCGCACCTTCTGATGCATCAGGTAGGTGCACAATAGCATAGCCTAACCCTCTGTACTTTGGTCTATATTGATGCGGGACATAGACAGCCAGCTGATGACCAATCCATTAGTGCAATGGATGGCTGGAAGCATTTGTCTTTGCCTTTGCAATACCACAGAAGCAATGCATGGTCAATGTACAGCAATGACACACCTGTGTGAACAGCCAGGAGACCCCCCCCCCCCCCCATGTTATGTTACATAGTTACATAGTTAGTACGGTCGAAAAAAGACATATGTCCATCAAGTTCAACCAGGGAATTAAGGGGTAGGGGTGTGGCGCGATATTGGGGAAGGGATGAGATTTTATATTTCTTCATAAGCATTAATCTTATTTTGTCAATTAGGAACATTCAGCACCCACCCGCTATCAAGGCAGCTGCCTATCATGTCATGCCCTACCTGCACAGGTGTGCTGGCTACTCAAATGATCCAATTAAGGAGGCCATTTAGTCAGCAGCAGCAGAAGTCCTGTGCCTGGACGCTCCAACAGCGGCCAGACACAAGCAGAAGCAGAAGCAGCAGAAGCAGCAGCAGCACCACCTTTTGTTTTTTGGCTGCTGCAGCAGCAGCAAGGCCCACAGGGCTGGCTAGCTGGCTAGCCAGCAAGCAGGTAGCAATGAAAGTAGGAATCTTTCTTTTTAACCCTGTAAGGGGGTGGTGCACTGTACCCGAAGATACTGCCATATCGGGTCAATGCATAGGGCGACGGAAGCAAGCTTCGAAATCGGCCCCCGTTCTCAAAAATCCATTTAATATATGGTCCCCAGATAGGGGACGTATCAGATATTAAACTGATAAGAACAGATACTACACTTGATCTTAGCCAAAAGGCCGAGAAGCGATAACCGTGAAAGGGGCGGGCCCAACAAGGTGCCCTTCATGGGCACTATCACTGCTTGCTGTCAGGGAGGCTGCCAGACAATTTTCCATGCACACTCTGGGCTGGGGGGCAGTCAACCACCAGTACACACAGCAGAACCTAAACCCATACCATTATTGCTAAGCAGCAAGACAGGGGCCCATTGCACTCCCACGGGGCCTTTTTAAATGCAATCCATAACCCGGATTTGCCAGGAACCCTTCTTACTCCTCCTACTTGCATGTGACACTGGGCTTAGGATCTGCATAGGAAACACACACACAAGCACACACCTACCTTTGTTGCCTGCAGATGCCTCCTTGGCTGTCCCCAAACGGTATCAAACCAACACCCACGGGAAGCTGTAAGCATAGAGGACATGCCTGCACCCCATTGGACTTACCTGTGTGGGTTAAACCCGGGTTATTTGACAACCTATGGCGGTGATGGTTCTGCTCAGGCAGAGCAGTGCTGATGCTCCTCATAAAGCTGTCGCTGCTGTGAAGGTTCTAGGTGACATCACAAATCCCTATGGTTACATACACAACAAAGCTGGGTTGTTGTTGTTTACACTCTGCAAGGCCTGTGGAAGTGAGTGACATCATAGCACTGTAGTTCTGAGGGTTCTAGATGGATGCAACAATCTCCTGTTGCTTCTATGAAGGCCATAATAGACGACATCACCAAACAGCTCCATAGTCACATACACAGCAAAGGAGAGATGTTGTTTACACCTAGTGATGTCAGTGGTATTGAGTGACATCACAGCACAGTGCTAAGGCTCCTGGGCCTGGACACAGCAGCGGCTGCAATATCTCAACGGAGAATACGTTTATATATATGTGTGTGTGTGCGCGTATATATATATATATATATATATATATATATATATATATTTCTCCGCCGAAATCACTTTTAAACCCATTTCCACCTTTTTTTCCCTTCTCTTCCTCTTACTTTTTTTTCACGTTTTTTTACGTTTTTCTCCTTTTCGCCTCTTTTCTGGGCGTATTATTCTTCTTTTTCTTCTTTTTTTTCGTCTAATGCATACCCTATCAGTGCAGCAATGCTTATTCAATACCGCCAGCAGATGGAGACACTGGGGGATAATTTTCTAAGGATTTATACTGATTTTTCCTGTCTGAATTTGTCGCACAGAAAGTTGCAGGCCAAATATGTGTGACATTTCTGCGACTTTAGCTTCTAGAGCATTTTTACAACATTATACATAGGTGCTGAATACATAAAAAGCGACTGTTCAGCGACAGACAAGTCGCATCGGCTGAAAGTAGGCCAGAATGTCAGTCCATGTTGGAGCAGGTTTAGATACAGTCTAAAGTATAGATCTCAAAGTCTGTGCACAGAATTTAGCAAGGGCCTCGCACCTTCTGATGCATCAGGTAGGTGCACAATAGCATAGCCTAACCCTCTGTACTTTGGTCTATATTGATGCGGGACATAGACAGCCAGCTGATGACCAATCCATTAGTGCAATGGATGGCTGGAAGCATTTGTCTTTGCCTTTGCAATACCACAGAAGCAATGCATGGTCAATGTACAGCAATGACACACCTGTGTGAACAGCCAGGAGACCCCCCCCCCCCCCCCCATGTTATGTTACATAGTTACATAGTTAGTACGGTCGAAAAAAGACATATGTCCATCAAGTTCAACCAGGGAATTAAGGGGTAGGGGTGTGGCGCGATATTGGGGAAGGGATGAGATTTTATATTTCTTCATAAGCATTAATCTTATTTTGTCAATTAGGAACATTCAGCACCCACCCGCTATCAAGGCAGCTGCCTATCATGTCATGCCCTACCTGCACAGGTGTGCTGGCTACTCAAATGATCCAATTAAGGAGGCCATTTAGTCAGCAGCAGCAGAAGTCCTGTGCCTGGACGCTCCAACAGCGGCCAGACACAAGCAGAAGCAGCAGAAGCAGCAGCAGCACCACCTTTTGTTTTTTGGCTGCAGCAGCAGCAAGGCCCACAGGGCTGGCTAGCTGGCTAGCCAGCAAGCAGGTAGCAATGAAAGTAGGAATCTTTCTTTTTAACCCTGTAAGGGGGTGGTGCACTGTACCCGAAGATACTGCCATATCGGGTCAATGCATAGGGCGACGGAAGCAAGCTTCGAAATCGGCCCCCGTTCTCAAAAATCCATTTAATATATGGTCCCCAGATAGGGGACGTATCAGATATTAAACTGATAAGAACAGATACTACACTTGATCTTAGCCAAAAGGCCGAGAAGCGATAACCGTGAAAGGGGCGGGCCCAACAAGGTGCCCTTCATGGGCACTATCACTGCTTGCTGTCAGGGAGGCTGCCAGACAATTTTCCATGCACACTCTGGGCTGGGGGGCAGTCAACCACCAGTACACACAGCAGAACCTAAACCCATACCATTATTGCTAAGCAGCAAGACAGGGGCCCATTGCACTCCCACGGGGCCTTTTTAAATGCAATCCATAACCCGGATTTGCCAGGAACCCTTCTTACTCCTCCTACTTGCATGTGACACTGGGCTTAGGATCTGCATAGGAAACACACACACAAGCACACACCTACCTTTGTTGCCTGCAGATGCCTCCTTGGCTGTCCCCAAACGGTATCAAACCAACACCCATGGGAAGCTGTAAGCATAGAGGACATGCCTGCACCCCATTGGACTTACCTGTGTGGGTTAAACCCGGGTTATTTGACAACCTATGGCGGTGATGGTTCTGCTCAGGCAGAGCAGTGCTGATGCTCCTCATAAAGCTGTCGCTGCTGTGAAGGTTCTAGGTGACATCACAAATCCCTATGGTTACATACACAACAAAGCTGGGTTGTTGTTGTTTACACTCTGCAAGGCCTGTGGAAGTGAGTGACATCATAGCACTGTAGTTCTGAGGGTTCTAGATGGATGCAACAATCTCCTGTTGCTTCTATGAAGGCTATAATAGACGACATCACCAAACAGCCCCATAGTCACATACACAGCAAAGGAGAGATGTTGTTTACACCTAGTGATGTCAGTGGTATTGAGTGACATCACAGCACAGTGCTAAGGCTCCTGGGCCTGGACACAGCAGCGGCTGCAATATCTCAACGGAGAATACGTTTATATATATGTGTGTGTGTGCGCGTATATATATATATATATATATATATATATATATATTTCTCCGCCGAAATCACTTTTAAACCCATTTCCACCTTTTTTTCCCTTCTCTTCCTCTTACTTTTTTTTCACGTTTTTTTAAGTTTTTCTCCTTTTCGCCTCTTTTCTGGGCGTATTATTCTTCTTTTTCTTCTTTTTTTTCGTCTAATGCATACCCCATCAGTGCAGCAATGCTTATTCAATACCGCCAGCAGATGGAGACACTGGGGGATAATTTTCTAAGGATTTATACTGATTTTTCCTGTCTGAATTTGTCGCACAGAAAGTTGCAGGCCAAATATGTGTGACATTTCTGCGACTTTAGCTTCTAGAGCATTTTTACAACATTATACATAGGTGCTGAATACATAAAAAGCGACTGTTCAGCGACAGACAAGTCGCATCGGCTGAAAGTAGGCCAGAATGTCAGTCCATGTTGGAGCAGGTTTAGATACAGTCTAAAGTATAGATCTCAAAGTCTGTGCACAGAATTTAGCAAGGGCCTCGCACCTTCTGATGCATCAGGTAGGTGCACAATAGCATAGCCTAACCCTCTGTACTTTGGTCTATATTGATGCGGGACATAGACAGCCAGCTGATGACCAATCCATTAGTGCAATGGATGGCTGGAAGCATTTGTCTTTGCCTTTGCAATACCACAGAAGCAATGCATGGTCAATGTACAGCAATGACACACCTGTGTGAACAGCCAGGAGACCCCCCCCCCCCCCCATGTTATGTTACATAGTTACATAGTTAGTACGGTCGAAAAAAGACATATGTCCATCAAGTTCAACCAGGGAATTAAGGGGTAGGGGTGTGGCGCGATATTGGGGAAGGGATGAGATTTTATATTTCTTCATAAGCATTAATCTTATTTTGTCAATTAGGAACATTCAGCACCCACCCGCTATCAAGGCAGCTGCCTATCATGTCATGCCCTACCTGCACAGGTGTGCTGGCTACTCAAATGATCCAATTAAGGAGGCCATTTAGTCAGCAGCAGCAGAAGTCCTGTGCCTGGACGCTCCAACAGCGGCCAGACACAAGCAGAAGCAGCAGAAGCAGCAGCAGCACCACCTTTTGTTTTTTGGCTGCAGCAGCAGCAAGGCCCACAGGGCTGGCTAGCTGGCTAGCCAGCAAGCAGGTAGCAATGAAAGTAGGAATCTTTCTTTTTAACCCTGTAAGGGGGTGGTGCACTGTACCCGAAGATACTGCCATATCGGGTCAATGCATAGGGCGACGGAAGCAAGCTTCGAAATCGGCCCCCGTTCTCAAAAATCCATTTAATATATGGTCCCCAGATAGGGGACGTATCAGATATTAAACTGATAAGAACAGATACTACACTTGATCTTAGCCAAAAGGCCGAGAAGCGATAACCGTGAAAGGGGCGGGCCCAACAAGGTGCCCTTCATGGGCACTATCACTGCTTGCTGTCAGGGAGGCTGCCAGACAATTTTCCATGCACACTCTGGGCTGGGGGGCAGTCAACCACCAGTACACACAGCAGAACCTAAACCCATACCATTATTGCTAAGCAGCAAGACAGGGGCCCATTGCACTCCCACGGGGCCTTTTTAAATGCAATCCATAACCCGGATTTGCCAGGAACCCTTCTTACTCCTCCTACTTGCATGTGACACTGGGCTTAGGATCTGCATAGGAAACACACACACAAGCACACACCTACCTTTGTTGCCTGCAGATGCCTCCTTGGCTGTCCCCAAACGGTATCAAACCAACACCCACGGGAAGCTGTAAGCATAGAGGACATGCCTGCACCCCATTGGACTTACCTGTGTGGGTTAAACCCGGGTTATTTGACAACCTATGGCGGTGATGGTTCTGCTCAGGCAGAGCAGTGCTGATGCTCCTCATAAAGCTGTCGCTGCTGTGAAGGTTCTAGGTGACATCACAAATCCCTATGGTTACATACACAACAAAGCTGGGTTGTTGTTGTTTACACTCTGCAAGGCCTGTGGAAGTGAGTGACATCATAGCACTGTAGTTCTGAGGGTTCTAGATGGATGCAACAATCTCCTGTTGCTTCTATGAAGGCCATAATAGACAACATCACCAAACAGCTCCATAGTCACATACACAGCAAAGGAGAGATGTTGTTTACACCTAGTGATGTCAGTGGTATTGAGTGACATCACAGCACAGTGCTAAGGCTCCTGGGCCTGGACACAGCAGCGGCTGCAATATCTCAACGGAGAATACGTTTATATATATGTGTGTGTGTGCGCGTATATATATATATATATATATATATATATATATATATATATATATTTCTCCGCCGAAATCACTTTTAAACCCATTTCCACCTTTTTTTCCCTTCTCTTCCTCTTACTTTTTTTTCACGTTTTTTTACGTTTTTCTCCTTTTCGCCTCTTTTCTGGGCGTATTATTCTTCTTTTTCTTCTTTTTTTTCGTCTAATGCATACCCCATCAGTGCAGCAATGCTTATTCAATACCGCCAGCAGATGGAGACACTGGGGGATAATTTTCTAAGGATTTATACTGATTTTTCCTGTCTGAATTTGTCGCACAGAAAGTTGCAGGCCAAATATGTGTGACATTTCTGCGACTTTAGCTTCTAGAGCATTTTTACAACATTATACATAGGTGCTGAATACATAAAAAGCGACTGTTCAGCGACAGACAAGTCGCATCGGCTGAAAGTAGGCCAGAATGTCAGTCCATGTTGGAGCAGGTTTAGATACAGTCTAAAGTATAGATCTCAAAGTCTGTGCACAGAATTTAGCAAGGGCCTCGCACCTTCTGATGCATCAGGTAGGTGCACAATAGCATAGCCTAACCCTCTGTACTTTGGTCTATATTGATGCGGGACATAGACAGCCAGCTGATGACCAATCCATTAGTGCAATGGATGGCTGGAAGCATTTGTCTTTGCCTTTGCAATACCACAGAAGCAATGCATGGTCAATGTACAGCAATGACACACCTGTGTGAACAGCCAGGAGACCCCCCCCCCCCATGTTATGTTACATAGTTACATAGTTAGTACGGTCGAAAAAAGACATATGTCCATCAAGTTCAACCAGGGAATTAAGGGGTAGGGGTGTGGCGCGATATTGGGGAAGGGATGAGATTTTATATTTCTTCATAAGCATTAATCTTATTTTGTCAATTATGAACATTCAGCACCCACCCGCTATCAAGGCAGCTGCCTATCATGTCATGCCCTACCTGCACAGGTGTGCTGGCTACTCAAATGATCCAATTAAGGAGGCCATTTAGTCAGCAGCAGCAGAAGTCCTGTGCCTGGACGCTCCAACAGCGGCCAGACACAAGCAGAAGCAGCAGAAGCAGCAGCAGCACCACCTTTTGTTTTTTGGCTGCAGCAGCAGCAAGGCCCACAGGGCTGGCTAGCTGGCTAGCCAGCAAGCAGGTAGCAATGAAAGTAGGAATCTTTCTTTTTAACCCTGTAAGGGGGTGGTGCACTGTACCCGAAGATACTGCCATATCGGGTCAATGCATAGGGCGACGGAAGCAAGCTTCGAAATCGGCCCCCGTTCTCAAAAATCCATTTAATATATGGTCCCCAGATAGGGAACGTATCAGATATTAAACTGATAAGAACAGATACTACACTTGATCTTAGCCAAAAGGCCGAGAAGCGATAACCGTGAAAGGGGCGGGCCCAACAAGGTGCCCTTCATGGGCACTATCACTGCTTGCTGTCAGGGAGGCTGCCAGACAATTTTCCATGCACACTCTGGGCTGGGGGGCAGTCAACCACCAGTACACACAGCAGAACCTAAACCCATACCATTATTGCTAAGCAGCAAGACAGGGGCCCATTGCACTCCCACGGGGCCTTTTTAAATGCAATCCATAACCCGGATTTGCCAGGAACCCTTCTTACTCCTCCTACTTGCATGTGACACTGGGCTTAGGATCTGCATAGGAAACACACACACAAGCACACACCTACCTTTGTTGCCTGCAGATGCCTCCTTGGCTGTCCCCAAACGGTATCAAACCAACACCCACGGGAAGCTGTAAGCATAGAGGACATGTCTGCACCCCATTGGACTTACCTGTGTGGGTTAAACCCGGGTTATTTGACAACCTATGGCGGTGATGGTTCTGCTCAGGCAGAGCAGTGCTGATGCTCCTCATAAAGCTGTCGCTGCTGTGAAGGTTCTAGGTGACATCACAAATCCCTATGGTTACATACACAACAAAGCTGGGTTGTTGTTGTTTACACTCTGCAAGGCCTGTGGAAGTGAGTGACATCATAGCACTGTAGTTCTGAGGGTTCTAGATGGATGCAACAATCTCCTGTTGCTTCTATGAAGGCCATAATAGACGACATCACCAAACAGCTCCATAGTCACATACACAGCAAAGGAGAGATGTTGTTTACACCTAGTGATGTCAGTGGTATTGAGTGACATCACAGCACAGTGCTAAGGCTCCTGGGCCTGGACACAGCAGCGGCTGCAATATCTCAACGGAGAATACGTTTATATATATGTGTGTGTGTGCGCGTATATATATATATATATATCTATATATATATATATATATATATATATTTCTCCGCCGAAATCACTTTTAAACCCATTTCCACCTTTTTTTCCCTTCTCTTCCTCTTACTTTTTTTTCACGTTTTTTTACGTTTTTCTCCTTTTCGCCTCTTTTCTGGGCGTATTATTCTTCTTTTTCTTCTTTTTTTTCGTCTAATGCATACCCCATCAGTGCAGCAATGCTTATTCAATACCGCCAGCAGATGGAGACACTGGGGGATAATTTTCTAAGGATTTATACTGATTTTTCCTGTCTGAATTTGTCGCACAGAAAGTTGCAGGCCAAATATGTGTGACATTTCTGCGACTTTAGCTTCTAGAGCATTTTTACAACATTATACATAGGTGCTGAATACATAAAAAGCGACTGTTCAGCGACAGACAAGTCGCATCGGCTGAAAGTAGGCCAGAATGTCAGTCCATGTTGGAGCAGGTTTAGATACAGTCTAACGTATAGATCTCAAAGTCTGTGCACAGAATTTAGCAAGGGCCTCGCACCTTCTGATGCATCAGGTAGGTGCACAATAGCATAGCCTAACCCTCTGTACTTTGGTCTATATTGATGCGGGACATAGACAGCCAGCTGATGACCAATCCATTAGTGCAATGGATGGCTGGAAGCATTTGTCTTTGCCTTTGCAATACCACAGAAGCAATGCATGGTCAATGTACAGCAATGACACACCTGTGTGAACAGCCAGGAGACCCCCCCCCCCCCATGTTATGTTACATAGTTACATAGTTAGTACGGTCGAAAAAAGACATATGTCCATCAAGTTCAACCAGGGAATTAAGGGGTAGGGGTGTGGCGCGATATTGGGGAAGGGATGAGATTTTATATTTCTTCATAAGCATTAATCTTATTTTGTCAATTAGGAACATTCAGCACCCACCCGCTATCAAGGCAGCTGCCTATCATGTCATGCCCTACCTGCACAGGTGTGCTGGCTACTCAAATGATCCAATTAAGGAGGCCATTTAGTCAGCAGCAGCAGAAGTCCTGTGCCTGGACGCTCCAACAGCGGCCAGACACAAGCAGAAGCAGAAGCAGCAGAAGCAGCAGCAGCACCACCTTTTGTTTTTTGGCTGCAGCAGCAGCAAGGCCCACAGGGCTGGCTAGCTGGCTAGCCAGCAAGCAGGTAGCAATGAAAGTAGGAATCTTTCTTTTTAACCCTGTAAGGGGGTGGTGCACTGTACCCGAAGATACTGCCATATCGGGTCAATGCATAGGGCGACGGAAGCAAGCTTCGAAATCGGCCCCCGTTCTCAAAAATCCATTTAATATATGGTCCCCAGATAGGGGACGTATCAGATATTAAACTGATAAGAACAGATACTACACTTGATCTTAGCCAAAAGGCCGAGAAGCGATAACCGTGAAAGGGGCGGGCCCAACAAGGTGCCCTTCATGGGCACTATCACTGCTTGCTGTCAGGGAGGCTGCCAGACAATTTTCCATGCACACTCTGGGCTGGGGGGCAGTCAACCACCAGTACACACAGCAGAACCTAAACCCATACCATTATTGCTAAGCAGCAAGACAGGGGCCCATTGCACTCCCACGGGGCCTTTTTAAATGCAATCCATAACCCGGATTTGCCAGGAACCCTTCTTACTCCTCCTACTTGCATGTGACACTGGGCTTAGGATCTGCATAGGAAACACACACACAAGCACACACCTACCTTTGTTGCCTGCAGATGCCTCCTTGGCTGTCCCCAAACGGTATCAAACCAACACCCACGGGAAGCTGTAAGCATAGAGGACATGCCTGCACCCCATTGGACTTACCTGTGTGGGTTAAACCCGGGTTATTTGACAACCTATGGCGGTGATGGTTCTGCTCAGGCAGAGCAGTGCTGATGCTCCTCATAAAGCTGTCGCTGCTGTGAAGGTTCTAGGTGACATCACAAATCCCTATGGTTACATACACAACAAAGCTGGGTTGTTGTTGTTTACACTCTGCAAGGCCTGTGGAAGTGAGTGACATCATAGCACTGTAGTTCTGAGGGTTCTAGATGGATGCAACAATCTCCTGTTGCTTCTATGAAGGCCATAATAGACGACATCACCAAACAGCTCCATAGTCACATACACAGCAAAGGAGAGATGTTGTTTACACCTAGTGATGTCAGTGGTATTGAGTGACATCACAGCACAGTGCTAAGGCTCCTGGGCCTGGACACAGCAGCGGCTGCAATATCTCAACGGAGAATACGTTTATATATATGTGTGTGTGTGCGCGTATATATATATATATATATATATATATATATATATATATATATATTTCTCCGCCGAAATCACTTTTAAACCCATTTCCACCTTTTTTTCCCTTCTCTTCCTCTTACTTTTTTTTCACGTTTTTTTACGTTTTTCTCCTTTTCGCCTCTTTTCTGGGCGTATTATTCTTCTTTTTCTTCTTTTTTTTCGTCTAATGCATACCCCATCAGTGCAGCAATGCTTATTCAATACCGCCAGCAGATGGAGACACTGGGGGATAATTTTCTAAGGATTTATACTGATTTTTCCTGTCTGAATTTGTCGCACAGAAAGTTGCAGGCCAAATATGTGTGACATTTCTGCGACTTTAGCTTCTAGAGCATTTTTACAACATTATACATAGGTGCTGAATACATAAAAAGCGACTGTTCAGCGACAGACAAGTCGCATCGGCTGAAAGTAGGCCAGAATGTCAGTCCATGTTGGAGCAGGTTTAGATACAGTCTAAAGTATAGATCTCAAAGTCTGTGCACAGAATTTAGCAAGGGCCTCGCACCTTCTGATGCATCAGGTAGGTGCACAATAGCATAGCCTAACCCTCTGTACTTTGGTCTATATTGATGCGGGACATAGACAGCCAGCTGATGACCAATCCATTAGTGCAATGGATGGCTGGAAGCATTTGTCTTTGCCTTTGCAATACCACAGAAGCAATGCATGGTCAATGTACAGCAATGACACACCTGTGTGAACAGCCAGGAGACCCCCCCCCCCCCCATGTTATGTTACATAGTTACATAGTTAGTACGGTCGAAAAAAGACATATGTCCATCAAGTTCAACCAGGGAATTAAGGGGTAGGGGTGTGGCGCGATATTGGGGAAGGGATGAGATTTTATATTTTGTCAATTAGGAACATTCAGCACCCACCCGCTATCAAGGCAGCTGCCTATCATGTCATGCCCTACCTGCACAGGTGTGCTGGCTACTCAAATGATCCAATTAAGGAGGCCATTTAGTCAGCAGCAGCAGAAGTCCTGTGCCTGGATGCTCCAACAGCGGCCAGACACAAGCAGAAGCAGCAGAAGCAGCAGCAGCACCACCTTTTGTTTTTTGGCTGCAGCAGCAGCAAGGCCCACAGGGCTGGCTAGCTGGCTAGCCAGCAAGCAGGTAGCAATGAAAGTAGGAATCTTTCTTTTTAACCCTGTAAGGGGGTGGTGCACTGTACCCGAAGATACTGCCATATCGGGTCAATGCATAGGGCGACGGAAGCAAGCTTCGAAATCGGCCCCCGTTCTCAAAAATCCATTTAATATATGGTCCCCAGATAGGGGACGTATCAGATATTAAACTGATAAGAACAGATACTACACTTGATCTTAGCCAAAAGGCCGAGAAGCGATAACCGTGAAAGGGGCGGGCCCAACAAGGTGCCCTTCATGGGCACTATCACTGCTTGCTGTCAGGGAGGCTGCCAGACAATTTTCCATGCACACTCTGGGCTGGGGGGCAGTCAACCACCAGTACACACAGCAGAACCTAAACCCATACCATTATTGCTAAGCAGCAAGACAGGGGCCCATTGCACTCCCACGGGGCCTTTTTAAATGCAATCCATAACCCGGATTTGCCAGGAACCCTTCTTACTCCTCCTACTTGCATGTGACACTGGGCTTAGGATCTGCATAGGAAACACACACACAAGCACACACCTACCTTTGTTGCCTGCAGATGCCTCCTTGGCTGTCCCCAAACGGTATCAAACCAACACCCACGGGAAGCTGTAAGCATAGAGGACATGCCTGCACCCCATTGGACTTACCTGTGTGGGTTAAACCCGGGTTATTTGACAACCTATGGCGGTGATGGTTCTGCTCAGGCAGAGCAGTGCTGATGCTCCTCATAAAGCTGTCGCTGCTGTGAAGGTTCTAGGTGACATCACAAATCCCTATGGTTACATACACAACAAAGCTGGGTTGTTGTTGTTTACACTCTGCAAGGCCTGTGGAAGTGAGTGACATCATAGCACTGTAGTTCTGAGGGTTCTAGATGGATGCAACAATCTCCTGTTGCTTCTATGAAGGCCATAATAGACGACATCACCAAACAGCTCCATAGTCACATACACAGCAAAGGAGAGATGTTGTTTACACCTAGTGATGTCAGTGGTATTGAGTGACATCACAGCACAGTGCTAAGGCTCCTGGGCCTGGACACAGCAGCGGCTGCAATATCTCAACGGAGAATACGTTTATATATATGTGTGTGTGTGCGCGTATATATATATATATATATCTATATATATATATATATATATATATTTCTCCGCCGAAATCACTTTTAAACCCATTTCCACCTTTTTTTCCCTTCTCTTCCTCTTACTTTTTTTTCACGTTTTTTTACGTTTTTCTCCTTTTCGCCTCTTTTCTGGGCGTATTATTCTTCTTTTTCTTCTTTTTTTTCGTCTAATGCATACCCCATCAGTGCAGCAATGCTTATTCAATACCGCCAGCAGATGGAGACACTGGGGGATAATTTTCTAAGGATTTATACTGATTTTTCCTGTCTGAATTTGTCGCACAGAAAGTTGCAGGCCAAATATGTGTGACATTTCTGCGACTTTAGCTTCTAGAGCATTTTTACAACATTATACATAGGTGCTGAATACATAAAAAGCGACTGTTCAGCGACAGACAAGTCGCATCGGCTGAAAGTAGGCCAGAATGTCAGTCCATGTTGGAGCAGGTTTAGATACAGTCTAACGTATAGATCTCAAAGTCTGTGCACAGAATTTAGCAAGGGCCTCGCACCTTCTGATGCATCAGGTAGGTGCACAATAGCATAGCCTAACCCTCTGTACTTTGGTCTATATTGATGCGGGACATAGACAGCCAGCTGATGACCAATCCATTAGTGCAATGGATGGCTGGAAGCATTTGTCTTTGCCTTTGCAATACCACAGAAGCAATGCATGGTCAATGTACAGCAATGACACACCTGTGTGAACAGCCAGGAGACCCCCCCCCCCCCATGTTATGTTACATAGTTACATAGTTAGTACGGTCGAAAAAAGACATATGTCCATCAAGTTCAACCAGGGAATTAAGGGGTAGGGGTGTGGCGCGATATTGGGGAAGGGATGAGATTTTATATTTCTTCATAAGCATTAATCTTATTTTGTCAATTAGGAACATTCAGCACCCA
Source organism: Hyla sarda (assembly GCF_029499605.1). Classification (NCBI taxonomy): domain Eukaryota; kingdom Metazoa; phylum Chordata; class Amphibia; order Anura; family Hylidae; genus Hyla; species Hyla sarda. Next base: position 468,427 of record NW_026610938.1, on the reverse strand, counting down.
CCCGCTATCAAGGCAGCTGCCTATCATGTCATGCCCTACCTGCACAGGTGTGCTGGCTACTCAAATGATCCAATTAAGGAGGCCATTTAGTCAGCAGCAGCAGAAGTCCTGTGCCTGGACGCTCCAACAGCGGCCAGACACAAGCAGAAGCAGAAGCAGCAGAAGCAGCAGCAGCACCACCTTTTGTTTTTTGGCTGCAGCAGCAGCAAGGCCCACAGGGCTGGCTAGCTGGCTAGCCAGCAAGCAGGTAGCAATGAAAGTAGGAATCTTTCTTTTTAACCCTGTAAGGGGGTGGTGCACTGTACCCGAAGATACTGCCATATCGGGTCAATGCATAGGGCGACGGAAGCAAGCTTCGAAATCGGCCCCCGTTCTCAAAAATCCATTTAATATATGGTCCCCAGATAGGGGACGTATCAGATATTAAACTGATAAGAACAGATACTACACTTGATCTTAGCCAAAAGGCCGAGAAGCGATAACCGTGAAAGGGGCGGGCCCAACAAGGTGCCCTTCATGGGCACTATCACTGCTTGCTGTCAGGGAGGCTGCCAGACAATTTTCCATGCACACTCTGGGCTGGGGGGCAGTCAACCACCAGTACACACAGCAGAACCTAAACCCATACCATTATTGCTAAGCAGCAAGACAGGGGCCCATTGCACTCCCACGGGGCCTTTTTAAATGCAATCCATAACCCGGATTTGCCAGGAACCCTTCTTACTCCTCCTACTTGCATGTGACACTGGGCTTAGGATCTGCATAGGAAACACACACACAAGCACACACCTACCTTTGTTGCCTGCAGATGCCTCCTTGGCTGTCCCCAAACGGTATCAAACCAACACCCACGGGAAGCTGTAAGCATAGAGGACATGCCTGCACCCCATTGGACTTACCTGTGTGGGTTAAACCCGGGTTATTTGACAACCTATGGCGGTGATGGTTCTGCTCAGGCAGAGCAGTGCTGATGCTCCTCATAAAGCTGTCGCTGCTGTGAAGGTTCTAGGTGACATCACAAATCCCTATGGTTACATACACAACAAAGCTGGGTTGTTGTTGTTTACACTCTGCAAGGCCTGTGGAAGTGAGTGACATCATAGCACTGTAGTTCTGAGGGTTCTAGATGGATGCAACAATCTCCTGTTGCTTCTATGAAGGCCATAATAGACGACATCACCAAACAGCTCCATAGTCACATACACAGCAAAGGAGAGATGTTGTTTACACCTAGTGATGTCAGTGGTATTGAGTGACATCACAGCACAGTGCTAAGGCTCCTGGGCCTGGACACAGCAGCGGCTGCAATATCTCAACGGAGAATACGTTTATATATATGTGTGTGTGTGCGCGTATATATATATATATATATATATATATATATATATATATATATATTTCTCCGCCGAAATCACTTTTAAACCCATTTCCACCTTTTTTTTCCTTCTCTTCCTCTTACATTTTTTTCACGTTTTTTTAAGTTTTTCTCCTTTTCGCCTCTTTTCTGGGCGTATTATTCTTCTTTTTCTTCTTTTTTTTCGTCTAATGCATACCCCATCAGTGCAGCAATGCTTATTCAATACCGCCAGCAGATGGAGACACTGGGGGATAATTTTCTAAGGATTTATACTGATTTTTCCTGTCTGAATTTGTCGCACAGAAAGTTGCAGGCCAAATATGTGTGACATTTCTGCGACTTTAGCTTCTAGAGCATTTTTACAACATTATACATAGGTGCTGAATACATAAAAAGCGACTGTTCAGCGACAGACAAGTCGCATCGGCTGAAAGTAGGCCAGAATGTCAGTCCATGTTGGAGCAGGTTTAGATACAGTCTAAAGTATAGATCTCAAAGTCTGTGCACAGAATTTAGCAAGGGCCTCGCACCTTCTGATGCATCAGGTAGGTGCACAATAGCATAGCCTAACCCTCTGTACTTTGGTCTATATTGATGCGGGACATAGACAGCCAGCTGATGACCAATCCATTAGTGCAATGGATGGCTGGAAGCATTTGTCTTTGCCTTTGCAATACCACAGAAGCAATGCATGGTCAATGTACAGCAATGACACACCTGTGTGAACAGCCAGGAGACCCCCCCCCCCCCCATGTTATGTTACATAGTTACATAGTTAGTACGGTCGAAAAAAGACATATGTCCATCAAGTTCGACCAGGGAATTAAGGGGTAGGGGTGTGGCGCGATATTGGGGAAGGGATGAGATTTTATATTTCTTCATAAGCATTAATCTTATTTTGTCAATTAGGAACATTCAGCACCCACCCGCTATCAAGGCAGCTGCCTATCATGTCATGCCCTACCTGCACAGGTGTGCTGGCTACTCAAATGATCCAATTAAGGAGGCCATTTAGTCAGCAGCAGCAGAAGTCCTGTGCCTGGACGCTCCAACAGCGGCCAGACACAAGCAGAAGCAGAAGCAGCAGAAGCAGCAGCAGCACCACCTTTTGTTTTTTGGCTGCAGCAGCAGCAAGGCCCACAGGGCTGGCTAGCTGGCTAGCCAGCAAGCAGGTAGCAATGAAAGTAGGAATCTTTCTTTTTAACCCTGTAAGGGGGTGGTGCACTGTACCCGAAGATACTGCCATATCGGGTCAATGCATAGGGCGACGGAAGCAAGCTTCGAAATCGGCCCCCGTTCTCAAAAATCCATTTAATATATGGTCCCCAGATAGGGGACGTATCAGATATTAAACTGATAAGAACAGATACTACACTTGATCTTAGCCAAAAGGCCGAGAAGCGATAACCGTGAAAGGGGCGGGCCCAACAAGGTGCCCTTCATGGGCACTATCACTGCTTGCTGTCAGGGAGGCTGCCAGACAATTTTCCATGCACACTCTGGGCTGGGGGGCAGTCAACCACCAGTACACACAGCAGAACCTAAACCCATACCATTATTGCTAAGCAGCAAGACAGGGGCCCATTGCACTCCCACGGGGCCTTTTTAAATGCAATCCATAACCCGGATTTGCCAGGAACCCTTCTTACTCCTCCTACTTGCATGTGACACTGGGCTTAGGATCTGCATAGGAAACACACACACAAGCACACACCTACCTTTGTTGCCTGCAGATGCCTCCTTGGCTGTCCCCAAACGGTATCAAACCAACACCCACGGGAAGCTGTAAGCATAGAGGACATGCCTGCACCCCATTGGACTTACCTGTGTGGGTTAAACCCGGGTTATTTGACAACCTATGGCGGTGATGGTTCTGCTCAGGCAGAGCAGTGCTGATGCTCCTCATAAAGCTGTCGCTGCTGTGAAGGTTCTAGGTGACATCACAAATCCCTATGGTTACATACACAACAAAGCTGGGTTGTTGTTGTTTACACTCTGCAAGGCCTGTGGAAGTGAGTGACATCATAGCACTGTAGTTCTGAGGGTTCTAGATGGATGCAACAATCTCCTGTTGCTTCTATGAAGGCCATAATAGACGACATCACCAAACAGCTCCATAGTCACATACACAGCAAAGGAGAGATGTTGTTTACACCTAGTGATGTCAGTGGTATTGAGTGACATCACAGCACAGTGCTAAGGCTCCTGGGCCTGGACACAGCAGCGGCTGCAATATCTCAACGGAGAATACGTTTATATATATGTGTGTGTGTGCGCGTATATATATATATATATATATATATATATATATATATATTTCTCCGCCGAAATCACTTTTAAACCCATTTCCACCTTTTTTTCCCTTCTCTTCCTCTTACTTTTTTTTCACGTTTTTTTACGTTTTTCTCCTTTTCGCCTCTTTTCTGGGCGTATTATTCTTCTTTTTCTTCTTTTTTTTCGTCTAATGCATACCCCATCAGTGCAGCAATGCTTATTCAATACCGCCAGCAGATGGAGACACTGGGGGATAATTTTCTAAGGATTTATACTGATTTTTCCTGTCTGAATTTGTCGCACAGAAAGTTGCAGGCCAAATATGTGTGACATTTCTGCGACTTTAGCTTCTAGAGCATTTTTACAACATTATACATAGGTGCTGAATACATAAAAAGCGACTGTTCAGCGACAGACAAGTCGCATCGGCTGAAAGTAGGCCAGAATGTCAGTCCATGTTGGAGCAGGTTTAGATACAGTCTAAAGTATAGATCTCAAAGTCTGTGCACAGAATTTAGCAAGGGCCTCGCACCTTCTGATGCATCAGGTAGGTGCACAATAGCATAGCCTAACCCTCTGTACTTTGGTCTATATTGATGCGGGACATAGACAGCCAGCTGATGACCAATCCATTAGTGCAATGGATGGCTGGAAGCATTTGTCTTTGCCTTTGCAATACCACAGAAGCAATGCATGGTCAATGTACAGCAATGACACACCTGTGTGAACAGCCAGGAGACCCCCCCCCCCCCCATGTTATGTTACATAGTTACATAGTTAGTACGGTCGAAAAAAGACATATGTCCATCAAGTTCAACCAGGGAATTAAGGGGTAGGGGTGTGGCGCGATATTGGGGAAGGGATGAGATTTTATATTTCTTCATAAGCATTAATCTTATTTTGTCAATTAGGAACATTCAGCACCCACCCGCTATCAAGGCAGCTGCCTATCATGTCATGCCCTACCTGCACAGGTGTGCTGGCTACTCAAATGATCCAATTAAGGAGGCCATTTAGTCAGCAGCAGCAGAAGTCCTGTGCCTGGACGCTCCAACAGCGGCCAGACACAAGCAGAAGCAGCAGAAGCAGCAGCAGCACCACCTTTTGTTTTTTGGCTGCAGCAGCAGCAAGGCCCACAGGGCTGGCTAGCTGGCTAGCCAGCAAGCAGGTAGCAATGAAAGTAGGAATCTTTCTTTTTAACCCTGTAAGGGGGTGGTGCACTGTACCCGAAGATACTGCCATATCGGGTCAATGCATAGGGCGACGGAAGCAAGCTTCGAAATCGGCCCCCGTTCTCAAAAATCCATTTAATATATGGTCCCCAGATAGGGGACGTATCAGATATTAAACTGATAAGAACAGATACTACACTTGATCTTAGCCAAAAGGCCGAGAAGCGATAACCGTGAAAGGGGCGGGCCCAACAAGGTGCCCTTCATGGGCACTATCACTGCTTGCTGTCAGGGAGGCTGCCAGACAATTTTCCATGCACACTCTGGGCTGGGGGGCAGTCAACCACCAGTACACACAGCAGAACCTAAACCCATACCATTATTGCTAAGCAGCAAGACAGGGGCCCATTGCACTCCCACGGGGCCTTTTTAAATGCAATCCATAACCCGGATTTGCCAGGAACCCTTCTTACTCCTCCTACTTGCATGTGACACTGGGCTTAGGATCTGCATAGGAAACACACACACAAGCACACACCTACCTTTGTTGCCTGCAGATGCCTCCTTGGCTGTCCCCAAACGGTATCAAACCAACACCCACGGGAAGCTGTAAGCATAGAGGACATGCCTGCACCCCATTGGACTTACCTGTGTGGGTTAAACCCGGGTTATTTGACAACCTATGGCGGTGATGGTTCTGCTCAGGCAGAGCAGTGCTGATGCTCCTCATAAAGCTGTCGCTGCTGTGAAGGTTCTAGGTGACATCACAAATCCCTATGGTTACATACACAACAAAGCTGGGTTGTTGTTGTTTACACTCTGCAAGGCCTGTGGAAGTGAGTGACATCATAGCACTGTAGTTCTGAGGGTTCTAGATGGATGCAACAATCTCCTGTTGCTTCTATGAAGGCCATAATAGACGACATCACCAAACAGCTCCATAGTCACATACACAGCAAAGGAGAGATGTTGTTTACACCTAGTGATGTCAGTGGTATTGAGTGACATCACAGCACAGTGCTAAGGCTCCTGGGCCTGGACACAGCAGCGGCTGCAATATCTCAACGGAGAATACGTTTATATATATATGTGTGTGTGTGCGCGTATATATATATATATATATATATATATATATATATATATATATATTTCTCCGCCGAAATCACTTTTAAACCCATTTCCACCTTTTTTTCCCTTCTCTTCCTCTTACTTTTTTTTCACGTTTTTTTAAGTTTTTCTCCTTTTCGCCTCTTTTCTGGGCGTATTATTCTTCTTTTTCTTCTTTTTTTTCGTCTAATGCATACCCCATCAGTGCAGCAATGCTTATTCAATACCGCCAGCAGATGGAGACACTGGGGGATAATTTTCTAAGGATTTATACTGATTTTTCCTGTCTGAATTTGTCGCACAGAAAGTTGCAGGCCAAATATGTGTGACATTTCTGCGACTTTAGCTTCTAGAGCATTTTTACAACATTATACATAGGTGCTGAATACATAAAAAGCGACTGTTCAGCGACAGACAAGTCGCATCGGCTGAAAGTAGGCCAGAATGTCAGTCCATGTTGGAGCAGGTTTAGATACAGTCTAAAGTATAGATCTCAAAGTCTGTGCACAGAATTTAGCAAGGGCCTCGCACCTTCTGATGCATCAGGTAGGTGCACAATAGCATAGCCTAACCCTCTGTACTTTGGTCTATATTGATGCGGGACATAGACAGCCAGCTGATGACCAATCCATTAGTGCAATGGATGGCTGGAAGCATTTGTCTTTGCCTTTGCAATACCACAGAAGCAATGCATGGTCAATGTACAGCAATGACACACCTGTGTGAACAGCCAGGAGACCCCCCCCCCCCCCCATGTTATGTTACATAGTTACATAGTTAGTACGGTCGAAAAAAGACATATGTCCATCAAGTTCAACCAGGGAATTAAGGGGTAGGGGTGTGGCGCGATATTGGGGAAGGGATGAGATTTTATATTTCTTCATAAGCATTAATCTTATTTTGTCAATTAGGAACATTCAGCACCCACCCGCTATCAAGGCAGCTGCCTATCATGTCATGCCCTACCTGCACAGGTGTGCTGGCTACTCAAATGATCCAATTAAGGAGGCCATTTAGTCAGCAGCAGCAGAAGTCCTGTGCCTGGACGCTCCAACAGCGGCCAGACACAAGCAGAAGCAGAAGCAGCAGAAGCAGCAGCAGCACCACCTTTTGTTTTTTGGCTGCAGCAGCAGCAAGGCCCACAGGGCTGGCTAGCTGGCTAGCCAGCAAGCAGGTAGCAATGAAAGTAGGAATCTTTCTTTTTAACCCTGTAAGGGGGTGGTGCACTGTACCCGAAGATACTGCCATATCGGGTCAATGCATAGGGCGACGGAAGCAAGCTTCGAAATCGGCCCCCGTTCTCAAAAATCCATTTAATATATGGTCCCCAGATAGGGGACGTATCAGATATTAAACTGATAAGAACAGATTTTTTTAAGTTTCCCTCAGAACTAAATCATAGTTCTAAGATCTCATATGAACTAGATTTTTGTGCTCATCATCAGGTAACTTTTTTATTTTTTTTTTTTTTTTTATTTTATTTATTTCCAGAATAAAACAAATTAAAACAACAAAACAACTAACAACAATAACTCAAATAAACCTTAATCCAAAATGAAACCCTTTCTCCATGCGAAAACTGCCAAATTATCAATTAAACCGAATTGAAGAGCTCCACTCTTCAAAGCTTCTTTGACAGGGACTGCCAACCATGGTGACACTTGGTAGGTCACCATGAAGCGCCTTACATCAGGCTTCATGGACTGCATTATTTTTCCCCTCACAGTTTCAAGCCGGGTATTCACTTTTATTTTAAATTTTACTAGGTCTTGAACAAATATTTCTTTTTCTTCCTTTGGGGCTTGGTCTAGCACCTCACCCAAATATCCAGAAAAATACTCACTGAGAATTATTTTCTTTAATTTCTCTGTGTGCTCCCCTTCAGAAGCCTCACTTACGCTTTCTTCTTCCATTTCTTTTCCTGTGTCCAACTTTTCTTTGCTCTTGCCAGAAACTTTTTTGGCCTCTGGAACTATATTCTCTTCTTTTGTCTTCCTCTTCAATTTCACCCCAACTTCCATAGCCTCAGATTTTTCCGGGCAGTCTTTAAAGAAGTGCCCAGTCTTTTTACAGGCCCTGCAGGTCTTACTTTGGCCACACTCAGAAAAGACATGACCTTCCTTTAGACATTTGGTACATATCATCTTTCCACAACTTTCATGCCCGTATTGTTTGCAGTTTTTGCAGAAAGTTCCCATCTCTGGGAAAAATAAATCCCCTGTGTCCTTCCCTATTTTAAACCGAGCTGGTGGGAGCAACAATCTTCCTGGCGCCCCCGCATCCTCTTTCAGTCTGCACAAGAACTTCCATTTTCCTGTCCAAAGCTGGTGTTGGTTAAGGACTTTACCTCTTTCCTCTACTTCCACACAAAATTCCTGCAAAAAGAGCTTGATGTCACTTTCTTTCGCGTATGGCGAGTACATCTTAACTGTGAACAGCTTGGTATTGTCCACAAAGTGCTCAACCAATTTTATGCCTTCCATCTTTGGATGATTCCGGGTTTTCTCCAAGGTTTCCAAAAATTTTCTGTAGAAAGACTTGCTGTTGAAAGTAACATCATAGACCCCCTTTCGAGGGTAATCCATGACTGTCAAGATCTCCATTCTTGGCACTTGGAACAGACCAAACAAGATCTCCACGATTAAGAAGTCCAGATTCTTTTCTCCTCTGGCTTGCTCCTCCACGATAAATCGAACAGCATTTTGGACCCGAGCATATTCAGGTATATCCGCCATGTCTGTTCAGCTGCCGAGATCTTCTTCCGTCCTCTGTTTGCAACCAGGCGACCCAGTGGCTGCCTGGTGATCACTTCTCGTTTCCTGGGGAGTAAGCCGTAACCCCAAAAGCAGCAAGGGGGTGAAGCTCCACCAAATAGGTAGAGCGATCCCCCAAGGCCAAGGCACGGGTACCCCAGGAACCTTCCAGCCAGACCAAGTGAGCAGATACTACACTTGATCTTAGCCAAAAGGCCGAGAAGCGATAACCGTGAAAGGGGCGGGCCCAACAAGGTGCCCTTCATGGGCACTATCACTGCTTGCTGTCAGGGAGGCTGCCAGACAATTTTCCATGCACACTCTGGGCTGGGGGGCAGTCAACCACCAGTACACACAGCAGAACCTAAACCCATACCATTATTGCTAAGCAGCAAGACAGGGGCCCATTGCACTCCCACGGGGCCTTTTTAAATGCAATCCATAACCCGGATTTGCCAGGAACCCTTCTTACTCCTCCTACTTGCATGTGACACTGGGCTTAGGATCTGCATAGGAAACACACACACAAGCACACACCTACCTTTGTTGCCTGCAGATGCCTCCTTGGCTGTCCCCAAACGGTATCAAACCAACACCCACGGGAAGCTGTAAGCATAGAGGACATGCCTGCACCCCATTGGACTTACCTGTGTGGGTTAAACCCGGGTTATTTGACAACCTATGGCGGTGATGGTTCTGCTCAGGCAGAGCAGTGCTGATGCTCCTCATAAAGCTGTCGCTGCTGTGAAGGTTCTAGGTGACATCACAAATCCCTATGGTTACATACACAACAAAGCTGGGTTGTTGTTGTTTACACTCTGCAAGGCCTGTGGAAGTGAGTGACATCATAGCACTGTAGTTCTGAGGGTTCTAGATGGATGCAACAATCTCCTGTTGCTTCTATGAAGGCCATAATAGACGACATCACCAAACAGCTCCATAGTCACATACACAGCAAAGGAGAGATGTTGTTTACACCTAGTGATGTCAGTGGTATTGAGTGACATCACAGCACAGTGCTAAGGCTCCTGGGCCTGGACACAGCAGCGGCTGCAATATCTCAACGGAGAATACGTTTATATATATGTGTGTGTGTGCGCGTATATATATATATATATATATATATATATATATATATATTTCTCCGCCGAAATCATTTTTAAACCCATTTCCACCTTTTTTTCCCTTCTCTTCCTCTTACTTTTTTTCACGTTTTTTTACGTTTTTCTCCTTTTCGCCTCTTTTCTGGGCGTATTATTCTTCTTTTTCTTCTTTTTTTTCGTCTAATGCATACCCCATCAGTGCAGCAATGCTTATTCAATACCGCCAGCAGATGGAGACACTGGGGGATAATTTTCTAAGGATTTATACTGATTTTTCCTGTCTGAATTTGTCGCACAGAAAGTTGCAGGCCAAATATGTGTGACATTTCTGCGACTTTAGCTTCTAGAGCATTTTTACAACATTATACATAGGTGCTGAATACATAAAAAGCGACTGTTCAGCGACAGACAAGTCGCATCGGCTGAAAGTAGGCCAGAATGTCAGTCCATGTTGGAGCAGGTTTAGATACAGTCTAAAGTATAGATCTCAAAGTCTGTGCACAGAATTTAGCAAGGGCCTCGCACCTTCTGATGCATCAGGTAGGTGCACAATAGCATAGCCTAACCCTCTGTACTTTGGTCTATATTGATGCGGGACATAGACAGCCAGCTGATGACCAATCCATTAGTGCAATGGATGGCTGGAAGCATTTGTCTTTGCCTTTGCAATACCACAGAAGCAATGCATGGTCAATGTACAGCAATGACACACCTGTGTGAACAGCCAGGAGACCCCCCCCCCCCCCATGTTATGTTACATAGTTACATAGTTAGTACGGTCGAAAAAAGACATATGTCCATCAAGTTCAACCAGGGAATTAAGGGGTAGGGGTGTGGCGCGATATTGGGGAAGGGATGAGATTTTATATTTCTTCATAAGCATTAATCTTATTTTGTCAATTAGGAACATTCAGCACCCACCCGCTATCAAGGCAGCTGCCTATCATGTCATGCCCTACCTGCACAGGTGTGCTGGCTACTCAAATGATCCAATTAAGGAGGCCATTTAGTCAGCAGCAGCAGAAGTCCTGTGCCTGGACGCTCCAACAGCGGCCAGACACCACCTTTTGTTTTTTGGCTGCAGCAGCAGCAAGGCCCACAGGGCTGGCTAGCTGGCTAGCCAGCAAGCAGGTAGCAATGAAAGTAGGAATCTTTCTTTTTAACCCTGTAAGGGGGTGGTGCACTGTACCCGAAGATACTGCCATATCGGGTCAATGCATAGGGCGACGGAAGCAAGCTTCGAAATCGGCCCCCGTTCTCAAAAATCCATTTAATATATGGTCCCCAGATAGGGGACGTATCAGATATTAAACTGATAAGAACAGATTTTTTTTTTTTTTTTTTTAACTTGGCTGCACCTTCACAGGTACACACCTATTTTATTTAAGTTTCAAGTTTTAACATAGTTACATAGTTACATAGCATTAAAACCAGGGGAACATAAAAAACTTACAATTTTACAATTTCACATATGCCAGTCGGTAAAATGCCATTTTAAGAATGCAAACTCATCACTTTGTTTATCGATTAAAAGATAGATGTACATTTCACTTAAAATCATTCCAATAACATCATCGAAAGATAAAATGTCCTTTTTAAATAATAAAATATTCCTATTTTTCCACAGAGCTGCCTTCACACAGTTTATTATTTGCCATGCCTTCCGTTTCTCTTGTTCGCCGGGACAATCCAAACACCCATATAAAACCTTATTATAGTCCAAGTCTTTTATAGCAGCAATTTTGTTTAAAAGTGGCAGCATTTTAGTCCATATCCTTCTAGAAAAATCACATGTCCATAAAAGATGTAAAACAGTCTCCTCTTCGTGGCATCCCTCTCTTGGACACTTTGCTGTGCTTGCAAATCCTCTACGGTGTTGGAAAGCCCGGCACGGAAGGCAACTGTGGATGCAGCTCCAGGATAAGTCCTTCTGTGAGTTAAAAAGATAAAATGAGTTCACAATTCTCCAGATTTCTTTACATTTATCATCATTAAAATTTCCAACTTGGCACATGTTAATATTGTTTAAAATGACTCTCGTAAGTTTTTTCCCATCGATTAGAATATCTTTACTAAAATCAAACAGTTTAAAAAGAGAAACAATCTTTTCTAAAATACAATAAGTAATAGGGAGGTTAAAAGCATAAGGGTGTTTAAGATCTGTTTCAAACCAACCATGGTGTCTCATGAGATTACCAACATTATAGCGCAAAAAGAACGACCAATAGTTGTCTTTAAAAACATTCTTAAGACACAATGAAAAGAATTTTGTATAAAGGAACGCAGTAAAATCAGTAAAACTTTTCCCCCCTTTCTCTTTAGGTTTAGATACAATTTCTCTTTTTAACTTCTCATATTTGGAATTCCAAAAAAAGGTGTAACAGACTTTTGAGACTTTACGTATTATATGTGTGTTAGGTGGGAACACTAAACTTAAATATAAAAGCAAAGGTAAAATCACCATCTTTAAAATCAGCACTTTTCCTTCCATTGTAAGGTCTCTTAGTCTCCATACACATAATTTTTGGTTCACCTTTTGCATTGTTAGCTCCCAGCTTTCGTTTCCATTATTTAATTCATTAAAATACACACCTAAAATTTTTACTTTTTCTACTACCGGTACCTTTATGTCTCTTGTATCCAGCTTGCCGACTTTTAAAATCTCGCACTTGTTAAAATTCACTTTAAAACCAGAAGCACAACAGAAATAGTTAATTTGTGTTAAAGTTTTTTTAAGTGCCAGGCTATCTTGACATGTCACTGCTACATCATCCATATAACTGACTACTTTAGCTTCAAGACCATTTCCTCCGGGGAGCCTTATCCCACGGATCTGTTTATCACCTCTTATGACACATAAAAGTGGCTCTAGTGCACAAATAAATAAAAGGGGTGATAGGGGGCAACCCTGCTTCACACCAGATTTTAAAGGAACTATTTCAGTCTTAAAACCATTAATTAAAATTTTGCTAAAACAGTCATTATAAAAGGCTTTGAGTGACGTTAAAAAACCTTCTGGTATGCCCATTTTATTTAAAACATTAAATAAAAAACAGTGCGAGACTCTGTCAAATGCTTTTTCAAAGTCTATTGTTAAAATTGCTAAATTACTTTTCCTTATTTTAGCATCTTCTATTATATCTTTTATGAGGTTTAAATTTTCCCACATGTTTCTACCCGGTATACCACACACTTGATTATTATGTATTAATTTATCTATAACATTTTTTAGTCTGTTTGCACATATTTTAGCCATTATTTTATAATCAGCGTTTAAAAGGGTTATTGGTCTCCAATTCCTAATATCCTCTTTATCACCTTTTTTAAAGAGCAGAAAAACCTCACCCACTTTCCATGACTGTGGTAAAATCTTGGTATTAAAAACATCTGTAAAAAGAGATAAAAGATCATCTTTTAAAACCTCATAAAAAACCTTATAAAATTCGATTGGCAGGCCATCAGACCCCGGTACTTTACCCAAATTAAAACTGTTTATGGTATCCAATATTTCCTTCTCTGGGATAGACTGTAAAAGAAAGGATTGAGAATTATTCTCTAAAACACGTTCTATTTTGTTTAAGGCATCGTTCATGAAATTAGCATCTATTGGGGGCGTGGTCTGGCAGCGGAGCGAGATGGCCGCCTGAGAACCGAGCTCCTGCAGCAAGCAACTTCATAAGCGACGAATACCCGATCAAACTGAGTTAGTGAACCTACTTTGCACATTTCCAGCCGTCGGAACACCCTCTCTCGAACATGTACACCCGGAGGAGAGGGAAAGCGGGACGCCAGCCCCGTAAGCTGACGGACTTCTACACACGGCCTCAACTCCGGGCCTCTCAAGATGGCGTGGAGGCGTCCTCCCCGCACCACAGGAGAAGCGGGGACTTCGGCAACAGGTCAGACATTCAAAAATCCCTGCCTAATGCTAGACGCAGCCTCTCCTTACCTGATGAAGCAGATATAATGGCACAAAGCCGAGATACTGTCTCGCCGTCCCCACATGATAGCCCCACTAAAGACGGCAATGTGCTGAACCAACATGGCGCCTCAGCTCCTGCATCGCCATACTCAGCCACGGACAGCCCGCGCAGGCAAAGACCACGCATAGAGGCCAGCACAGAGACAGATGGGGCTAACCCACTAGTAGAAGCCTTCCAAGTTGCCGGGGAGGAATTCTTCAGCAAGGTGCCTGCATCGGAGGTACCTGTAACAGAAGTATCTTTGAAACGCATGTTGCTACTGCTGAACACGTCCATTACCAACAACTTGCTTAATACCCTGCAACCGATCCGCTCTGCTATCGTAGAGGTGGAACAAAGGGTGGACCATACGGAAACAAAAATGGCTTCACTGGTAAAATCTCACAACGACCTTATAGATTCGCATTATGATCTGGAGTCTGACGTGACAGCGCTACGTGCAAAAATCGCTGACATTGAAGACAGGTCGAGGAGGAATAATGTCAAATTCCGGGGCATCCCAGAGACTGTCCCTCCAAAGGAACTTAATGCCTACCTTACCTCTCTTATGCAAAGCTACCTACCTGAGGCGACCCTGACTGAGCTACTTCTGGACAGAGCGCATCGTGTCCCTAAACCGAGGCACCTGGCCGACGATATACCAAGGGATGTACTTGCCAGGGTGCATTTCTTCCATATTAAAGAGGCCCTTATGGTTAAGTCTAGAGATCGCCAGAATGTCCCGGATCAGTATCGAAAAATTGCTCTATATACCGATCTGTCAGCAATGACTTTGCAAATACGCAGAAACCTGGCACCAATAACAACTGCACTTCGGGACCGTTCTATTCTCTACAAATGGGGATTCCCCACCCGCCTGCTGGTACACCGAAACGACAAAATGCATGTGATTTGCTCATTGGAGGAAGGTATCAAACAGCTTAATGTATGGGGAATTCCTGTGAAGATTCCAGAATCGCAGACATCGTCCCCTCCAGATAGAGTGGATCCTGATTGGCAACTGGCTGGAAAAAAGAAACAGGGAATGCGTTAACTGCTGTGGAGATTGGCCCTGGATTTTGCGGTCTTGTTCCGCTTACAGAGGACTATCTGTTCTCCCCACATCTGATGAAGAGGAATATTCATCACCCGTTCCTGGACATATCCAGCTTTCCTGGCTTAGACCAGCCGTTTCTCTATTGTTTGTTTGTTTGTGTTTCCCCCTTCCCCCTTCCTCTCCCCCTTTTTTACAGGTGCTCCGGCAGAACATGGTTCGCTGAACTGTCACGATCTTTCACCGCATCTTATCCAAGTCGACGAAGATCTCATCTCAAGCATCATGAGGACTCACTATGACTATAAAGGTCGTATCTATTAATATTAATGGACTGAACACTCCGCTAAAGCGGTCCTATTTATGGGCGGAAGCCAAACAATTAGCTGGGGACATATTGTGTGTACAAGAGACGCACTTAGTTTGTGAAGATGCATTTAGGATCAGACATAAAAACTTTCCTTATGTATTTCATTCCCATTACCACACAAAGGCAAGGGGTGTGCTCATCGCAGTCAGGGATACCCTGGCGTTTCAACTACTGTCTGTGATTTCTGATTCACTGGGAAGATTTGTGATTATAGTATGCATCATCAATAATGTTAACTACACAATAGCGTCTGTTTACGCACCCAATAGAGGCCAACTGGGTTTCCTAAAAAAGGTCTTTCGCAAACTTCGCACTCATGCTCAGGGTCATCTTCTATTGAGAGGGGATTTCAATGCAGTCCCTGACGCAGACATAGATGTATCCTCTCTTAGCAAGAGACGAGCTATATCATTACATTCCTTATTTCATGTTGAAGAAGTATATGATGTATGGCGCCTACTACATGCTGGGGAAAGGGATTTTTCTTTCTACTCAGCCCCTTCTAATAGTTACTCTCGTATTGACCTGTCTTTAGTGGGTAGATCTCTTTTAGACTTGGTTACATCTGCCACGATTGAACCTTTCAAATGGTCAGATCACACACCTATCACACTGACCATTTCTGAGAAAATTGCGACTTCACCTACTTACTTGTGGCGATGTAATGAATATTTAATCAGACATGATAAGCACAGGGAAACTATAGCTTCAGAACTTGACCAATACTTCTCCTTAAATGCACATACAGGTCTGGCTCACAGCACGGTGTGGAATGCACACAAAGCAGTTATTAGGGGGTCCCTGATAAAATTAGGATACATTGTAAAGAAGGAGAGGTCCCGGCACTTGGATAGTTTATTGACTGACCAGAGACTATTGGAGGAGGCTAATAAGCAACACCCAAGTGCGACACAGGCGACGAAACTGAAAGAGGTTAGGGAGAAAATCCGCATTTTGTTTTTAGACCACCACGCTCGCCAATTGAATAAACTGAAGGCCCAATATTACCACTTCGACAACAAAACAGGTAGAGTGTTAGCGAACAGGCTCAAACACAAACATGCAAAAACTAGAATTCCTTTCTTATGGGACCCATCGCTCACTTACAAACTCCAATCCCCTAAAGATATTGCAGATAGCTTTATGGGTTACTACGCAACCCTCTATAACCTTTCCCAGGATCAAAACATCCCCCAGCCATCGATAGAAGACATTGCCTCTTTTTTACAAGATCTTCCCCTTCCCTCATTGACTGATACCCAACTAACTTCACTTAATGCTCCCTTCACTCACGCGGAGGTCACTAAAACTATTAGAGGTTTGCCTATAGGCAAGTCTCCTGGCCCTGACGGACTGACGGCTTATTATTACAAGTCCTTTTCACATATCTTAATGCCCCATGCCACAAATTTCTTTAATGAAGCAATGCAAAAAGGCTCGTTACCGAAGGAAAACCAAGAGGCCCTAATAGTTACTCTCCCGAAGCCGGGCAAACCCCCTGATAGGCCTTGCAACTTTAGGCCTATTTCGCTCTTAAATGTAGACGCGAAAATATACGCCACACTGATAGCAAATAGATTAGCTCCCCTGATTCCCACACTGGTTTCGGTTGATCAGGTGGGCTTTGTTAGAGGACGTCAGGCATACGAGAATACAAGACGTATCCTTAACTTAGTACATCACCTAGACTCGAAACGCATGGCGTCGGTCCTACTAGCTTTAGATGCTGAAAAGGCATTTGACCGTCTGAACTGGTCTTTTGCGTTTGCGATATTGGATGCCATGGGTATTAAGGGTTCTATTGCAACAGCGATTAAAGCACTATATTCTGCCCCAAACGCGAGAGTGTTTTCAAATGGTACGCTTTCTAACAGCTTCTCATTGGGTAATGGCACCCGCCAGGGATGTCCACTTTCACCGCTAATGTTTATACTATGTATAGAACCTCTGGCTATAGCGCTCAAACTTAACTCTGCAATTAGAGGGGTACGACTTGGCCCTGATGTACATCTCATATCTATGTATGCGGATGACATAATTCTAACATTGGAAGACCCAGAATGTTCCCTGGCGGGGGCCGTTGACACCATCATGAAGTATAGTGCAGTATCCTACTATAAACTAAATACGTCTAAGACACAAGCCTTGCCAATACATCTAGACAGTCACACCCTACAAAAGTTAAAAAATACGTATCCTCTAGACTGGAAGTCTGATAGCATCACATACTTAGGCATTCAGGTTACACCGTCAGTCCCGCGGCTATATAGTTCCAATTATATCCCATTTCTACATACCTTTAAAGAGGATCTTGATAGTTTAGGCAGAGTGGAGGTGTCGTGGTTAGGCAGGATCGCAGCCTTTAAAATGTCAATACTTCCCAAACTACTGTATCTATACCGCACCCTGCCTATCCTACTCCCGACCTCCTTCTTCACACGCATATCTAAACTGCTCTTGGATTATATATGGAAGGGGGGACGTAGAAGAATATCCAAATTACTTCTGAGTAAACACAAGGATAGAGGAGGGGTGGGCTTACCTGACCCGTACGCATACTATTTAGCTACTTTGACGACACAACTGAAACATTACTGGAATGCAGGGGCGAGCCTACCGTGGCTACAGGCTGAGAAATATTTATGTGATAATGGTGACTTAAAATCCCTTTTATTCTATCAAATATGGTCCCTTAATATTCCACAACATATTTCCCCATTAACGATAGCAGGTCTGTCCTGCTGGAACATCATACATAAAAACACGGGTAGGAAACACCTCCACAGCCCCTCTACAACTCCTCTTTTAATATTGTCTGCAGTTATCCCACTCCTAGACTTACAAAATTGGATATCGGCTGGTCTCACACAGATATCTCATTTGTTTGACGGAAACATACTACACACATTTACCTCCCTCTCTGCTCACTATAATATCTCCACTAAAGATTTCTATAAATTCCTACAAATTAGACATTGCTTGGGATCCTACACGCAGCATGCATGGAACTATAACGAAGATCTCTTTAAACTGATGGCCACACCATTCAAGGGCCTACGCCCCATATACGACCTTTTGGAAAGTACTAAGCCCCTGTCCACACATGCACCCTATAAATCCTGGGAGAAAGACCTGTCAAGGAACATTACTGATGGGGAATGGATGGTCGCTTGTAAATGGGCGAGGAGGGCGTTACCCTCAGTGACACACTTAGAGGCATTTTTTAAATCCAGACTAAGATGGTACTTAACACCTGATAGACTGCAGGTCATCTACCCAGGGACATCTTCGGAATGCTGGAGAGGATGTGGTGCCAAGGGCACCTTGCTACATATATTATGGGCTTGCCCGAAGATTGAGGAATATTGGAGGGAGATTGGTATAATGTTGAGGGAGGTTATTGAATATGACATATCCATAACACCTGCGATGGCCTTGTTGTTATTAGACATCCAAACAATACCACCCGAATGCCGCTGTCTGGTGATTAAAATATTGATCTTAGCTAAGTTGGTAATCACTCGGCATTGGAAATCTACCACATCACCCCCTATTGCAGAATTGGTCACCTTATTGAACTTTTCATATAAATGCGAGAGGGCTGTCTACTTGAACACAGGCACCACCACTAACGTGGCAAAAATTTGGGAAGCTTGGATAAATTCTCGATTTGCTCACCTTTCTTCATGAGTAGGATAGAATATAAGTTGTATGTTTTGTATTAAAAGGAGATAGGAATGTTATGATATTCAGATTCATTGGATGAGATATTGTGAGACTAGTTTATACAATGCACATAAGTCGGTGAATGACACACACTCAAATATGGCACCTCTTCTGCCTCCCCTCCCTTCTCTCCCCTCTCGTACGTCCCCTTTCTCTCCTACCTTCCCCTTCCTTCTCCCTCCCTCTCTCTCTCTACCACCTCCTTTTCCCTCTACCCCCCATCCCTCCTTTCAATTCAATCCACTAGTTATATCCCATTGTCTTGTCCGGTTCACTTCATTTGGCCTTCATTGTTGGCCAGTTTGCAGCAACGGTAAAAATGGTAATTTGGAGTACAGTGTGCGCTGCTTGTTAGGTACAACGGATGATAACTGTTATACTGTGTTTTGTACGTCTGCCCTCAGACACAGCGGTGCATTCATTATACACCCGTTACTTCTTAAGTGACTCTAAAGAAGATTGCTTGTTTATCTCTTGTACCTTGTAAGTTTGTTTGTATAACAATGAAAATGATTTTTCAATAAAAACTATTGAAACAGAAATTAGCATCTATTTTTTTCTCATTAAAAAGTTCCCTATAATAACATTGTACTTTAAATAAAATTTTATTCATCTCCACTTCTCCTTCTAGTTTTTCGATATGGACTCTTTTTTGATTAGATTTTTTAAAAAAATATCTTGTACATTTTTCGTTATTTTCAATATGTTTGATTTTAGCTTTAAAAATGATCTCTTTACCTTTTTCATTTAAAAATGTTTTTATTTCTTTTTTAATGTTAACAATATCATCTTTTACATCTATCCCTATATTGTGCAATTTAAAAAGAGTTTGAAGACGTGTATTTAAAATATCATAACAATGTCTTTTATCTTTAGCTTTTTGGATACCTTGTTTTATAAAAAAAATCTTTAGTTTTTTTCTTCATATTTTCCCACCATACTTTTATATCTATATTTGGGTCTCTATTATTTTTACATTTATTATAAAAATTGGCGTATTCTGTTAAGATTATTTTATCTTCTAAAAGAGATATGTTCAATTTCCATGAACCAATACCCCTCTTAAAACCAGGAACAGGATTTAAAACAAATAGAAGACATTTATGATCAGAAAATATATTAGTTAAAAGCTCACATTTGGCAGGTAAAACATTTTGAGAAGAGAAGATAAAATCAATCCTCGAGCTACAATTCACATTACTCCATGTAATGCCTTCAGTATCAGGTAAATTTGGATTACATTTTTTAAAAACATCTATAAGCCTAAAATCTAAAGTAATATTTTTTTAAATGTTAGATGTCTTATCATAATTTCTACTAGTAGCTCGAGAATATCTTTTCTCACCTCTTAAAACACAATTAAAATCCCCAGCTAAAATCAAAGGATAAGAATCATTAATAAAAAGAGGTAAAATCTCTAACATCTCTTCTCTTTCTTTTTTATCAGGTGAACCATAAAAGTTTAAAAACTGCCATGTAAAACCATTTATAAAAGCTTTAACTAATAAAATCCTTCCTGGTAAAATCTCTTGCTTAAAAATTATATTAACATTACCCTTAAAAAGTATAGCAACTCCTCCAGATTTAGATGCGTTGGACCCTGACCACACTGAGGGGCCATGCTTCCAGTCTTCTTCATATTTCTTGTATGATGCTTGGTGAGGGATGCCACATTCCTGTAAGAAGAAAACTGATGCAGACAAAAAGGATAAAAAATTAAAAATAGCAGTTCTTCTTGCGTGTGTCTTAAGGCCCCTCACATTGAGGGAGAGTCCATGGAGCGCCATCATTAAAGGTTACAGAGAGACCACTTTCAATATCTTTGTGCACATTCTATCTCATCCTCATCAGCCAGACCCCCAAAACTATCATTTTCCCCTTCTGATCTCACTGTCACCAGAGATTCCGGTGAGCTGCTACCGTCTGACTCCTCCATTACCTCCTCCTGAAGATCCTCCGGTAGGGGACTAAGGAGAGGATTCCTCTTCGCCGGAACAGGGGTTGTCCCGTCTCCGTCACCTTGCCCAGTGTCCATCTCCTCCCCGGGATGACCTGTCGGAGCCACCCCGGGCAGCCGGTCGGGCACAATGACTTCCACCGTGTCGGGAACCATGGACGAGTTGCCTGTTTCACTTGGGGAGGGGGCTGGAACACCTGATGGCATCCCTACCCCCCCCTCTTCTTCCACAAACGCCTCTTCTCTTCCTGTTCCGGTCTTTCTTCTCTTAGCCCCAACATTTTCTGGCTTCCTCAGGGGGGCACTCTGAGGCTTGCTGACAGCTTCATCCAGGTTACTACCCCTCTGCTGCGAGAGAGGAGCTCCTGTCTGCCATGCTTTCTTCTCCTTTCTTCTTACCTTCATGCTGGAGGGTTTCTCATATCCATCTTCATCAGAGGTAGCAGACTCACCATGTGGATCAGTTGGGTTTTCTTCTGGTTTGTTGTCTTCTCTGTTCATATGACGGGGGTCTGGCTGGCTTCTCTGTTGTTTCTCTTTGTTCCTGTGAGGACAAGAAGCATACAAATGGTCAACTCTGTAACATAAACTGCATTTCTTTTCTTTTGTGCATTCTCTGGAGGAGTGCTCAGTGCTGCCACAATTTGTACATGTACTCTCACATACGTTTTTATCATGTCCATATCTTCTACAAGCTCTGCAGAAATTGGGCATTCCTGGGAAAAACACGTCACCATTTACATTTCCTAACTTGAACCGAGCTGGAGGCATAACCTTTCGTCCTGGGAGTAATAGATCTTCTTTGAACTCAACCAGAAACTTCCACTTAGAGGACCATATTCCACACTCATTCATCACTTTCCCTCTATTTATAATTTTTTTACAAAAATTCCTTAAAAACACAACAATTTCATCTTCTTTAACGTATGGAGAGTACATTTTTATAACTAAAAGCATAAGTTCATCGGGAAAGTGCTCAACAATTCTTATTCCACTCAAGCGGGAATCTCCGCTTACCTTCTTCATCTGTATAACAAAGTCCTTGTAAATACCTCCTTCCGTAAAAGTAACATCGTATACTCCTCTTTTCGGATAATCTTGGATGGATAATATCTCATGCTTCCTTAATCCAAAGACGCCCAGCAGAACTTGCTCCACGATGTACTTCAGGTCCCGGTTCTTTCTCTGGTCCTCCAAGTACGATATACGTACTGAGTTCTTGAGCTTGGCATAAGATGGTACCATGCCTGGATCTCCGTCACTGGCTGACGCCATGCTCACAATCAAGCGCACCAAAGAGACACTAGGTCCCTAAGGCAAAGGGGGATCGCAACTCTACACTGAGGTGGGCCCCCTCCCCAATAGCAGCAAGGGACTTAAGCCCAACGAAGGGCGATGTCCCAGGGCCGAGGAGGGGGGTCTCAGAGCACCCACAAAAGCAGGAACCGGATCAGCCAAGGTATATCCCTATACCTTAGCCAAAAGGCCGAGAAGCGATAACCGTGAAAGGGGCGGGCCCAACAAGGTGCCCTTCATGGGCACTATCACTGCTTGCTGTCAGGGAGGCTGCCAGACAATTTTCCATGCACACTCTGGGCTGGGGGGCAGTCAACCACCAGTACACACAGCAGAACCTAAACCCATACCATTATTGCTAAGCAGCAAGACAGGGGCCCATTGCACTCCCACGGGGCCTTTTTAAATGCAATCCATAACCCGGATTTGCCAGGAACCCTTCTTACTCCTCCTACTTGCATGTGACACTGGGCTTAGGATCTGCATAGGAAACACACACACAAGCACACACCTACCTTTGTTGCCTGCAGATGCCTCCTTGGCTGTCCCCAAACGGTATCAAACCAACACCCACGGGAAGCTGTAAGCATAGAGGACATGCCTGCACCCCATTGGACTTACCTGTGTGGGTTAAACCCGGGTTATTTGACAACCTATGGCGGTGATGGTTCTGCTCAGGCAGAGCAGTGCTGATGCTCCTCATAAAGCTGTCGCTGCTGTGAAGGTTCTAGGTGACATCACAAATCCCTATGGTTACATACACAACAAAGCTGGGTTGTTGTTGTTTACACTCTGCAAGGCCTGTGGAAGTGAGTGACATCATAGCACTGTAGTTCTGAGGGTTCTAGATGGATGCAACAATCTCCTGTTGCTTCTATGAAGGCCATAATAGACGACATCACCAAACAGCTCCATAGTCACATACACAGCAAAGGAGAGATGTTGTTTACACCTAGTGATGTCAGTGGTATTGAGTGACATCACAGCACAGTGCTAAGGCTCCTGGGCCTGGACACAGCAGCGGCTGCAATATCTCAACGGAGAATACGTTTATATATATGTGTGTGTGTGCGCGTATATATATATATATATATATATATATATATATATATATTCTCCGCCGAAATCACTTTTAAACCCATTTCCACCTTTTTTTCCCTTCTCTTCCTCTTACTTTTTTTTCACGTTTTTTTACGTTTTTCTCCTTTTCGCCTCTTTTCTGGGCGTATTATTCTTCTTTTTCTTCTTTTTTTTCGTCTAATGCATACCCCATCAGTGCAGCAATGCTTATTCAATACCGCCAGCAGATGGAGACACTGGGGGATAATTTTCTAAGGATTTATACTGATTTTTCCTGTCTGAATTTGTCGCACAGAAAGTTGCAGGCCAAATATGTGTGACATTTCTGCGACTTTAGCTTCTAGAGCATTTTTACAACATTATACATAGGTGCTGAATACATAAAAAGCGACTGTTCAGCGACAGACAAGTCGCATCGGCTGAAAGTAGGCCAGAATGTCAGTCCATGTTGGAGCAGGTTTAGATACAGTCTAAAGTATAGATCTCAAAGTCTGTGCACAGAATTTAGCAAGGGCCTCGCACCTTCTGATGCATCAGGTAGGTGCACAATAGCATAGCCTAACCCTCTGTACTTTGGTCTATATTGATGCGGGACATAGACAGCCAGCTGATGACCAATCCATTAGTGCAATGGATGGCTGGAAGCATTTGTCTTTGCCTTTGCAATACCACAGAAGCAATGCATGGTCAATGTACAGCAATGACACACCTGTGTGAACAGCCAGGAGACCCCCCCCCCCCCCATGTTATGTTACATAGTTACATAGTTAGTACGGTCGAAAAAAGACATATGTCCATCAAGTTCAACCAGGGAATTAAGGGGTAGGGGTGTGGCGCGATATTGGGGAAGGGATGAGATTTTATATTTCTTCATAAGCATTAATCTTATTTTGTCAATTAGGAACATTCAGCACCCACCCGCTATCAAGGCAGCTGCCTATCATGTCATGCCCTACCTGCACAGGTGTGCTGGCTACTCAAATGATCCAATTAAGGAGGCCATTTAGTCAGCAGCAGCAGAAGTCCTGTGCCTGGACGCTCCAACAGCGGCCAGACACAAGCAGAAGCAGAAGCAGCAGAAGCAGCAGCAGCACCACCTTTTGTTTTTTGGCTGCAGCAGCAGCAAGGCCCACAGGGCTGGCTAGCTGGCTAGCCAGCAAGCAGGTAGCAATGAAAGTAGGAATCTTTCTTTTTAACCCTGTAAGGGGGTGGTGCACTGTACCCGAAGATACTGCCATATTGGGTCAATGCATAGGGCGACGGAAGCAAGCTTCGAAATCGGCCCCCGTTCTCAAAAATCCATTTAATATATGGTCCCCAGATAGGGGACGTATCAGATATTAAACTGATAAGAACAGATTTTTTTTTTTTTTTTTTTTTATCTAAAGCCGAGGAACGTGCTTTCGATTCACCCAAAGTGCAAGAAAAAGTGCAAACGTGTTACACTAAAAAAACGTGCACAAAGGATGCGGTCTATCGCAAGCCCTTCTCCGATAGGAGAGAGGCCCCCCAACAAACCTTACCCTTCGCCTCCGGACCAAAAGGTACCTGCGAGGTTCCAGGTTCGATGTCCCTTTTCGCCGAAGCTACTAGGGGACCACAAATGCTCCCGGCATCCCCCTTGGCGTTAGCCAAGGTATCTGCCCGCAGAGCCGATTACGGTAGGTACCCTGCGAAGCAGGAGTACCCGGGGTGTTTGCAGGGAGGTGCGGAACCTAATGGCCACACACACCTCCCCTAGACCGCCAGGAGGGACACCCAGAAGGGCTACCGCATCCTGACAAATCCTGTGAACACACAACACGCAAAAAGTGACACAGTGAGACAAAAAATAAATAAATAAGTGAATGTGTGCAGATATACTGCCCGGACATCCGGCCGGATCTATAAAAATTTCTCTGATCCTAGCCAGAAGGCCGGGAATCAAGAGGTGAGTGCCACAAGGTGAAGAGATTATGGTGCCCGTGCTTCAACTCAGTGAGCCTATTCTCCCAGTGAGTTTCGGCACCTCGGGGTCACCACTCCCCGAGGCACAAAAGTACCTCGGCTCTAGACCCTCTCAGCCTCATGGCGAGACCCGGAGGGAACAGGTCACATCGGGGCAGCCGTCGAGCTGATTCCTCAGAACCAGCCCCGGAAAGCCCTGGTACACCTGCATCCTCCATGCAGCACCCATCCCCACCAGCATGAAAACTGATAAGAACAGATACTACACTTGATCTTAGCCAAAAGGCCGAGAAGCGATAACCGTGAAAGGGGCGGGCCCAACAAGGTGCCCTTCATGGGCACTATCACTGCTTGCTGTCAGGGAGGCTGCCAGACAATTTTCCATGCACACTCTGGGCTGGGGGGCAGTCAACCACCAGTACACACAGCAGAACCTAAACCCATACCATTATTGCTAAGCAGCAAGACAGGGGCCCATTGCACTCCCACGGGGCCTTTTTAAATGCAATCCATAACCCGGATTTGCCAGGAACCCTTCTTACTCCTCCTACTTGCATGTGACACTGGGCTTAGGATCTGCATAGGAAACACACACACAAGCACACACCTACCTTTGTTGCCTGCAGATGCCTCCTTGGCTGTCCCCAAACGGTATCAAACCAACACCCACGGGAAGCTGTAAGCATAGAGGACATGCCTGCACCCCATTGGACTTACCTGTGTGGGTTAAACCCGGGTTATTTGACAACCTATGGCGGTGATGGTTCTGCTCAGGCAGAGCAGTGCTGATGCTCCTCATAAAGCTGTCGCTGCTGTGAAGGTTCTAGGTGACATCACAAATCCCTATGGTTACATACACAACAAAGCTGGGTTGTTGTTGTTTACACTCTGCAAGGCCTGTGGAAGTGAGTGACATCATAGCACTGTAGTTCTGAGGGTTCTAGATGGATGCAACAATCTCCTGTTGCTTCTATGAAGGCCATAATAGACGACATCACCAAACAGCTCCATAGTCACATACACAGCAAAGGAGAGATGTTGTTTACACCTAGTGATGTCAGTGGTATTGAGTGACATCACAGCACAGTGCTAAGGCTCCTGGGCCTGGACACAGCAGCGGCTGCAATATCTCAACGGAGAATACGTTTATATATATGTGTGTGTGTGCGCGTATATATATATATATATATATATATATATATATATATATATATATATTTCTCCGCCGAAATCACTTTTAAACCCATTTCCACCTTTTTTTCCCTTCTCTTCCTCTTACTTTTTTTTCACGTTTTTTTACGTTTTTCTCCTTTCGCCTCTTTTCTGGGCGTATTATTCTTCTTTTTCTTCTTTTTTTTCGTCTAATGCATACCCCATCAGTGCAGCAATGCTTATTCAATACCGCCAGCAGATGGAGACACTGGGGGATAATTTTCTAAGGATTTATACTGATTTTTCCTGTCTGAATTTGTCGCACAGAAAGTTGCAGGCCAAATATGTGTGACATTTCTGCGACTTTAGCTTCTAGAGCATTTTTACAACATTATACATAGGTGCTGAATACATAAAAAGCGACTGTTCAGCGACAGACAAGTCGCATCGGCTGAAAGTAGGCCAGAATGTCAGTCCATGTTGGAGCAGGTTTAGATACAGTCTAAAGTATAGATCTCAAAGTCTGTGCACAGAATTTAGCAAGGGCCTCGCACCTTCTGATGCATCAGGTAGGTGCACAATAGCATAGCCTAACCCTCTGTACTTTGGTCTATATTGATGCGGGACATAGACAGCCAGCTGATGACCAATCCATTAGTGCAATGGATGGCTGGAAGCATTTGTCTTTGCCTTTGCAATACCACAGAAGCAATGCATGGTCAATGTACAGCAATGACACACCTGTGTGAACAGCCAGGAGACCCCCCCCCCCCCCATGTTATGTTACATAGTTACATAGTTAGTACGGTCGAAAAAAGACATATGTCCATCAAGTTCAACCAGGGAATTAAGGGGTAGGGGTGTGGCGCGATATTGGGGAAGGGATGAGATTTTATATTTCTTCATAAGCATTAATCTTATTTTGTCAATTAGGAACATTCAGCACCCACCCGCTATCAAGGCAGCTGCCTATCATGTCATGCCCTACCTGCACAGGTGTGCTGGCTACTCAAATGATCCAATTAAGGAGGCCATTTAGTCAGCAGCAGCAGAAGTCCTGTGCCTGGACGCTCCAACAGCGGCCAGACACAAGCAGAAGCAGAAGCAGCAGAAGCAGCAGCAGCACCACCTTTTGTTTTTTGGCTGCAGCAGCAGCAAGGCCCACAGGGCTGGCTAGCTGGCTAGCCAGCAAGCAGGTAGCAATGAAAGTAGGAATCTTTCTTTTTAACCCTGTAAGGGGGTGGTGCACTGTACCCGAAGATACTGCCATATCGGGTCAATGCATAGGGCGACGGAAGCAAGCTTCGAAATCGGCCCCCGTTCTCAAAAATCCATTTAATATATGGTCCCCAGATAGGGGACGTATCAGATATTAAACTGATAAGAACAGATACTACACTTGATCTTAGCCAAAAGGCCGAGAAGCGATAACCGTGAAAGGGGCGGGCCCAACAAGGTGCCCTTCATGGGCACTATCACTGCTTGCTGTCAGGGAGGCTGCCAGACAATTTTCCATGCACACTCTGGGCTGGGGGGCAGTCAACCACCAGTACACACAGCAGAACCTAAACCCATACCATTATTGCTAAGCAGCAAGACAGGGGCCCATTGCACTCCCACGGGGCCTTTTTAAATGCAATCCATAACCCGGATTTGCCAGGAACCCTTCTTACTCCTCCTACTTGCATGTGACACTGGGCTTAGGATCTGCATAGGAAACACACACACAAGCACACACCTACCTTTGTTGCCTGCAGATGCCTCCTTGGCTGTCCCCAAACGGTATCAAACCAACACCCACGGGAAGCTGTAAGCATAGAGGACATGCCTGCACCCCATTGGACTTACCTGTGTGGGTTAAACCCGGGTTATTTGACAACCTATGGCGGTGATGGTTCTGCTCAGGCAGAGCAGTGCTGATGCTCCTCATAAAGCTGTCGCTGCTGTGAAGGTTCTAGGTGACATCACAAATCCCTATGGTTACATACACAACAAAGCTGGGTTGTTGTTGTTTACACTCTGCAAGGCCTGTGGAAGTGAGTGACATCATAGCACTGTAGTTCTGAGGGTTCTAGATGGATGCAACAATCTCCTGTTGCTTCTATGAAGGCCATAATAGACGACATCACCAAACAGCTCCATAGTCACATACACAGCAAAGGAGAGATGTTGTTTACACCTAGTGATGTCAGTGGTATTGAGTGACATCACAGCACAGTGCTAAGGCTCCTGGGCCTGGACACAGCAGCGGCTGCAATATCTCAACGGAGAATACGTTTATATATATGTGTGTGTGTGCGCGTATATATATATATATATATATATATATATATATATATATATATTTCTCCGCCGAAATCACTTTTAAACCCATTTCCACCTTTTTTTCCCTTCTCTTCCTCTTACTTTTTTTTCACGTTTTTTTACGTTTTTCTCCTTTTCGCCTCTTTTCTGGGCGTATTATTCTTCTTTTTCTTCTTTTTTTTCGTCTAATGCATACCCCATCAGTGCAGCAATGCTTATTCAATACCGCCAGCAGATGGAGACACTGGGGGATAATTTTCTAAGGATTTATACTGATTTTTCCTGTCTGAATTTGTCGCACAGAAAGTTGCAGGCCAAATATGTGTGACATTTCTGCGACTTTAGCTTCTAGAGCATTTTTACAACATTATACATAGGTGCTGAATACATAAAAAGCGACTGTTCAGCGACAGACAAGTCGCATCGGCTGAAAGTAGGCCAGAATGTCAGTCCATGTTGGAGCAGGTTTAGATACAGTCTAAAGTATAGATCTCAAAGTCTGTGCACAGAATTTAGCAAGGGCCTCGCACCTTCTGATGCATCAGGTAGGTGCACAATAGCATAGCCTAACCCTCTGTACTTTGGTCTATATTGATGCGGGACATAGACAGCCAGCTGATGACCAATCCATTAGTGCAATGGATGGCTGGAAGCATTTGTCTTTGCCTTTGCAATACCACAGAAGCAATGCATGGTCAATGTACAGCAATGACACACCTGTGTGAACAGCCAGGAGACCCCCCCCCATGTTATGTTACATAGTTACATAGTTAGTACGGTCGAAAAAAGACATATGTCCATCAAGTTCAACCAGGGAATTAAGGGGTAGGGGTGTGGCGCGATATTGGGGAAGGGATGAGATTTTATATTTCTTCATAAGCATTAATCTTATTTTGTCAATTAGGAACATTCAGCACCCACCCGCTATCAAGGCAGCTGCCTATCATGTCATGCCCTACCTGCACAGGTGTGCTGGCTACTCAAATGATCCAATTAAGGAGGCCATTTAGTCAGCAGCAGCAGAAGTCCTGTGCCTGGACGCTCCAACAGCGGCCAGACACAAGCAGAAGCAGAAGCAGCAGAAGCAGCAGCAGCACCACCTTTTGTTTTTTGGCTGCAGCAGCAGCAAGGCCCACAGGGCTGGCTAGCTGGCTAGCCAGCAAGCAGGTAGCAATGAAAGTAGGAATCTTTCTTTTTAACCCTGTAAGGGGGTGGTGCACTGTACCCGAAGATACTGCCATATCGGGTCAATGCATAGGGCGACGGAAGCAAGCTTCGAAATCGGCCCCCGTTCTCAAAAATCCATTTAATATATGGTCCCCAGATAGGGGACGTATCAGATATTAAACTGATAAGAACAGATACTACACTTGATCTTAGCCAAAAGGCCGAGAAGCGATAACCGTGAAAGGGGCGGGCCCAACAAGGTGCCCTTCATGGGCACTATCACTGCTTGCTGTCAGGGAGGCTGCCAGACAATTTTCCATGCACACTCTGGGCTGGGGGGCAGTCAACCACCAGTACACACAGCAGAACCTAAACCCATACCATTATTGCTAAGCAGCAAGACAGGGGCCCATTGCACTCCCACGGGGCCTTTTTAAATGCAATCCATAACCCGGATTTGCCAGGAACCCTTCTTACTCCTCCTACTTGCATGTGACACTGGGCTTAGGATCTGCATAGGAAACACACACACAAGCACACACCTACCTTTGTTGCCTGCAGATGCCTCCTTGGCTGTCCCCAAACGGTATCAAACCAACACCCACGGGAAGCTGTAAGCATAGAGGACATGCCTGCACCCCATTGGACTTACCTGTGTGGGTTAAACCCGGGTTATTTGACAACCTATGGCGGTGATGGTTCTGCTCAGGCAGAGCAGTGCTGATGCTCCTCATAAAGCTGTCGCTGCTGTGAAGGTTCTAGGTGACATCACAAATCCCTATGGTTACATACACAACAAAGCTGGGTTGTTGTTGTTTACACTCTGCAAGGCCTGTGGAAGTGAGTGACATCATAGCACTGTAGTTCTGAGGGTTCTAGATGGATGCAACAATCTCCTGTTGCTTCTATGAAGGCCATAATAGACGACATCACCAAACAGCTCCATAGTCACATACACAGCAAAGGAGAGATGTTGTTTACACCTAGTGATGTCAGTGGTATTGAGTGACATCACAGCACAGTGCTAAGGCTCCTGGGCCTGGACACAGCAGCGGCTGCAATATCTCAACGGAGAATACGTTTATATATATGTGTGTGTGTGCGCGTATATATATATATATATATATATATATATATATATATATATATTTCTCCGCCGAAATCACTTTTAAACCCATTTCCACCTTTTTTTCCCTTCTCTTCCTCTTACTTTTTTTCACGTTTTTTTACGTTTTTCTCCTTTTCGCCTCTTTTCTGGGCGTATTATTCTTCTTTTTCTTCTTTTTTTTCGTCTAATGCATACCCCATCAGTGCAGTAATGCTTATTCAATACCGCCAGCAGATGGAGACACTGGGGGATAATTTTCTAAGGATTTATACTGATTTTTCCTGTCTGAATTTGTCGCACAGAAAGTTGCAGGCCAAATATGTGTGACATTTCTGCGACTTTAGCTTCTAGAGCATTTTTACAACATTATACATAGGTGCTGAATACATAAAAAGCGACTGTTCAGCGACAGACAAGTCGCATCGGCTGAAAGTAGGCCAGAATGTCAGTCCATGTTGGAGCAGGTTTAGATACAGTCTAAAGTATAGATCTCAAAGTCTGTGCACAGAATTTAGCAAGGGCCTCGCACCTTCTGATGCATCAGGTAGGTGCACAATAGCATAGCCTAACCCTCTGTACTTTGGTCTATATTGATGCGGGACATAGACAGCCAGCTGATGACCAATCCATTAGTGCAATGGATGGCTGGAAGCATTTGTCTTTGCCTTTGCAATACCACAGAAGCAATGCATGGTCAATGTACAGCAATGACACACCTGTGTGAACAGCCAGGAGACCCCCCCCCATGTTATGTTACATAGTTACATAGTTAGTACGGTCGAAAAAAGACATATGTCCATCAAGTTCAACCAGGGAATTAAGGGGTAGGGGTGTGGCGCGATATTGGGGAAGGGATGAGATTTTATATTTCTTCATAAGCATTAATCTTATTTTGTCAATTAGGAACATTCAGCACCCACCCGCTATCAAGGCAGCTGCCTATCATGTCATGCCCTACCTGCACAGGTGTGCTGGCTACTCAAATGATCCAATTAAGGAGGCCATTTAGTCAGCAGCAGCAGAAGTCCTGTGCCTGGACGCTCCAACAGCGGCCAGACACAAGCAGAAGCAGAAGCAGCAGAAGCAGCAGCAGCAACCTTTTGTTTTTTGGCTGCAGCAGCAGCAAGGCCCACAGGGCTGGCTAGCTGGCTAGCCAGCAAGCAGGTAGCAATGAAAGTAGGAATCTTTCTTTTTAACCCTGTAAGGGGGTGGTGCACTGTACCCGAAGATACTGCCATATCGGGTCAATGCATAGGGCGACGGAAGCAAGCTTCGAAATCGGCCCCCGTTCTCAAAAATCCATTTAATATATGGTCCCCAGATAGGGGACGTATCAGATATTAAACTGATAAGAACAGATACTACACTTGATCTTAGCCAAAAGGCCGAGAAGCGATAACCGTGAAAGGGGCGGGCCCAACAAGGTGCCCTTCATGGGCACTATCACTGCTTGCTGTCAGGGAGGCTGCCAGACAATTTTCCATGCACACTCTGGCTGGGGGGCAGTCAACCACCAGTACACACAGCAGAACCTAAACCCATACCATTATTGCTAAGCAGCAAGACAGGGGCCCATTGCACTCCCACGGGGCCTTTTTAAATGCAATCCATAACCCGGATTTGCCAGGAACCCTTCTTACTCCTCCTACTTGCATGTGACACTGGGCTTAGGATCTGCATAGGAAACACACACACAAGCACACACCTACCTTTGTTGCCTGCAGATGCCTCCTTGGCTGTCCCCAAACGGTATCAAACCAACACCCACGGGAAGCTGTAAGCATAGAGGACATGCCTGCACCCCATTGGACTTACCTGTGTGGGTTAAACCCGGGTTATTTGACAACCTATGGCGGTGATGGTTCTGCTCAGGCAGAGCAGTGCTGATGCTCCTCATAAAGCTGTCGCTGCTGTGAAGGTTCTAGGTGACATCACAAATCCCTATGGTTACATACACAACAAAGCTGGGTTGTTGTTGTTTACACTCTGCAAGGCCTGTGGAAGTGAGTGACATCATAGCACTGTAGTTCTGAGGGTTCTAGATGGATGCAACAATCTCCTGTTGCTTCTATGAAGGCCATAATAGACGACATCACCAAACAGCTCCATAGTCACATACACAGCAAAGGAGAGATGTTGTTTACACCTAGTGATGTCAGTGGTATTGAGTGACATCACAGCACAGTGCTAAGGCTCCTGGGCCTGGACACAGCAGCGGCTGCAATATCTCAACTGAGAATACGTTTATATATATGTGTGTGTGTGCGCGTATATATATATATATATATATATATATATATATACATATATATATATATTTCTCCGCCGAAATCACTTTTAAACCCATTTCCACCTTTTTTTCCCTTCTCTTCCTCTTACTTTTTTTTCACGTTTTTTAACGTTTTTCTCCTTTTCGCCTCTTTTCTGGGCGTATTATTCTTCTTTTTCTTCTTTTTTTTCGTCTAATGCATACCCCATCAGTGCAGCAATGCTTATTCAATACCGCCAGCAGATGGAGACACTGGGGGATAATTTTCTAAGGATTTATACTGATTTTTCCTGTCTGAATTTGTCGCACAGAAAGTTGCAGGCCAAATATGTGTGACATTTCTGCGACTTTAGCTTCTAGAGCATTTTTACAACATTATACATAGGTGCTGAATACATAAAAAGCGACTGTTCAGCGACAGACAAGTCGCATCGGCTGAAAGTAGGCCAGAATGTCAGTCCATGTTGGAGCAGGTTTAGATACAGTCTAAAGTATAGATCTCAAAGTCTGTGCACAGAATTTAGCAAGGGCCTCGCACCTTCTGATGCATCAGGTAGGTGCACAATAGCATAGCCTAACCCTCTGTACTTTGGTCTATATTGATGCGGGACATAGACAGCCAGCTGATGACCAATCCATTAGTGCAATGGATGGCTGGAAGCATTTGTCTTTGCCTTTGCAATACCACAGAAGCAATGCATGGTCAATGTACAGCAATGACACACCTGTGTGAACAGCCAGGAGACCCCCCCCCCCATGTTATGTTACATAGTTACATAGTTAGTACGGTCGAAAAAAGACATATGTCCATCAAGTTCAACCAGGGAATTAAGGGGTAGGGGTGTGGCGCGATATTGGGGAAGGGATGAGATTTTATATTTCTTCATAAGCATTAATCTTATTTTGTCAATTAGGAACATTCAGCACCCACCCGCTATCAAGGCAGCTGCCTATCATGTCATGCCCTACCTGCACAGGTGTGCTGGCTACTCAAATGATCCAATTAAGGAGGCCATTTAGTCAGCAGCAGCAGAAGTCCTGTGCCTGGACGCTCCAACAGCGGCCAGACACAAGCAGAAGCAGAAGCAGCAGAAGCAGCAGCAGCACCACCTTTTGTTTTTTGGCTGCAGCAGCAGCAAGGCCCACAGGGCTGGCTAGCTGGCTAGCCAGCAAGCAGGTAGCAATGAAAGTAGGAATCTTTCTTTTTAACCCTGTAAGGGGGTGGTGCACTGTACCCGAAGATACTGCCATATCGGGTCAATGCATAGGGCGACGGAAGCAAGCTTCGAAATCGGCCCCCGTTCTCAAAAATCCATTTAATATATGGTCCCCAGATAGGGGACGTATCAGATATTAAACTGATAAGAACAGATACTACACTTGATCTTAGCCAAAAGGCCGAGAAGCGATAACCGTGAAAGGGGCGGGCCCAACAAGGTGCCCTTCATGGGCACTATCACTGCTTGCTGTCAGGGAGGCTGCCAGACAATTTTCCATGCACACTCTGGGCTGGGGGGCAGTCAACCACCAGTACACACAGCAGAACCTAAACCCATACCATTATTGCTAAGCAGCAAGACAGGGGCCCATTGCACTCCCACGGGGCCTTTTTAAATGCAATCCATAACCCGGATTTGCCAGGAACCCTTCTTACTCCTCCTACTTGCATGTGACACTGGGCTTAGGATCTGCATAGGAAACACACACACAAGCACACACCTACCTTTGTTGCCTGCAGATGCCTCCTTGGCTGTCCCCAAACGGTATCAAACCAACACCCACGGGAAGCTGTAAGCATAGAGGACATGCCTGCACCCCATTGGACTTACCTGTGTGGGTTAAACCCGGGTTATTTGACAACCTATGGCGGTGATGGTTCTGCTCAGGCAGAGCAGTGCTGATGCTCCTCATAAAGCTGTCGCTGCTGTGAAGGTTCTAGGTGACATCACAAATCCCTATGGTTACATACACAACAAAGCTGGGTTGTTGTTGTTTACACTCTGCAAGGCCTGTGGAAGTGAGTGACATCATAGCACTGTAGTTCTGAGGGTTCTAGATGGATGCAACAATCTCCTGTTGCTTCTATGAAGGCCATAATAGACGACATCACCAAACAGCTCCATAGTCACATACACAGCAAAGGAGAGATGTTGTTTACACCTAGTGATGTCAGTGGTATTGAGTGACATCACAGCACAGTGCTAAGGCTCCTGGGCCTGGACACAGCAGCGGCTGCAATATCTCAACGGAGAATACGTTTATATATATGTGTGTGTGTGTGCGCGTATATATATATATATATATATATATATATATATATATATATATATTTCTCCGCCGAAATCACTTTTAAACCCATTTCCACCTTTTTTTCCCTTCTCTTCCTCTTACTTTTTTTTCACGTTTTTTTACGTTTTTCTCCTTTTCGCCTCTTTTCTGGGCGTATTATTCTTCTTTTTCTTCTTTTTTTTCGTCTAATGCATACCCCATCAGTGCAGCAATGCTTATTCAATACCGCCAGCAGATGGAGACACTGGGGGATAATTTTCTAAGGATTTATACTGATTTTTCCTGTCTGAATTTGTCGCACAGAAAGTTGCAGGCCAAATATGTGTGACATTTCTGCGACTTTAGCTTCTAGAGCATTTTTACAACATTATACATAGGTGCTGAATACATAAAAAGCGACTGTTCAGCGACAGACAAGTCGCATCGGCTGAAAGTAGGCCAGAATGTCAGTCCATGTTGGAGCAGGTTTAGATACAGTCTAAAGTATAGATCTCAAAGTCTGTGCACAGAATTTAGCAAGGGCCTCGCACCTTCTGATGCATCAGGTAGGTGCACAATAGCATAGCCTAACCCTCTGTACTTTGGTCTATATTGATGCGGGACATAGACAGCCAGCTGATGACCAATCCATTAGTGCAATGGATGGCTGGAAGCATTTGTCTTTGCCTTTGCAATACCACAGAAGCAATGCATGGTCAATGTACAGCAATGACACACCTGTGTGAACAGCCAGGAGACCCCCCCCCCCATGTTATGTTACATAGTTACATAGTTAGTACGGTCGAAAAAAGACATATGTCCATCAAGTTCAACCAGGGAATTAAGGGGTAGGGGTGTGGCGCGATATTGGGGAAGGGATGAGATTTTATATTTCTTCATAAGCATTAATCTTATTTTGTCAATTAGGAACATTCAGCACCCACCCGCTATCAAGGCAGCTGCCTATCATGTCATGCCCTACCTGCACAGGTGTGCTGGCTACTCAAATGATCCAATTAAGGAGGCCATTTAGTCAGCAGCAGCAGAAGTCCTGTGCCTGGACGCTCCAACAGCGGCCAGACACAAGCAGAAGCAGAAGCAGCAGAAGCAGCAGCAGCACCACCTTTTGTTTTTTGGCTGCAGCAGCAGCAAGGCCCACAGGGCTGGCTAGCTGGCTAGCCAGCAAGCAGGTAGCAATGAAAGTAGGAATCTTTCTTTTTAACCCTGTAAGGGGGTGGTGCACTGTACCCGAAGATACTGCCATATCGGGTCAATGCATAGGGCGACGGAAGCAAGCTTCGAAATCGGCCCCCGTTCTCAAAAATCCATTTAATATATGGTCCCCAGATAGGGGACGTATCAGATATTAAACTGATAAGAACAGATACTACACTTGATCTTAGCCAAAAGGCCGAGAAGCGATAACCGTGAAAGGGGCGGGCCCAACAAGGTGCCCTTCATGGGCACTATCACTGCTTGCTGTCAGGGAGGCTGCCAGACAATTTTCCATGCACACTCTGGGCTGGGGGGCAGTCAACCACCAGTACACACAGCAGAACCTAAACCCATACCATTATTGCTAAGCAGCAAGACAGGGGCCCATTGCACTCCTACGGGGCCTTTTTAAATGCAATCCATAACCCGGATTTGCCAGGAACCCTTCTTACTCCTCCTACTTGCATGTGACACTGGGCTTAGGATCTGCATAGGAAACACACACACAAGCACACACCTACCTTTGTTGCCTGCAGATGCCTCCTTGGCTGTCCCCAAACGGTATCAAACCAACACCCACGGGAAGCTGTAAGCATAGAGGACATGCCTGCACCCCATTGGACTTACCTGTGTGGGTTAAACCCGGGTTATTTGACAACCTATGGCGGTGATGGTTCTGCTCAGGCAGAGCAGTGCTGATGCTCCTCATAAAGCTGTCGCTGCTGTGAAGGTTCTAGGTGACATCACAAATCCCTATGGTTACATACACAACAAAGCTGGGTTGTTGTTGTTTACACTCTGCAAGGCCTGTGGAAGTGAGTGACATCATAGCACTGTAGTTCTGAGGGTTCTAGATGGATGCAACAATCTCCTGTTGCTTCTATGAAGGCCATAATAGACGACATCACCAAACAGCTCCATAGTCACATACACAGCAAAGGAGAGATGTTGTTTACACCTAGTGATGTCAGTGGTATTGAGTGACATCACAGCACAGTGCTAAGGCTCCTGGGCCTGGACACAGCAGCGGCTGCAATATCTCAACGGAGAATACGTTTATATATATGTGTGTGTGTGCGCGTATATATATATATATATATATATATATATATATATATATATATATATTTCTCCGCCGAAATCACTTTTAAACCCATTTCCACCTTTTTTTCCCTTCTCTTCCTCTTACTTTTTTTTCACGTTTTTTTACGTTTTTCTCCTTTTCGCCTCTTTTCTGGGCGTATTATTCTTCTTTTTCTTCTTTTTTTTTCG
This sequence comes from Hyla sarda, assembly GCF_029499605.1. Classification (NCBI taxonomy): domain Eukaryota; kingdom Metazoa; phylum Chordata; class Amphibia; order Anura; family Hylidae; genus Hyla; species Hyla sarda. The sequence continues at coordinate 430,514 of NW_026610938.1, read as the reverse complement.
TCTAATGCATACCCCATCAGTGCAGCAATGCTTATTCAATACCGCCAGCAGATGGAGACACTGGGGGATAATTTTCTAAGGATTTATACTGATTTTTCCTGTCTGAATTTGTCGCACAGAAAGTTGCAGGCCAAATATGTGTGACATTTCTGCGACTTTAGCTTCTAGAGCATTTTTACAACATTATACATAGGTGCTGAATACATAAAAAGCGACTGTTCAGCGACAGACAAGTCGCATCGGCTGAAAGTAGGCCAGAATGTCAGTCCATGTTGGAGCAGGTTTAGATACAGTCTAAAGTATAGATCTCAAAGTCTGTGCACAGAATTTAGCAAGGGCCTCGCACCTTCTGATGCATCAGGTAGGTGCACAATAGCATAGCCTAACCCTCTGTACTTTGGTCTATATTGATGCGGGACATAGACAGCCAGCTGATGACCAATCCATTAGTGCAATGGATGGCTGGAAGCATTTGTCTTTGCCTTTGCAATACCACAGAAGCAATGCATGGTCAATGTACAGCAATGACACACCTGTGTGAACAGCCAGGAGACCCCCCCCCCCCCCCATGTTATGTTACATAGTTACATAGTTAGTACGGTCGAAAAAAGACATATGTCCATCAAGTTCAACCAGGGAATTAAGGGGTAGGGGTGTGGCGCGATATTGGGGAAGGGATGAGATTTTATATTTCTTCATAAGCATTAATCTTATTTTGTCAATTAGGAACATTCAGCACCCACCCGCTATCAAGGCAGCTGCCTATCATGTCATGCCCTACCTGCACAGGTGTGCTGGCTACTCAAATGATCCAATTAAGGAGGCCATTTAGTCAGCAGCAGCAGAAGTCCTGTGCCTGGACGCTCCAACAGCGGCCAGACACAAGCAGAAGCAGCAGAAGCAGCAGAAGCAGCAGCAGCACCACCTTTTGTTTTTTGGCTGCAGCAGCAGCAAGGCCCACAGGGCTGGCTAGCTGGCTAGCCAGCAAGCAGGTAGCAATGAAAGTAGGAATCTTTCTTTTTAACCCTGTAAGGGGGTGGTGCACTGTACCCGAAGATACTGCCATATCGGGTCAATGCATAGGGCGACGGAAGCAAGCTTCGAAATCGGCCCCCGTTCTCAAAAATCCATTTAATATATGGTCCCCAGATAGGGGACGTATCAGATATTAAACTGATAAGAACAGATACTACACTTGATCTTAGCCAAAAGGCCGAGAAGCGATAATCGTGAAAGGGGCGGGCCCAACAAGGTGCCCTTCATGGGCACTATCACTGCTTGCTGTCAGGGAGGCTGCCAGACAATTTTCCATGCACACTCTGGGCTGGGGGGCAGTCAACCACCAGTACACACAGCAGAACCTAAACCCATACCATTATTGCTAAGCAGCAAGACAGGGGCCCATTGCACTCCCACGGGGCCTTTTTAAATGCAATCCATAACCCGGATTTGCCAGGAACCCTTCTTACTCCTCCTACTTGCATGTGACACTGGGCTTAGGATCTGCATAGGAAACACACACACAAGCACACACCTACCTTTGTTGCCTGCAGATGCCTCCTTGGCTGTCCCCAAACGGTATCAAACCAACACCCACGGGAAGCTGTAAGCATAGAGGACATGCCTGCACCCCATTGGACTTACCTGTGTGGGTTAAACCCGGGTTATTTGACAACCTATGGCGGTGATGGTTCTGCTCAGGCAGAGCAGTGCTGATGCTCCTCATAAAGCTGTCGCTGCTGTGAAGGTTCTAGGTGACATCACAAATCCCTATGGTTACATACACAACAAAGCTGGGTTGTTGTTGTTTACACTCTGCAAGGCCTGTGGAAGTGAGTGACATCATAGCACTGTAGTTCTGAGGGTTCTAGATGGATGCAACAATCTCCTGTTGCTTCTATGAAGGCCATAATAGACGACATCACCAAACAGCTCCATAGTCACATACACAGCAAAGGAGAGATGTTGTTTACACCTAGTGATGTCAGTGGTATTGAGTGACATCACAGCACAGTGCTAAGGCTCCTGGGCCTGGACACAGCAGCGGCTGCAATATCTCAACGGAGAATACGTTTATATATATGTGTGTGTGTGCGCGTATATATATATATATATATATATATATATATATATATTTCTCGGCCGAAATCACTTTTAAACCCATTTCCACCTTTTTTTCCCTTCTCTTCCTCTTACTTTTTTTTCACGTTTTTTTACGTTTTTCTCCTTTTCGCCTCTTTTCTGGGCGTATTATTCTTCTTTTTTTTCGTCTAATGCATACCCCATCAGTGCAGCAATGCTTATTCAATACCGCCAGCAGATGGAGACACTGGGGGATAATTTTCTAAGGATTTATACTGATTTTTCCTGTCTGAATTTGTCGCACAGAAAGTTGCAGGCCAAATATGTGTGACATTTCTGCGACTTTAGCTTCTAGAGCATTTTTACAACATTATACATAGGTGCTGAATACATAAAAAGCGACTGTTCAGCGACAGACAAGTCGCATCGGCTGAAAGTAGGCCAGAATGTCAGTCCATGTTGGAGCAGGTTTAGATACAGTCTAAAGTATAGATCTCAAAGTCTGTGCACAGAATTTAGCAAGGGCCTCGCACCTTCTGATGCATCAGGTAGGTGCACAATAGCATAGCCTAACCCTCTGTACTTTGGTCTATATTGATGCGGGACATAGACAGCCAGCTGATGACCAATCCATTAGTGCAATGGATGGCTGGAAGCATTTGTCTTTGCCTTTGCAATACCACAGAAGCAATGCATGGTCAATGTACAGCAATGACACACCTGTGTGAACAGCCAGGAGACCCCCCCGTAGGAATCTTTCTTTTTAACCCTGTAAGGGGGTGGTGCACTGTACCCGAAGATACTGCCATATCGGGTCAATGCATAGGGCGACGGAAGCAAGCTTCGAAATCGGCCCCCGTTCTCAAAAATCCATTTAATATATGGTCCCCAGATAGGGGACGTATCAGATATTAAACTGATAAGAACAGATACTACACTTGATCTTAGCCAAAAGGCCGAGAAGCGATAACCGTGAAAGGGGCGGGCCCAACAAGGTGCCCTTCATGGGCACTATCACTGCTTGCTGTCAGGGAGGCTGCCAGACAATTTTCCATGCACACTCTGGGCTGGGGGGCAGTCAACCACCAGTACACACAGCAGAACCTAAACCCATACCATTATTGCTAAGCAGCAAGACAGGGGCCCATTGCACTCCCACGGGGCCTTTTTAAATGCAATCCATAACCCGGATTTGCCAGGAACCCTTCTTACTCCTCCTACTTGCATGTGACACTGGGCTTAGGATCTGCATAGGAAACACACACACAAGCACACACCTACCTTTGTTGCCTGCAGATGCCTCCTTGGCTGTCCCCAAACGGTATCAAACCAACACCCACGGGAAGCTGTAAGCATAGAGGACATGCCTGCACCCCATTGGACTTACCTGTGTGGGTTAAACCCGGGTTATTTGACAACCTATGGCGGTGATGGTTCTGCTCAGGCAGAGCAGTGCTGATGCTCCTCATAAAGCTGTCGCTGCTGTGAAGGTTCTAGGTGACATCACAAATCCCTATGGTTACATACACAACAAAGCTGGGTTGTTGTTGTTTACACTCTGCAAGGCCTGTGGAAGTGAGTGACATCATAGCACTGTAGTTCTGAGGGTTCTAGATGGATGCAACAATCTCCTGTTGCTTCTATGAAGGCCATAATAGACGACATCACCAAACAGCTCCATAGTCACATACACAGCAAAGGAGAGATGTTGTTTACACCTAGTGATGTCAGTGGTATTGAGTGACATCACAGCACAGTGCTAAGGCTCCTGGGCCTGGACACAGCAGCGGCTGCAATATCTCAACGGAGAATACGTTTATATATATGTGTGTGTGTGCGCGTATATATATATATATATATATATATATATATATATATATATTTCTCCGCCGAAATCACTTTTAAACCCATTTCCACCTTTTTTTCCCTTCTCTTCCTCTTACTTTTTTTTCGCGTTTTTTTACGTTTTTCTCCTTTTCGCCTCTTTTCTGGGCGTATTATTCTTCTTTTTCTTCTTTTTTTTCGTCTAATGCATACCCCATCAGTGCAGCAATGCTTATTCAATACCGCCAGCAGATGGAGACACTGGGGGATAATTTTCTAAGGATTTATACTGATTTTTCCTGTCTGAATTTGTCGCACAGAAAGTTGCAGGCCAAATATGTGTGACATTTCTGCGACTTTAGCTTCTAGAGCATTTTTACAACATTATACATAGGTGCTGAATACATAAAAAGCGACTGTTCAGCGACAGACAAGTCGCATCGGCTGAAAGTAGGCCAGAATGTCAGTCCATGTTGGAGCAGGTTTAGATACAGTCTAAAGTATAGATCTCAAAGTCTGTGCACAGAATTTAGCAAGGGCCTCGCACCTTCTGATGCATCAGGTAGGTGCACAATAGCATAGCCTAACCCTCTGTACTTTGGTCTATATTGATGCGGGACATAGACAGCCAGCTGATGACCAATCCATTAGTGCAATGGATGGCTGGAAGCATTTGTCTTTGCCTTTGCAATACCACAGAAGCAATGCATGGTCAATGTACAGCAATGACACACCTGTGTGAACAGCCAGGAGACCCCCCCCCCCCCCCCATGTTATGTTACATAGTTACATAGTTAGTACGGTCGAAAAAAGACATATGTCCATCAAGTTCAACCAGGGAATTAAGGGGTAGGGGTGTGGCGCGATATTGGGGAAGGGATGAGATTTTATATTTCTTCATAAGCATTAATCTTATTTTGTCAATTAGGAACATTCAGCACCCACCCGCTATCAAGGCAGCTGCCTATCATGTCATGCCCTACCTGCACAGGTGTGCTGGCTACTCAAATGATCCAATTAAGGAGGCCATTTAGTCAGCAGCAGCAGAAGTCCTGTGCCTGGACGCTCCAACAGCGGCCAGACACAAGCAGAAGCAGAAGCAGCAGAAGCAGCAGCAGCACCACCTTTTGTTTTTTGGCTGCAGCAGCAGCAAGGCCCACAGGGCTGGCTAGCTGGCTAGCCAGCAAGCAGGTAGCAATGAAAGTAGGAATCTTTCTTTTTAACCCTGTAAGGGGGTGGTGCACTGTACCCGAAGATACTGCTATATTGGGTCAATGCATAGGGCGACGGAAGCAAGCTTCGAAATCGGCCCCCGTTCTCAAAAATCCATTTAATATATGGTCCCCAGATAGGGGACGTATCAGATATTAAACTGATAAGAACAGATACTACACTTGATCTTAGCCAAAAGGCCGAGAAGCGATAACCGTGAAAGGGGCGGGCCCAACAAGGTGCCCTTCATGGGCACTATCACTGCTTGCTGTCAGGGAGGCTGCCAGACAATTTTCCATGCACACTCTGGGCTGGGGGGCAGTCAACCACCAGTACACACAGCAGAACCTAAACCCATACCATTATTGCTAAGCAGCAAGACAGGGGCCCATTGCACTCCCACGGGGCCTTTTTAAATGCAATCCATAACCCGGATTTGCCAGGAACCCTTCTTACTCCTCCTACTTGCATGTGACACTGGGCTTAGGATCTGCATAGGAAACACACACACAAGCACACACCTACCTTTGTTGCCTGCAGATGCCTCCTTGGCTGTCCCCAAACGGTATCAAACCAACACCCACGGGAAGCTGTAAGCATAGAGGACATGCCTGCACCCCATTGGACTTACCTGTGTGGGTTAAACCCGGGTTATTTGACAACCTATGGCGGTGATGGTTCTGCTCAGGCAGAGCAGTGCTGATGCTCCTCATAAAGCTGTCGCTGCTGTGAAGGTTCTAGGTGACATCACAAATCCCTATGATTACATACACAACAAAGCTGGGTTGTTGTTGTTTACACTCTGCAAGGCCTGTGGAAGTGAGTGACATCATAGCACTGTAGTTCTGAGGGTTCTAGATGGATGCAACAATCTCCTGTTGCTTCTATGAAGGCCATAATAGACGACATCACCAAACAGCTCCATAGTCACATACACAGCAAAGGAGAGATGTTGTTTACACCTAGTGATGTCAGTGGTATTGAGTGACATCACAGCACAGTGCTAAGGCTCCTGGGCCTGGACACAGCAGCGGCTGCAATATCTCAACGGAGAATACGTTTATATATATGTGTGTGTGTGCGCGTATATATATATATATATATATATATATATATATATATATATATATATTTCTCCGCCGAAATCACTTTTAAACCCATTTCCACCTTTTTTTCCCTTCTCTTCCTCTTACTTTTTTTTCACGTTTTTTTACGTTTTTCTCCTTTTCGCCTCTTTTCTGGGCGTATTATTCTTCTTTTTCTTCTTTTTTTTCGTCTAATGCATACCCCATCAGTGCAGCAATGCTTATTCAATACCGCCAGCAGATGGAGACACTGGGGGATAATTTTCTAAGGATTTATACTGATTTTTCCTGTCTGAATTTGTCGCACAGAAAGTTGCAGGCCAAATATGTGTGACATTTCTGCGACTTTAGCTTCTAGAGCATTTTTACAACATTATACATAGGTGCTGAATACATAAAAAGCGACTGTTCAGCGACAGACAAGTCGCATCGGCTGAAAGTAGGCCAGAATGTCAGTCCATGTTGGAGCAGGTTTAGATACAGTCTAAAGTATAGATCTCAAAGTCTGTGCACAGAATTTAGCAAGGGCCTCGCACCTTCTGATGCATCAGGTAGGTGCACAATAGCATAGCCTAACCCTCTGTACTTTGGTCTATATTGATGCGGGACATAGACAGCCAGCTGATGACCAATCCATTAGTGCAATGGATGGCTGGAAGCATTTGTCTTTGCCTTTGCAATACCACAGAAGCAATGCATGGTCAATGTACAGCAATGAAACACCTGTGTGAACAGCCAGGAGACCCCCCCCCCCCCCCCATGTTATGTTACATAGTTACATAGTTAGTACGGTCGAAAAAAGACATATGTCCATCAAGTTCAACCAGGGAATTAAGGGGTAGGGGTGTGGCGCGATATTGGGGAAGGGATGAGATTTTATATTTCTTCATAAGCATTAATCTTATTTTGTCAATTAGGAACATTCAGCACCCACCCGCTATCAAGGCAGCTGCCTATCATGTCATGCCCTACCTGCACAGGTGTGCTGGCTACTCAAATGATCCAATTAAGGAGGCCATTTAGTCAGCAGCAGCAGAAGTCCTGTGCCTGGACGCTCCAACAGCGGCCAGACACAAGCAGAAGCAGAAGCAGCAGAAGCAGCAGCAGCACCACCTTTTGTTTTTTGGCTGCAGCAGCAGCAAGGCCCACAGGGCTGGCTAGCTGGCTAGCCAGCAAGCAGGTAGCAATGAAAGTAGGAATCTTTCTTTTTAACCCTGTAAGGGGGTGGTGCACTGTACCCGAAGATACTGCCATATCGGGTCAATGCATAGGGCGACGGAAGCAAGCTTCGAAATCGGCCCCCGTTCTCAAAAATCCATTTAATATATGGTCCCCAGATAGGGGACGTATCAGATATTAAACTGATAAGAACAGATACTACACTTGATCTTAGCCAAAAGGCCGAGAAGCGATAACCGTGAAAGGGGCGGGCCCAACAAGGTGCCCTTCATGGGCACTATCACTGCTTGCTGTCAGGGAGGCTGCCAGACAATTTTCCATGCACACTCTGGGCTGGGGGGCAGTCAACCACCAGTACACACAGCAGAACCTAAACCCATACCATTATTGCTAAGCAGCAAGACAGGGGCCCATTGCACTCCCACGGGGCCTTTTTAAATGCAATCCATAACCCGGATTTGCCAGGAACCCTTCTTACTCCTCCTACTTGCATGTGACACTGGGCTTAGGATCTGCATAGGAAACACACACACAAGCACACACCTACCTTTGTTGCCTGCAGATGCCTCCTTGGCTGTCCCCAAACGGTATCAAACCAACACCCACGGGAAGCTGTAAGCATAGAGGACATGCCTGCACCCCATTGGACTTACCTGTGTGGGTTAAACCCGGGTTATTTGACAACCTATGGCGGTGATGGTTCTGCTCAGGCAGAGCAGTGCTGATGCTCCTCATAAAGCTGTCGCTGCTGTGAAGGTTCTAGGTGACATCACAAATCCCTATGGTTACATACACAACAAAGCTGGGTTGTTGTTGTTTACACTCTGCAAGGCCTGTGGAAGTGAGTGACATCATAGCACTGTAGTTCTGAGGGTTCTAGATGGATGCAACAATCTCCTGTTGCTTCTATGAAGGCCATAATAGACGACATCACCAAACAGCTCCATAGTCACATACACAGCAAAGGAGAGATGTTGTTTACACCTAGTGATGTCAGTGGTATTGAGTGACATCACAGCACAGTGCTAAGGCTCCTGGGCCTGGACACAGCAGCGGCTGCAATATCTCAACGGAGAATACGTTTATATATATGTGTGTGTGTGCGCGTATATATATATATATATATATATATATATATATATATATTTCTCCGCCGAAATCACTTTTAAACCCATTTCCACCTTTTTTTCCCTTCTCTTCCTCTTACTTTTTTTTCACGTTTTTTTACGTTTTTCTCCTTTTCGCCTCTTTTCTGGGCGTATTATTCTTCTTTTTCTTCTTTTTTTTCGTCTAATGCATACCCCATCAGTGCAGCAATGCTTATTCAATACCGCCAGCAGATGGAGACACTGGGGGATAATTTTCTAAGGATTTATACTGATTTTTCCTGTCTGAATTTGTCGCACAGAAAGTTGCAGGCCAAATATGTGTGACATTTCTGCGACTTTAGCTTCTAGAGCATTTTTACAACATTATACATAGGTGCTGAATACATAAAAAGCGACTGTTCAGCGACAGACAAGTCGCATCGGCTGAAAGTAGGCCAGAATGTCAGTCCATGTTGGAGCAGGTTTAGATACAGTCTAAAGTATAGATCTCAAAGTCTGTGCACAGAATTTAGCAAGGGCCTCGCACCTTCTGATGCATCAGGTAGGTGCACAATAGCATAGCCTAACCCTCTGTACTTTGGTCTATATTGATGCGGGACATAGACAGCCAGCTGATGACCAATCCATTAGTGCAATGGATGGCTGGAAGCATTTGTCTTTGCCTTTGCAATACCACAGAAGCAATGCATGGTCAATGTACAGCAATGACACACCTGTGTGAACAGCCAGGAGACCCCCCCCCCCCATGTTATGTTACATAGTTACATAGTTAGTACGGTCGAAAAAAGACATATGTCCATCAAGTTCAACCAGGGAATTAAGGGGTAGGGGTGTGGCGCGATATTGGGGAAGGGATGAGATTTTATATTTCTTCATAAGCATTAATCTTATTTTGTCAATTAGGAACATTCAGCACCCACCCGCTATCAAGGCAGCTGCCTATCATGTCATGCCCTACCTGCACAGGTGTGCTGGCTACTCAAATGATCCAATTAAGGAGGCCATTTAGTCAGCAGCAGCAGAAGTCCTGTGCCTGGACGCTCCAACAGCGGCCAGACACAAGCAGAAGCAGAAGCAGCAGAAGCAGCAGCAGCACCACCTTTTGTTTTTTGGCTGCAGCAGCAGCAAGGCCCACAGGGCTGGCTAGCTGGCTAGCCAGCAAGCAGGTAGCAATGAAAGTAGGAATCTTTCTTTTTAACCCTGTAAGGGGGTGGTGCACTGTACCCGAAGATACTGCCATATCGGGTCAATGCATAGGGCGACGGAAGCAAGCTTCGAAATCGGCCCCCGTTCTCAAAAATCCATTTAATATATGGTCCCCAGATAGGGGACGTATCAGATATTAAACTGATAAGAACAGATACTACACTTGATCTTAGCCAAAAGGCCGAGAAGCGATAACCGTGAAAGGGGCGGGCCCAACAAGGTGCCCTTCATGGGCACTATCACTGCTTGCTGTCAGGGAGGCTGCCAGACAATTTTCCATGCACACTCTGGGCTGGGGGGCAGTCAACCACCAGTACACACAGCAGAACCTAAACCCATACCATTATTGCTAAGCAGCAAGACAGGGGCCCATTGCACTCCCACGGGGCCTTTTTAAATGCAATCCATAACCCGGATTTGCCAGGAACCCTTCTTACTCCTCCTACTTGCATGTGACACTGGGCTTAGGATCTGCATAGGAAACACACACACAAGCACACACCTACCTTTGTTGCCTGCAGATGCCTCCTTGGCTGTCCCCAAACGGTATCAAACCAACACCCACGGGAAGCTGTAAGCATAGAGGACATGCCTGCACCCCATTGGACTTACCTGTGTGGGTTAAACCCGGGTTATTTGACAACCTATGGCGGTGATGGTTCTGCTCAGGCAGAGCAGTGCTGATGCTCCTCATAAAGCTGTCGCTGCTGTGAAGGTTCTAGGTGACATCACAAATCCCTATGGTTACATACACAACAAAGCTGGGTTGTTGTTGTTTACACTCTGCAAGGCCTGTGGAAGTGAGTGACATCATAGCACTGTAGTTCTGAGGGTTCTAGATGGATGCAACAATCTCCTGTTGCTTCTATGAAGGCCATAATAGACGACATCACCAAACAGCTCCATAGTCACATACACAGCAAAGGAGAGATGTTGTTTACACCTAGTGATGTCAGTGGTATTGAGTGACATCACAGCACAGTGCTAAGGCTCCTGGGCCTGGACACAGCAGCGGCTGCAATATCTCAACGGAGAATACGTTTATATATATGTGTGTGTGTGCGCGTATATATATATATATATATATATATATATATATATATATATATATATATTTCTCCGCCGAAATCACTTTTAAACCCATTTCCACCTTTTTTTCCCTTCTCTTCCTCTTACTTTTTTTTCACGTTTTTTTACGTTTTTCTCCTTTTCGCCTCTTTTCTGGGCGTATTATTCTTCTTTTTCTTCTTTTTTTTCGTCTAATGCATACCCCATCAGTGCAGCAATGCTTATTCAATACCGCCAGCAGATGGAGACACTGGGGGATAATTTTCTAAGGATTTATACTGATTTTTCCTGTCTGAATTTGTCGCACAGAAAGTTGCAGGCCAAATATGTGTGACATTTCTGCGACTTTAGCTTCTAGAGCATTTTTACAACATTATACATAGGTGCTGAATACATAAAAAGCGACTGTTCAGCGACAGACAAGTCGCATCGGCTGAAAGTAGGCCAGAATGTCAGTCCATGTTGGAGCAGGTTTAGATACAGTCTAAAGTATAGATCTCAAAGTCTGTGCACAGAATTTAGCAAGGGCCTCGCACCTTCTGATGCATCAGGTAGGTGCACAATAGCATAGCCTAACCCTCTGTACTTTGGTCTATATTGATGCGGGACATAGTCAGCCAGCTGATGACCAATCCATTAGTGCAATGGATGGCTGGAAGCATTTGTCTTTGCCTTTGCAATACCACAGAAGCAATGCATGGTCAATGTACAGCAATGACACACCTGTGTGAACAGCCAGGAGACCCCCCCCATGTTATGTTACATAGTTACATAGTTAGTACGGTCGAAAAAAGACATATATCCATCAAGTTCAACCAGGGAATTAAGGGGTAGGGGTGTGGCGCGATATTGGGGAAGGGATGAGATTTTATATTTCTTCATAAGCATTAATCTTATTTTGTCAATTAGGAACATTCAGCACCCACCCGCTATCAAGGCAGCTGCCTATCATGTCATGCCCTACCTGCACAGGTGTGCTGGCTACTCAAATGATCCAATTAAGGAGGCCATTTAGTCAGCAGCAGCAGAAGTCCTGTGCCTGGACGCTCCAACAGCGGCCAGACACAAGCAGAAGCAGAAGCAGCAGAAGCAGCAGCAGCACCACCTTTTGTTTTTTGGCTGCAGCAGCAGCAAGGCCCACAGGGCTGGCTAGCTGGCTAGCCAGCAAGCAGGTAGCAATGAAAGTAGGAATCTTTCTTTTTAACCCTGTAAGGGGGTGGTGCACTGTACCCGAAGATACTGCCATATCGGGTCAATGCATAGGGCGACGGAAGCAAGCTTCGAAATCGGCCCCCGTTCTCAAAAATCCATTTAATATATGGTCCCCAGATAGGGGACGTATCAGATATTAAACTGATAAGAACAGATACTACACTTGATCTTAGCCAAAAGGCCGAGAAGCGATAACCGTGAAAGGGGCGGGCCCAACAAGGTGCCCTTCATGGGCACTATCACTGCTTGCTGTCAGGGAGGCTGCCAGACAATTTTCCATGCACACTCTGGGCTGGGGGGCAGTCAACCACCAGTACACACAGCAGAACCTAAACCCATACCATTATTGCTAAGCAGCAAGACAGGGGCCCATTGCACTCCCACGGGGCCTTTTTAAATGCAATCCATAACCCGGATTTGCCAGGAACCCTTCTTACTCCTCCTACTTGCATGTGACACTGGGCTTAGGATCTGCATAGGAAACACACACACAAGCACACACCTACCTTTGTTGCCTGCAGATGCCTCCTTGGCTGTCCCCAAACGGTATCAAACCAACACCCACGGGAAGCTGTAAGCATAGAGGACATGCCTGCACCCCATTGGACTTACCTGTGTGGGTTAAACCCGGGTTATTTGACAACCTATGGCGGTGATGGTTCTGCTCAGGCAGAGCAGTGCTGATGCTCCTCATAAAGCTGTCGCTGCTGTGAAGGTTCTAGGTGACATCACAAATCCCTATGGTTACATACACAACAAAGCTGGGTTGTTGTTGTTTACACTCTGCAAGGCCTGTGGAAGTGAGTGACATCATAGCACTGTAGTTCTGAGGGTTCTAGATGGATGCAACAATCTCCTGTTGCTTCTATGAAGGCCATAATAGACGACATCACCAAACAGCTCCATAGTCACATACACAGCAAAGGAGAGATGTTGTTTACACCTAGTGATGTCAGTGGTATTGAGTGACATCACAGCACAGTGCTAAGGCTCCTGGGCCTGGACACAGCAGCGGCTGCAATATCTCAACGGAGAATACGTTTATATATATGTGTGTGTGTGCGCGTGTATATATATATATATATATATATATATATATATATATATATATTTCTCCGCCGAAATCACTTTTAAACCCATTTCCACCTTTTTCTCCCTTCTCTTCCTCTTACTTTTTTTTCACGTTTTTTTACGTTTTTCTCCTTTTCGCCTCTTTTCTGGGCGTATTATTCTTCTTTTTCTTCTTTTTTTTCGTCTAATGCATACCCCATCAGTGCAGCAATGCTTATTCAATACCGCCAGCAGATGGAGACACTGGGGGATAATTTTCTAAGGATTTATACTGATTTTTCCTGTCTGAATTTGTCGCACAGAAAGTTGCAGGCCAAATATGTGTGACATTTCTGCGACTTTAGCTTCTAGAGCATTTTTACAACATTATACATAGGTGCTGAATACATAAAAAGCGACTGTTCAGCGACAGACAAGTCGCATCGGCTGAAAGTAGGCCAGAATGTCAGTCCATGTTGGAGCAGGTTTAGATACAGTCTAAAGTATAGATCTCAAAGTCTGTGCACAGAATTTAGCAAGGGCCTCGCACCTTCTGATGCATCAGGTAGGTGCACAATAGCATAGCCTAACCCTCTGTACTTTGGTCTATATTGATGCGGGACATAGACAGCCAGCTGATGACCAATCCATTAGTGCAATGGATGGCTGGAAGCATTTGTCTTTGCCTTTGCAATACCACAGAAGCAATGCATGGTCAATGTACAGCAATGACACACCTGTGTGAACAGCCAGGAGACCCCCCCCCCCCCCATGTTATGTTACATAGTTACATAGTTAGTACGGTCGAAAAAAGACATATGTCCATCAAGTTCAACCAGGGAATTAAGGGGTAGGGGTGTGGCGCGATATTGGGGAAGGGATGAGATTTTATATTTCTTCATAAGCATTAATCTTATTTTGTCAATTAGGAACATTCAGCACCCACCCGCTATCAAGGCAGCTGCCTATCATGTCATGCCCTACCTGCACAGGTGTGCTGGCTACTCAAATGATCCAATTAAGGAGGCCATTTAGTCAGCAGCAGCAGAAGTCCTGTGCCTGGACGCTCCAACAGCGGCCAGACACAAGCAGAAGCAGAAGCAGCAGAAGCAGCAGCAGCACCACCTTTTGTTTTTTGGCTGCAGCAGCAGCAAGGCCCACAGGGCTGGCTAGCTGGCTAGCCAGCAAGCAGGTAGCAATGAAAGTAGGAATCTTTCTTTTTAACCCTGTAAGGGGGTGGTGCACTGTACCCGAAGATACTGCCATATCGGGTCAATGCATAGGGCGACGGAAGCAAGCTTCGAAATCGGCCCCCGTTCTCAAAAATCCATTTAATATATGGTCCCCAGATAGGGGACGTATCAGATATTAAACTGATAAGAACAGATTTTTGATTGAAAGAGCTTTATTTTCCGTTCAGTCATTACAAGTCGTACAATAAATTACAGTCACACAAAGCATGATAGTACAATACACAGCAAAGGTTCCCTAAGCTATACATCGCACACCATGCTACTCTAACATTCAGCTCAATCCTGCAATATAAAGGCACAAGAGATCAAACAAAAACCAAATAATACAATCTGTGATCGGGGTAGGGGTGTGGGCGACTATGTGGGGGTAGGGAGGGGGCGGATCACAGGGCCAAACTGTTGGGCTGTATCTTCAGGGAGACATGGGAGAAGGAGAGGGGTCTTCACTCCTCTTCTTCCTCATCAACGGCCGAGCTGTCCAAGATGGAATAGTCTCTAAGCAGGTTCTTGATGAACCTGCGGCAGTCCCGGACGGACATGTTTTCCCTGTTGATCACGAGGCGGTTCCTGGCAAGCCACACTGCGTCCTTAAAACAGTTCATAAGGCGCCAGGCCTCCTGGATGGCCTCCACGTCGTGGGTCCCAGGGAACAGGCCGTAAAGCACCGAATGGTACGATAGGCAGCTCCTGGGCACTGAGTCTCTGAGTTCCTGTTCTAGGGCGTCCAACAGACCCTGTGCAAAGGGGCACTGCCAAAACACGTGGAAAGATGTTTCCTCCACGTAGGGGCAACGGGGGCAGTACCGGGTCTTGCACAGGTTGCGGGCATGCATGAATGACCTGAGAGAGAGACCTCCCATGACGGCCATCCACGACAAGTCCTTGTGTCCATTGGTAAGCCGCTTTGAGGCCACATTGTTCCAAACTGTCTCTGCAGTGGCTGCGGGGAGTCCCGGAACCAGCTCGGTCGAGTCCTTAGCTCGGATGAGCTTGTGGATTGTCTTTGGCTTCCATAGGTCTGGTTTCAGTCCTTCCAGCTGGTGCTCCCTCACAAACCGGACAACATCCCCATAGAACCAGGGAGTGTTCCAGTTGTAAGGGATGGAGCTGTCCCACTTGTCCCAGCCCAGCTGTCTCCAGAGGGGCATGAGAAGCAAGCGAGACATGGACCTGCCCGCTGAGCCAGTCTTTTCTACAAGAGTCCGCTGCACCGTGACACATGCAAAGGAGGCCCTCAGCAGAGCGGGGATGTCGGGTATTCCCTTCCCACCCTTGCGGGGTTCCTTGTACATCACGGTCCTCTTGACTCTGTCCATTTTGCCCCAGACGAAGCCAAACACTGTCCGGGTGATGGCCTTGCAAACGGTGGTATGGGGAGGCCAGGCCTGTGCGGTATATTGGAGCACAGGCAAAACTTCACTCCGCAGGACAAGTGCCTTGCCTTCCATCGTGAGCTTTCTGAGCTTTTAAACTGATAAGAACAGATACTACACTTGATCTTAGCCAAAAGGCCGAGAAGCGATAACCGTGAAAGGGGCGGGCCCAACAAGGTGCCCTTCATGGGCACTATCACTGCTTGCTGTCAGGGAGGCTGCCAGACAATTTTCCATGCACACTCTGGGCTGGGGGGCAGTCAACCACCAGTACACACAGCAGAACCTAAACCCATACCATTATTGCTAAGCAGCAAGACAGGGGCCCATTGCACTCCCACGGGGCCTTTTTAAATGCAATCCATAACCCGGATTTGCCAGGAACCCTTCTTACTCCTCCTACTTGCATGTGACACTGGGCTTAGGATCTGCATAGGAAACACACACACAAGCACACACCTACCTTTGTTGCCTGCAGATGCCTCCTTGGCTGTCCCCAAACGGTATCAAACCAACACCCACGGGAAGCTGTAAGCATAGAGGACATGCCTGCACCCCATTGGACTTACCTGTGTGGGTTAAACCCGGGTTATTTGACAACCTATGGCGGTGATGGTTCTGCTCAGGCAGAGCAGTGCTGATGCTCCTCATAAAGCTGTCGCTGCTGTGAAGGTTCTAGGTGACATCACAAATCCCTATGGTTACATACACAACAAAGCTGGGTTGTTGTTGTTTACACTCTGCAAGGCCTGTGGAAGTGAGTGACATCATAGCACTGTAGTTCTGAGGGTTCTAGATGGATGCAACAATCTCCTGTTGCTTCTATGAAGGCCATAATAGACGACATCACCAAACAGCTCCATAGTCACATACACAGCAAAGGAGAGATGTTGTTTACACCTAGTGATGTCAGTGGTATTGAGTGACATCACAGCACAGTGCTAAGGCTCCTGGGCCTGGACACAGCAGCGGCTGCAATATCTCAACGGAGAATACGTTTATATATATGTGTGTGTGTGCGCGTATATATATATATATATATATATATATATATATATTTCTCCGCCGAAATCACTTTTAAACCCATTTCCACCTTTTTTTCCCTTCTCTTCCTCTTACTTTTTTTTCACGTTTTTTTACGTTTTTCTCCTTTTCGCCTCTTTTCTGGGCGTATTATTCTTCTTTTTCTTCATCTAATGCATACCCCATCAGTGCAGCAATGCTTATTCAATACCGCCAGCAGATGGAGACACTGGGGGATAATTTTCTAAGGATTTATACTGATTTTTCCTGTCTGAATTTGTCGCACAGAAAGTTGCAGGCCAAATATGTGTGACATTTCTGCGACTTTAGCTTCTAGAGCATTTTTACAACATTATACATAGGTGCTGAATACATAAAAAGCGACTGTTCAGCGACAGACAAGTCGCATCGGCTGAAAGTAGGCCAGAATGTCAGTCCATGTTGGAGCAGGTTTAGATACAGTCTAAAGTATAGATCTCAAAGTCTGTGCACAGAATTTAGCAAGGGCCTCGCACCTTCTGATGCATCAGGTAGGTGCACAATAGCATAGCCTAACCCTCTGTACTTTGGTCTATATTGATGCGGGACATAGACAGCCAGCTGATGACCAATCCATTAGTGCAATGGATGGCTGGAAGCATTTGTCTTTGCCTTTGCAATACCACAGAAGCAATGCATGGTCAATGTACAGCAATGACACACCTGTGTGAACAGCCAGGAGACCCCCCCCCCCCCCCCCATGTTATGTTACATAGTTACATAGTTAGTACGGTCGAAAAAAGACATATGTCCATCAAGTTCAACCAGGGAATTAAGGGGTAGGGGTGTGGCGCGATATTGGGGAAGGGATGAGATTTTATATTTCTTCATAAGCATTAATCTTATTTTGTCAATTAGGAACATTCAGCACCCACCCGCTATCAAGGCAGCTGCCTATCATGTCATGCCCTACCTGCACAGGTGTGCTGGCTACTCAAATGATCCAATTAAGGAGGCCATTTAGTCAGCAGCAGCAGAAGTCCTGTGCCTGGACGCTCCAACAGCGGCCAGACACAAGCAGAAGCAGAAGCAGCAGAAGCAGCAGCAGCACCACCTTTTGTTTTTTGGCTGCAGCAGCAGCAAGGCCCACAGGGCTGGCTAGCTGGCTAGCCAGCAAGCAGGTAGCAATGAAAGTAGGAATCTTTCTTTTTAACCCTGTAAGGGGGTGGTGCACTGTACCCGAAGATACTGCCATATCGGGTCAATGCATAGGGCGACGGAAGCAAGCTTCGAAATCGGCCCCCGTTCTCAAAAATCCATTTAATATATGGTCCCCAGATAGGGGACGTATCAGATATTAAACTGATAAGAACAGATACTACACTTCATCTTAGCCAAAAGGCCGAGAAGCGATAACCGTGAAAGGGGCGGGCCCAACAAGGTGCCCTTCATGGGCACTATCACTGCTTGCTGTCAGGGAGGCTGCCAGACAATTTTCCATGCACACTCTGGGCTGGGGGGCAGTCAACCACCAGTACACACAGCAGAACCTAAACCCATACCATTATTGCTAAGCAGCAAGACAGGGGCCCATTGCACTCCCACGGGGCCTTTTTAAATGCAATCCATAACCCGGATTTGCCAGGAACCCTTCTTACTCCTCCTACTTGCATGTGACACTGGGCTTAGGATCTGCATAGGAAACACACACACAAGCACACACCTACCTTTGTTGCCTGCAGATGCCTCCTTGGCTGTCCCCAAACGGTATCAAACCAACACCCACAGGAAGCTGTAAGCATAGAGGACATGCCTGCACCCCATTGGACTTACCTGTGTGGGTTAAACCCGGGTTATTTGACAACCTATGGCGGTGATGGTTCTGCTCAGGCAGAGCAGTGCTGATGCTCCTCATAAAGCTGTCGCTGCTGTGAAGGTTCTAGGTGACATCACAAATCCCTATGGTTACATACACAACAAAGCTGGGTTGTTGTTGTTTACACTCTGCAAGGCCTGTGGAAGTGAGTGACATCATAGCACTGTAGTTCTGAGGGTTCTAGATGGATGCAACAATCTCCTGTTGCTTCTATGAAGGCCATAATAGACGACATCACCAAACAGCTCCATAGTCACATACACAGCAAAGGAGAGATGTTGTTTACACCTAGTGATGTCAGTGGTATTGAGTGACATCACAGCACAGTGCTAAGGCTCCTGGGCCTGGACACAGCAGCGGCTGCAATATCTCAACGGAGAATACGTTTATATATATGTGTGTGTGTGCGCGTATAAATATATATATATATATATATATATATATATATATATATTTCTCCGCCGAAATCACTTTTAAACCCATTTCCACCTTTTTCTCCCTTCTCTTCCTCTTACATTTTTTTCACGTTTTTTTACGTTTTTCTCCTTTTCGCCTCTTTTCTGGGCGTATTATTTTTCTTTATCTTCTTTTTTTTCGTCTAATGCATACCCCATCAGTGCAGCAATGCTTATTCAATACCGCCAGCAGATGGAGACACTGGGGGATAATTTTCTAAGGATTTATACTGATTTTTCCTGTCTGAATTTGTCGCACAGAAAGTTGCAGGCCAAATATGTGTGACATTTCTGCGACTTTAGCTTCTAGAGCATTTTTACAACATTATACATAGGTGCTGAATACATAAAAAGCGACTGTTCAGCGACAGACAAGTCGCATCGGCTGAAAGTAGGCCAGAATGTCAGTCCATGTTGGAGCAGGTTTAGATACAGTCTAAAGTATAGATCTCAAAGTCTGTGCACAGAATTTAGCAAGGGCCTCGCACCTTCTGATGCATCAGGTAGGTGCACAATAGCATAGCCTAACCCTCTGTACTTTGGTCTATATTGATGCGGGACATAGACAGCCAGCTGATGACCAATCCATTAGTGCAATGGATGGCTGGAAGCATTTGTCTTTGCCTTTGCAATACCACAGAAGCAATGCATGGTCAATGTACAGCAATGACACACCTGTGTGAACAGCCAGGAGACCCCCCCCCTCCCCCCCCCATGTTATGTTACATAGTTACATAGTTAGTACGGTCGAAAAAAGACATATGTCCATCAAGTTCAACCAGGGAATTAAGGGGTAGGGGTGTGGCGCGATATTGGGGAAGGGATGAGATTTTATATTTCTTCATAAGCATTAATCTTATTTTGTCAATTAGGAACATTCAGCACCCACCCGCTATCAAGGCAGCTGCCTATCATGTCATGCCCTACCTGCACAGGTGTGCTGGCTACTCAAATGATCCAATTAAGGAGGCCATTTAGTCAGCAGCAGCAGAAGTCCTGTGCCTGGACGCTCCAACAGCGGCCAGACACAAGCAGAAGCAGAAGCAGCAGAAGCAGCAGCAGCACCACCTTTTGTTTTTTGGCTGCAGCAGCAGCAAGGCCCACAGGGCTGGCTAGCTGGCTAGCCAGCAAGCAGGTAGCAATGAAAGTAGGAATCTTTCTTTTTAACCCTGTAAGGGGGTGGTGCACTGTACCCGAAGATACTGCCATATCGGGTCAATGCATAGGGCGACGGAAGCAAGCTTCGAAATCGGCCCCCGTTCTCAAAAATCCATTTAATATATGGTCCCCAGATAGGGGACGTATCAGATATTAAACTGATAAGAACAGATACTACACTTGATCTTAGCCAAAAGGCCGAGAAGCGATAACCGTGAAAGGGGCGGGCCCAACAAGGTGCCCTTCATGGGCACTATCACTGCTTGCTGTCAGGGAGGCTGCCAGACAATTTTCCATGCACACTCTGGGCTGGGGGGCAGTCAACCACCAGTACACACAGCAGAACCTAAACCCATACCATTATTGCTAAGCAGCAAGACAGGGGCCCATTGCACTCCCACGGGGCCTTTTTAAATGCAATCCATAACCCGGATTTGCCAGGAACCCTTCTTACTCCTCCTACTTGCATGTGACACTGGGCTTAGGATCTGCATAGGAAACACACACACAAGCACACACCTACCTTTGTTGCCTGCAGATGCCTCCTTGGCTGTCCCCAAACGGTATCAAACCAACACCCACGGGAAGCTGTAAGCATAGAGGACATGCCTGCACCCCATTGGACTTACCTGTGTGGGTTAAACCCGGGTTATTTGACAACCTATGGCGGTGATGGTTCTGCTCAGGCAGAGCAGTGCTGATGCTCCTCATAAAGCTGTCGCTGCTGTGAAGGTTCTAGGTGACATCACAAATCCCTATGGTTACATACACAACAAAGCTGGGTTGTTGTTGTTTACACTCTGCAAGGCCTGTGGAAGTGAGTGACATCATAGCACTGTAGTTCTGAGGGTTCTAGATGGATGCAACAATCTCCTGTTGCTTCTATGAAGGCCATAATAGACGACATCACCAAACAGCTCCATAGTCACATACACAGCAAAGGAGAGATGTTGTTTACACCTAGTGATGTCAGTGGTATTGAGTGACATCACAGCACAGTGCTAAGGCTCCTGGGCCTGGACACAGCAGCGGCTGCAATATCTCAACGGAGAATACGTTTATATATATGTGTGTGTGTGCGCGTATATATATATATATATATATATATATATATATATATATATATATATATATATTTCTCCGCCGAAATCACTTTTAAACCCATTTCCACCTTTTTTTCCCTTCTCTTCCTCTTACTTTTTTTTCAAGTTTTTTTACGTTTTTCTCCTTTTCGCCTCTTTTCTGGGCGTATTATTCTTCTTTTTCTTCTTTTTTTTCGTCTAATGCATACCCCATCAGTGCAGCAATGCTTATTCAATACCGCCAGCAGATGGAGACACTGGGGGATAATTTTCTAAGGATTTATACTGATTTTTCCTGTCTGAATTTGTCGCACAGAAAGTTGCAGGCCAAATATGTGTGACATTTCTGCGACTTTAGCTTCTAGAGCATTTTTACAACATTATACATAGGTGCTGAATACATAAAAAGCGACTGTTCAGCGACAGACAAGTCGCATCGGCTGAAAGTAGGCCAGAATGTCAGTCCATGTTGGAGCAGGTTTAGATACAGTCTAAAGTATAGATCTCAAAGTCTGTGCACAGAATTTAGCAAGGGCCTCGCACCTTCTGATGCATCAGGTAGGTGCACAATAGCATAGCCTAACCCTCTGTACTTTGGTCTATATTGATGCGGGACATAGACAGCCAGCTGATGACCAATCCATTAGTGCAATGGATGGCTGGAAGCATTTGTCTTTGCCTTTGCAATACCACAGAAGCAATGCATGGTCAATGTACAGCAATGACACACCTGTGTGAACAGCCAGGAGACCCCCCCCCCCCCCCATGTTATGTTACATAGTTACATAGTTAGTACGGTCGAAAAAAGACATATGTCCATCAAGTTCAACCAGGGAATTAAGGGGTAGGGGTGTGGCGCGATATTGGGGAAGGGATGAGATTTTATATTTCTTCATAAGCATTAATCTTATTTTGTCAATTAGGAACATTCAGCACCCACCCGCTATCAAGGCAGCTGCCTATCATGTCATGCCCTACCTGCACAGGTGTGCTGGCTACTCAAATGATCCAATTAAGGAGGCCATTTAGTCAGCAGCAGCAGAAGTCCTGTGCCTGGACGCTCCAACAGCGGCCAGACACAAGCAGAAGCAGAAGCAGCAGAAGCACCACCTTTTGTTTTTTGGCTGCAGCAGCAGCAAGGCCCACAGGGCTGGCTAGCTGGCTAGCCAGCAAGCAGGTAGCAATGAAAGTAGGAATCTTTCTTTTTAACCCTGTAAGGGGGTGGTGCACTGTACCCGAAGATACTGCCATATCGGGTCAATGCATAGGGCGACGGAAGCAAGCTTCGAAATCGGCCCCCGTTCTCAAAAATCCATTTAATATATGGTCCCCAGATAGGGGACGTATCAGATATTAAACTGATAAGAACAGATACTACACTTGATCTTAGCCAAAAGGCCGAGAAGCGATAACCGTGAAAGGGGCGGGCCCAACAAGGTGCCCTTCATGGGCACTATCACTGCTTGCTGTCAGGGAGGCTGCCAGACAATTTTCCATGCACACTCTGGGCTGGGGGGCAGTCAACCACCAGTACACACAGCAGAACCTAAACCCATACCATTATTGCTAAGCAGCAAGACAGGGGCCCATTGCACTCCCACGGGGCCTTTTTAAATGCAATCCATAACCCGGATTTGCCAGGAACCCTTCTTACTCCTCCTACTTGCATGTGACACCGGGCTTAGGATCTGCATAGGAAACACACACACAAGCACACACCTACCTTTGTTGCCTGCAGATGCCTCCTTGGCTGTCCCCAAACGGTATCAAACCAACACCCACGGGAAGCTGTAAGCATAGAGGACATGCCTGCACCCCATTGGACTTACCTGTGTGGGTTAAACCCGGGTTATTTGACAACCTATGGCGGTGATGGTTCTGCTCAGGCAGAGCAGTGCTGATGCTCCTCATAAAGCTGTCGCTGCTGTGAAGGTTCTAGGTGACATCACAAATCCCTATGGTTACATACACAACAAAGCTGGGTTGTTGTTGTTTACAGTCTGCAAGGCCTGTGGAAGTGAGTGACATCATAGCACTGTAGTTCTGAGGGTTCTAGATGGATGCAACAATCTCCTGTTGCTTCTATGAAGGCCATAATAGACGACATCACCAAACAGCTCCATAGTCACATACACAGCAAAGGAGAGATGTTGTTTACACCTAGTGATGTCAGTGGTATTGAGTGACATCACAGCACAGTGCTAAGGCTCCTGGGCCTGGACACAGCAGCGGCTGCAATATCTCAACGGAGAATACGTTTATATATATGTGTGTGTGTGCGCGTATATATATATATATATATATATATATATATATATATATATATTTCTCCGCCGAAATCACTTTTAAACCCATTTCCACCTTTTTTTCCCTTCTCTTCCTCTTACTTTTTTTTCACGTTTTTTTACGTTTTTCTCCTTTTCGCCTCTTTTCTGGGCGTATTATTCTTCTTTTTCTTCTTTTTTTTCGTCTAATGCATACCCCATCAGTGCAGCAATGCTTATTCAATACCGCCAGCAGATGGAGACACTGGGGGATAATTTTCTAAGGATTTATACTGATTTTTCCTGTCTGAATTTGTCGCACAGAAAGTTGCAGGCCAAATATGTGTGACATTTCTGCGACTTTAGCTTCTAGAGCATTTTTACAACATTATACATAGGTGCTGAATACATAAAAAGCGACTGTTCAGCGACAGACAAGTCGCATCGGCTGAAAGTAGGCCAGAATGTCAGTCCATGTTGGAGCAGGTTTAGATACAGTCTAAAGTATAGATCTCAAAGTCTGTGCACAGAATTTAGCAAGGGCCTCGCACCTTCTGATGCATCAGGTAGGTGCACAATAGCATAGCCTAACCCTCTGTACTTTGGTCTATATTGATGCGGGACATAGACAGCCAGCTGATGACCAATCCATTAGTGCAATGGATGGCTGGAAGCATTTGTCTTTGCCTTTGCAATACCACAGAAGCAATGCATGGTCAATGTACAGCAATGACACACCTGTGTGAACAGCCAGGAGACCCCCCCCCTCCCCCCCCCATGTTATGTTACATAGTTACATAGTTAGTACGGTCGAAAAAAGACATATGTCCATCAAGTTCAACCAGGGAATTAAGGGGTAGGGGTGTGGCGCGATATTGGGGAAGGGATGAGATTTTATATTTCTTCATAAGCATTAATCTTATTTTGTCAATTAGGAACATTCAGCACCCACCCGCTATCAAGGCAGCTGCCTATCATGTCATGCCCTACCTGCACAGGTGTGCTGGCTACTCAAATGATCCAATTAAGGAGGCCATTTAGTCAGCAGCAGCAGAAGTCCTGTGCCTGGACGCTCCAACAGCGGCCAGACACAAGCAGAAGCAGAAGCAGCAGAAGCAGCAGCAGCACCACCTTTTGTTTTTTGGCTGCAGCAGCAGCAAGGCCCACAGGGCTGGCTAGCTGGCTAGCCAGCAAGCAGGTAGCAATGAAAGTAGGAATCTTTCTTTTTAACCCTGTAAGGGGGTGGTGCACTGTACCCGAAGATACTGCCATATCGGGTCAATGCATAGGGCGACGGAAGCAAGCTTCGAAATCGGCCCCCGTTCTCAAAAATCCATTTAATATATGGTCCCCAGATAGGGGACGTATCAGATATTAAACTGATAAGAACAGATACTACACTTGATCTTAGCCAAAAGGCCGAGAAGCGATAACCGTGAAAGGGGCGGGCCCAACAAGGTGCCCTTCATGGGCACTATCACTGCTTGCTGTCAGGGAGGCTGCCAGACAATTTTCCATGCACACTCTGGGCTGGGGGGCAGTCAACCACCAGTACACACAGCAGAACCTAAACCCATACCATTATTGCTAAGCAGCAAGACAGGGGCCCATTGCACTCCCACGGGGCCTTTTTAAATGCAATCCATAACCCGGATTTGCCAGGAACCCTTCTTACTCCTCCTACTTGCATGTGACACTGGGCTTAGGATCTGCATAGGAAACACACACACAAGCACACACCTACCTTTGTTGCCTGCAGATGCCTCCTTGGCTGTCCCCAAACGGTATCAAACCAACACCCACGGGAAGCTGTAAGCATAGAGGACATGCCTGCACCCCATTGGACTTACCTGTGTGGGTTAAACCCGGGTTATTTGACAACCTATGGCGGTGATGGTTCTGCTCAGGCAGAGCAGTGCTGATGCTCCTCATAAAGCTGTCGCTGCTGTGAAGGTTCTAGGTGACATCACAAATCCCTATGGTTACATACACAACAAAGCTGGGTTGTTGTTGTTTACACTCTGCAAGGCCTGTGGAAGTGAGTGACATCATAGCACTGTAGTTCTGAGGGTTCTAGATGGATGCAACAATCTCCTGTTGCTTCTATGAAGGCCATAATAGACGACATCACCAAACAGCTCCATAGTCACATACACAGCAAAGGAGAGATGTTGTTTACACCTAGTGATGTCAGTGGTATTGAGTGACATCACAGCACAGTGCTAAGGCTCCTGGGCCTGGACACAGCAGCGGCTGCAATATCTCAACGGAGAATACGTTTATATATATGTGTGTGTGTGCGCGTATATATATATATATATATATATATATATATATATTTCTCCGCCGAAATCACTTTTAAACCCATTTCCACCTTTTTTTCCCTTCTCTTCCTCTTACTTTTTTTTCACGTTTTTTTACGTTTTTCTCCTTTTCGCCTCTTTTCTGGGCGTATTATTCTTCTTTTTTTTCGTCTAATGCATACCCCATCAGTGCAGCAATGCTTATTCAATACCGCCAGCAGATGGAGACACTGGGGGATAATTTTCTATGGATTTATACTGATTTTTCCTGTCTGAATTTGTCGCACAGAAAGTTGCAGGCCAAATATGTGTGACATTTCTGCGACTTTAGCTTCTAGAGCATTTTTACAACATTATACATAGGTGCTGAATACATAAAAAGCGACTGTTCAGCGACAGACAAGTCGCATCGGCTGAAAGTAGGCCAGAATGTCAGTCCATGTTGGAGCAGGTTTAGATACAGTCTAAAGTATAGATCTCAAAGTCTGTGCACAGAATTTAGCAAGGGCCTCGCACCTTCTGATGCATCAGGTAGGTGCACAATAGCATAGCCTAACCCTCTGTACTTTGGTCTATATTGATGCGGGACATAGACAGCCAGCTGATGACCAATCCATTAGTGCAATGGATGGCTGGAAGCATTTGTCTTTGCCTTTGCAATACCACAGAAGCAATGCATGGTCAATGTACAGCAATGACACACCTGTGTGAACAGCCAGGAGACCCCCCCCCCCCCATGTTATGTTACATAGTTACATAGTTAGTACGGTCGAAAAAAGACATATGTCCATCAAGTTCAACCAGGGAATTAAGGGGTAGGGGTGTGGCGCGATATTGGGGAAGGGATGAGATTTTATATTTCTTCATAAGCATTAATCTTATTTTGTCAATTAGGAACATTCAGCACCCACCCGCTATCAAGGCAGCTGCCTATCATGTCATGCCCTACCTGCACAGGTGTGCTGGCTACTCAAATGATCCAATTAAGGAGGCCATTTAGTCAGCAGCAGCAGAAGTCCTGTGCCTGGACGCTCCAACAGCGGCCAGACACAAGCAGAAGCAGAAGCAGCAGAAGCAGCAGCAGCACCACCTTTTGTTTTTTGGCTGCAGCAGCAGCAAGGCCCACAGGGCTGGCTAGCTGGCTAGCCAGCAAGCAGGTAGCAATGAAAGTAGGAATCTTTCTTTTTAACCCTGTAAGGGGGTGGTGCACTGTACCCGAAGATACTGCCATATCGGGTCAATGCATAGGGCGACGGAAGCAAGCTTCGAAATCGGCCCCCGTTCTCAAAAATCCATTTAATATATGGTCCCCAGAAAGGGGACGTATCAGATATTAAACTGATAAGAACAGATACTACACTTGATCTTAGCCAAAAGGCCGAGAAGCGATAACCGTGAAAGGGGCGGGCCCAACAAGGTGCCCTTCATGGGCACTATCACTGCTTGCTGTCAGGGAGGCTGCCAGACAATTTTCCATGCACACTCTGGGCTGGGGGGCAGTCAACCACCAGTACACACAGCAGAACCTAAACCCATACCATTATTGCTAAGCAGCAAGACAGGGGCCCATTGCACTCCCACGGGGCCTTTTTAAATGCAATCCATAACCCGGATTTGCCAGGAACCCTTCTTACTCCTCCTACTTGCATGTGACACTGGGCTTAGGATCTGCATAGGAAACACACACAAGCACACACCTACCTTTGTTGCCTGCAGATGCCTCCTTGGCTGTCCCCAAACGGTATCAAACCAACACCCACGGGAAGCTGTAAGCATAGAGGACATGCCTGCACCCCATTGGACTTACCTGTGTGGGTTAAACCCGGGTTATTTGACAACCTATGGCGGTGATGGTTCTGCTCAGGCAGAGCAGTGCTGATGCTCCTCATAAAGCTGTCGCTGCTGTGAAGGTTCTAGGTGACATCACAAATCCCTATGGTTACATACACAACAAAGCTGGGTTGTTGTTGTTTACACTCTGCAAGGCCTGTGGAAGTGAGTGACATCATAGCACTGTAGTTCTGAGGGTTCTAGATGGATGCAACAATCTCCTGTTGCTTCTATGAAGGCCATAATAGACGACATCACCAAACAGCTCCATAGTCACATACACAGCAAAGGAGAGATGTTGTTTACACCTAGTGATGTCAGTGGTATTGAGTGACATCACAGCACAGTGCTAAGGCTCCTGGGCCTGGACACAGCAGCGGCTGCAATATCTCAACGGAGAATACGTTTATATATATGTGTGTGTGTGCGCGTATAAATATATATATATATATATATATATATATATATATATATATATATATATTTCTCCGCCGAAATCACTTTTAAACCCATTTCCACCTTTTTCTCCCTTCTCTTCCTCTTACATTTTTTTCACGTTTTTTTACGTTTTTCTCCTTTTCGCCTCTTTTCTGGGCGTATTATTCTTCTTTTTCTTCTTTTTTTTCGTCTAATGCATACCCCATCAGTGCAGCAATGCTTATTCAATACCGCCAGCAGATGGAGACACTGGGGGATAATTTTCTAAGGATTTATACTGATTTTTCCTGTCTGAATTTGTCGCACAGAAAGTTGCAGGCCAAATATGTGTGACATTTCTGCGACTTTAGCTTCTAGAGCATTTTTACAACATTATACATAGGTGCTGAATACATAAAAAGCGACTGTTCAGCGACAGACAAGTCGCATCGGCTGAAAGTAGGCCAGAATGTCAGTCCATGTTGGAGCAGGTTTAGATACAGTCTAAAGTATAGATCTCAAAGTCTGTGCACAGAATTTAGCAAGGGCCTCGCACCTTCTGATGCATCAGGTAGGTGCACAATAGCATAGCCTAACCCTCTGTACTTTGGTCTATATTGATGCGGGACATAGACAGCCAGCTGATGACCAATCCATTAGTGCAATGGATGGCTGGAAGCATTTGTCTTTGCCTTTGCAATACCACAGAAGCAATGCATGGTCAATGTACAGCAATGACACACCTGTGTGAACAGCCAGGAGACCCCCCCCCTCCCCCCCCCATGTTATGTTACATAGTTACATAGTTAGTACGGTCGAAAAAAGACATATGTCCATCAAGTTCAACCAGGGAATTAAGGGGTAGGGGTGTGGCGCGATATTGGGGAAGGGATGAGATTTTATATTTCTTCATAAGCATTAATCTTATTTTGTCAATTAGGAACATTCAGCACCCACCCGCTATCAAGGCAGCTGCCTATCATGTCATGCCCTACCTGCACAGGTGTGCTGGCTACTCAAATGATCCAATTAAGGAGGCCATTTAGTCAGCAGCAGCAGAAGTCCTGTGCCTGGACGCTCCAACAGCGGCCAGACACAAGCAGAAGCAGAAGCAGCAGAAGCAGCAGCAGCACCACCTTTTGTTTTTTGGCTGCAGCAGCAGCAAGGCCCACAGGGCTGGCTAGCTGGCTAGCCAGCAAGCAGGTAGCAATGAAAGTAGGAATCTTTCTTTTTAACCCTGTAAGGGGGTGGTGCACTGTACCCGAAGATACTGCCATATCGGGTCAATGCATAGGGCGACGGAAGCAAGCTTCGAAATCGGCCCCCGTTCTCAAAAATCCATTTAATATATGGTCCCCAGATAGGGGACGTATCAGATATTAAACTGATAAGAACAGATACTACACTTGATCTTAGCCAAAAGGCCGAGAAGCGATAACCGTGAAAGGGGCGGGCCCAACAAGGTGCCCTTCATGGGCACTATCACTGCTTGCTGTCAGGGAGGCTGCCAGACAATTTTCCATGCACACTCTGGGCTGGGGGGCAGTCAACCACCAGTACACACAGCAGAACCTAAACCCATACCATTATTGCTAAGCAGCAAGACAGGGGCCCATTGCACTCCCACGGGGCCTTTTTAAATGCAATCCATAACCCGGATTTGCCAGGAACCCTTCTTACTCCTCCTACTTGCATGTGACACTGGGCTTAGGATCTGCATAGGAAACACACACACAAGCACACACCTACCTTTGTTGCCTGCAGATGCCTCCTTGGCTGTCCCCAAACGGTATCAAACCAACACCCACGGGAAGCTGTAAGCATAGAGGACATGCCTGCACCCCATTGGACTTACCTGTGTGGGTTAAACCCGGGTTATTTGACAACCTATGGCGGTGATGGTTCTGCTCAGGCAGAGCAGTGCTGATGCTCCTCATAAAGCTGTCGCTGCTGTGAAGGTTCTAGGTGACATCACAAATCCCTATGGTTACATACACAACAAAGCTGGGTTGTTGTTGTTTACACTCTGCAAGGCCTGTGGAAGTGAGTGACATCATAGCACTGTAGTTCTGAGGGTTCTAGATGGATGCAACAATCTCCTGTTGCTTCTATGAAGGCCATAATAGACGACATCACCAAACAGCTCCATAGTCACATACACAGCAAAGGAGAGATGTTGTTTACACCTAGTGATGTCAGTGGTATTGAGTGACATCACAGCACAGTGCTAAGGCTCCTGGGCCTGGACACAGCAGCGGCTGCAATATCTCAACGGAGAATACGTTTATATATATGTGTGTGTGTGCGCGTATATATATATATATATATATATATATATATATATATATATTTCTCCGCCGAAATCACTTTTAAACCCATTTCCACCTTTTTTTCCCTTCTCTTCCTCTTACTTTTTTTTCAAGTTTTTTTACGTTTTTCTCCTTTTCGCCTCTTTTCTGGGCGTATTATTCTTCTTTTTCTTCTTTTTTTTCGTCTAATGCATACCCCATCAGTGCAGCAATGCTTATTCAATACCGCCAGCAGATGGAGACACTGGGGGATAATTTTCTAAGGATTTATACTGATTTTTCCTGTCTGAATTTGTCGCACAGAAAGTTGCAGGCCAAATATGTGTGACATTTCTGCGACTTTAGCTTCTAGAGCATTTTTACAACATTATACATAGGTGCTGAATACATAAAAAGCGACTGTTCAGCGACAGACAAGTCGCATCGGCTGAAAGTAGGCCAGAATGTCAGTCCATGTTGGAGCAGGTTTAGATACAGTCTAAAGTATAGATCTCAAAGTCTGTGCACAGAATTTAGCAAGGGCCTCGCACCTTCTGATGCATCAGGTAGGTGCACAATAGCATAGCCTAACCCTCTGTACTTTGGTCTATATTGATGCGGGACATAGACAGCCAGCTGATGACCAATCCATTAGTGCAATGGATGGCTGGAAGCATTTGTCTTTGCCTTTGCAATACCACAGAAGCAATGCATGGTCAATGTACAGCAATGACACACCTGTGTGAACAGCCAGGAGACCCCCCCCCCATGTTATGTTACATAGTTACATAGTTAGTACGGTCGAAAAAAGACATATGTCCATCAAGTTCAACCAGGGAATTAAGGGGTAGGGGTGTGGCGCGATATTGGGGAAGGGATGAGATTTTATATTTCTTCATAAGCATTAATCTTATTTTGTCAATTAGGAACATTCAGCACCCACCCGCTATCAAGGCAGCTGCCTATCATGTCATGCCCTACCTGCACAGGTGTGCTGGCTACTCAAATGATCCAATTAAGGAGGCCATTTAGTCAGCAGCAGCAGAAGTCCTGTGCCTGGACGCTCCAACAGCGGCCAGACACAAGCAGAAGCAGAAGCAGCAGAAGCAGCAGCAGCACCACCTTTTGTTTTTTGGCTGCAGCAGCAGCAAGGCCCACAGGGCTGGCTAGCTGGCTAGCCAGCAAGCAGGTAGCAATGAAAGTAGGAATCTTTCTTTTTAACCCTGTAAGGGGGTGGTGCACTGTACCCGAAGATACTGCCATATCGGGTCAATGCATAGGGCGACGGAAGCAAGCTTCGAAATCGGCCCCCGTTCTCAAAAATCCATTTAATATATGGTCCCCAGATAGGGGACGTATCAGATATTAAACTGATAAGAACAGATACTACACTTGATCTTAGCCAAAAGGCCGAGAAGCGATAACCGTGAAAGGGGCGGGCCCAACAAGGTGCCCTTCATGGGCACTATCACTGCTTGCTGTCAGGGAGGCTGCCAGACAATTTTCCATGCACACTCTGGGCTGGGGGGCAGTCAACCACCAGTACACACAGCAGAACCTAAACCCATACCATTATTGCTAAGCAGCAAGACAGGGGCCCATTGCACTCCCACGGGGCCTTTTTAAATGCAATCCATAACCCGGATTTGCCAGGAACCCTTCTTACTCCTCCTACTTGCATGTGACACCGGGCTTAGGATCTGCATAGGAAACACACACACAAGCACACACCTACCTTTGTTGCCTGCAGATGCCTCCTTGGCTGTCCCCAAACGGTATCAAACCAACACCCACGGGAAGCTGTAAGCATAGAGGACATGCCTGCACCCCATTGGACTTACCTGTGTGGGTTAAACCCGGGTTATTTGACAACCTATGGCGGTGATGGTTCTGCTCAGGCAGAGCAGTGCTGATGCTCCTCATAAAGCTGTCGCTGCTGTGAAGGTTCTAGGTGACATCACAAATCCCTATGGTTACATACACAACAAAGCTGGGTTGTTGTTGTTTACAGTCTGCAAGGCCTGTGGAAGTGAGTGACATCATAGCACTGTAGTTCTG
The DNA here is from genome assembly GCF_029499605.1 of Hyla sarda. Taxonomy (NCBI): domain Eukaryota; kingdom Metazoa; phylum Chordata; class Amphibia; order Anura; family Hylidae; genus Hyla; species Hyla sarda. The sequence continues at coordinate 398,128 of NW_026610938.1, read as the reverse complement.
AGGGTTCTAGATGGATGCAACAATCTCCTGTTGCTTCTATGAAGGCCATAATAGACGACATCACCAAACAGCTCCATAGTCACATACACAGCAAAGGAGAGATGTTGTTTACACCTAGTGATGTCAGTGGTATTGAGTGACATCACAGCACAGTGCTAAGGCTCCTGGGCCTGGACACAGCAGCGGCTGCAATATCTCAACGGAGAATACGTTTATATATATGTGTGTGTGTGCGCGTATATATATATATATATATATATATATATATATATATATATATTTCTCCGCCGAAATCACTTTTAAACCCATTTCCACCTTTTTTTCCCTTCTCTTCCTCTTACTTTTTTTTCACGTTTTTTTACGTTTTTCTCCTTTTCGCCTCTTTTCTGGGCGTATTATTCTTCTTTTTCTTCTTTTTTTTCGTCTAATGCATACCCCATCAGTGCAGCAATGCTTATTCAATACCGCCAGCAGATGGAGACACTGGGGGATAATTTTCTAAGGATTTATACTGATTTTTCCTGTCTGAATTTGTCGCACAGAAAGTTGCAGGCCAAATATGTGTGACATTTCTGCGACTTTAGCTTCTAGAGCATTTTTACAACATTATACATAGGTGCTGAATACATAAAAAGCGACTGTTCAGCGACAGACAAGTCGCATCGGCTGAAAGTAGGCCAGAATGTCAGTCCATGTTGGAGCAGGTTTAGATACAGTCTAAAGTATAGATCTCAAAGTCTGTGCACAGAATTTAGCAAGGGCCTCGCACCTTCTGATGCATCAGGTAGGTGCACAATAGCATAGCCTAACCCTCTGTACTTTGGTCTATATTGATGCGGGACATAGACAGCCAGCTGATGACCAATCCATTAGTGCAATGGATGGCTGGAAGCATTTGTCTTTGCCTTTGCAATACCACAGAAGCAATGCATGGTCAATGTACAGCAATGACACACCTGTGTGAACAGCCAGGAGACCCCCCCCCCCCCATGTTATGTTACATAGTTACATAGTTAGTACGGTCGAAAAAAGACATATGTCCATCAAGTTCAACCAGGGAATTAAGGGGTAGGGGTGTGGCGCGATATTGGGGAAGGGATGAGATTTTATATTTCTTTATAAGCATTAATCTTATTTTGTCAATTAGGAACATTCAGCACCCACCCGCTATCAAGGCAGCTGCCTATCATGTCATGCCCTACCTGCACAGGTGTGCTGGCTACTCAAATGATCCAATTAAGGAGGCCATTTAGTCAGCAGCAGCAGAAGTCCTGTGCCTGGACGCTCCAACAGCGGCCAGACACAAGCAGAAGCAGAAGCAGCAGAAGCAGCAGCAGCCACCACCTTTTGTTTTTTGGCTGCAGCAGCAGCAAGGCCCACAGGGCTGGCTAGCTGGCTAGCCAGCAAGCAGGTAGCAATGAAAGTAGGAATCTTTCTTTTTAACCCTGTAAGGGGGTGGTGCACTGTACCCGAAGATACTGCCATATCGGGTCAATGCATAGGGCGACGGAAGCAAGCTTCGAAATCGGCCCCCGTTCTCAAAAATCCATTTAATATATGGTCCCCAGATAGGGGACGTATCAGATATTAAACTGATAAGAACAGATACTACACTTGATCTTAGCCAAAAGGCCGAGAAGCGATAACCGTGAAAGGGGCGGGCCCAACAAGGTGCCCTTCATGGGCACTATCACTGCTTGCTGTCAGGGAGGCTGCCAGACAATTTTCCATGCACACTCTGGGCTGGGGGGCAGTCAACCACCAGTACACACAGCAGAACCTAAACCCATACCATTATTGCTAAGCAGCAAGACAGGGGCCCATTGCACTCCCACGGGGCCTTTTTAAATGCAATCCATAACCCGGATTTGCCAGGAACCCTTCTTACTCCTCCTACTTGCATGTGACACCGGGCTTAGGATCTGCATAGGAAACACACACACAAGCACACACCTACCTTTGTTGCCTGCAGATGCCTCCTTGGCTGTCCCCAAACGGTATCAAACCAACACCCACGGGAAGCTGTAAGCATAGAGGACATGCCTGCACCCCATTGGACTTACCTGTGTGGGTTAAACCCGGGTTATTTGACAACCTATGGCGGTGATGGTTCTGCTCAGGCAGAGCAGTGCTGATGCTCCTCATAAAGCTGTCGCTGCTGTGAAGGTTCTAGGTGACATCACAAATCCCTATGGTTACATACACAACAAAGCTGGGTTGTTGTTGTTTACACTCTGCAAGGCCTGTGGAAGTGAGTGACATCATAGCACTGTAGTTCTGAGGGTTCTAGATGGATGCAACAATCTCCTGTTGCTTCTATGAAGGCCATAATAGACGACATCACCAAACAGCTCCATAGTCACATACACAGCAAAGGAGAGATGTTGTTTACACCTAGTGATGTCAGTGGTATTGAGTGACATCACAGCACAGTGCTAAGGCTCCTGGGCCTGGACACAGCAGCGGCTGCAATATCTCAACGGAGAATACGTTTATATATATGTGTGTGTGTGCGCGTATATATATATATATATATATATATATATATATATATATATATATATTCTCCGCCGAAATCACTTTTAAACCCATTTCCACCTTTTTTTCCCTTCTCTTCCTCTTACTTTTTTTTCACGTTTTTTTACGTTTTTCTCCTTTTCGCCTCTTTTCTGGGCGTATTATTCTTCTTTTTCTTCTTTTTTTTCGTCTAATGCATACCCCATCAGTGCAGCAATGCTTATTCAATACCGCCAGCAGATGGAGACACTGGGGGATAATTTTCTAAGGATTTATACTGATTTTTCCTGTCTGAATTTGTCGCACAGAAAGTTGCAGGCCAAATATGTGTGACATTTCTGCGACTTTAGCTTCTAGAGCATTTTTACAACATTATACATAGGTGCTGAATACATAAAAAGCGACTGTTCAGCGACAGACAAGTCGCATCGGCTGAAAGTAGGCCAGAATGTCAGTCCATGTTGGAGCAGGTTTAGATACAGTCTAAAGTATAGATCTCAAAGTCTGTGCACAGAATTTAGCAAGGGCCTCGCACCTTCTGATGCATCAGGTAGGTGCACAATAGCATAGCCTAACCCTCTGTACTTTGGTCTATATTGATGCGGGACATAGACAGCCAGCTGATGACCAATCCATTAGTGCAATGGATGGCTGGAAGCATTTGTCTTTGCCTTTGCAATACCACAGAAGCAATGCATGGTCAATGTACAGCAATGACACACCTGTGTGAACAGCCAGGAGACCCCCCCCCCCCCCCATGTTATGTTACATAGTTACATAGTTAGTACGGTCGAAAAAAGACATATGTCCATCAAGTTCAACCAGGGAATTAAGGGGTAGGGGTGTGGCGCGATATTGGGGAAGGGATGAGATTTTATATTTCTTCATAAGCATTAATCTTATTTTGTCAATTAGGAACATTCAGCACCCACCCGCTATCAAGGCAGCTGCCTATCATGTCATGCCCTACCTGCACAGGTGTGCTGGCTACTCAAATGATCCAATTAAGGAGGCCATTTAGTCAGCAGCAGCAGAAGTCCTGTGCCTGGACGCTCCAACAGCGGCCAGACACAAGCAGAAGCAGAAGCAGCAGAAGCAGCAGCAGCACCACCTTTTGTTTTTTGGCTGCAGCAGCAGCAAGGCCAACAGGGCTGGCTAGCTGGCTAGCCAGCAAGCAGGTAGCAATGAAAGTAGGAATCTTTCTTTTTAACCCTGTAAGGGGGTGGTGCACTGTACCCGAAGATACTGCCATATCGGGTCAATGCATAGGGCGACGGAAGCAAGCTTCGAAATCGGCCCCCGTTCTCAAAAATCCATTTAATATATGGTCCCCAGATAGGGGACGTATCAGATATTAAACTGATAAGAACAGATTTTTTTTTTTTTTTTTTCCTCAGTTACAGACTATTGTTCAAGCGATCATCAGGTCACCTACCAAAACTCATCACTTCTAAACAAAGTCTGAAAAAACATCATGCGGAAAAATATCTCAATAAGAAAACTATAAGAGAAGCACAAATTCAAAACCTTGATCAGGATACTTACAACTTTCTCCATTCCTTGTATCTCCAAATCTTTTCAGCCTCTTCCTCTCCCATTCTCTTCTTGTCAAATAGAAAAATAATAAACAACCTTCCAAAAAAAAGTCTCTTCAACTCCCTTGGAGAAATACACACATTTTTAAAAACAAGCAGGTTTCTAGAATCCCATAAAACTTCTTTAAAAACAGAAAATACAATCCAGCTTTCACGTGTGTCCTCTCTCCTGCTAAAATCCTGACCAATAAAAATCTTCTCAAAATTAAAATCAACATATCCCGTGATTGCAGAAAAAAACCTCTGTAGAAGCATAAAAAATTCTCTTGCATAAAAACAGTTCCAAAATAAGTGCACTGTATCCTCCCTGCCTCCACAACCCTCTCTTGGACATTTCTCGCTCACTCTTATTCCTCGTCCATTCAGGAAAGCTCTGGTTGGGAGGCAGCCATGAAAAGTCATCCAGTTTACATCTCTCTGTCTATTGGATAATCCTCTAACATTAAAAAGATTCCAGATCTTCACAGACTGAGCAGTAGTGCAGAATGGTACTTCATATAATCTCTCATTTTTTCTTATTTCATTTTCAATTTTCTTTTTCTCAGGTTTTCCCAGGGAACTCAAACCAAATTGATCACTGAAAGATCTGAGAACCACATAGAAGGTAGGTATAACTTGCGCTATTGGTCTCCTCAGATCCTTCTCACACCAGCCCCATTTGGAAAACAACCATCCTGCCAAATACCTGCTCATGTCTGCCACCCAATTATTGCACTGAGACACTTTATAAATTAAAAGAAAGTAATGAGTCTTTAAAAACAGATTAATATCCGGGAAATTATATCCGCCTTTCTTCACGCTCTTCATCACTTCCTCCCTCTTCATCTTTTCCATCTTTGAACCCCAGAAAAAAATAAACAACTTCCTTGTCATCCTTCTGGTCCATAATTTGCCGGGTGGGAAAACCATTGCAGTATATAATAGTAGTGGCAAAATTACTGCCTTTAAAATCAGAACTTTACCTTTAAGGGACAAGTTTCTCAATTTCCAAAAAGATAATTTCTTCTCTATCTTCTCCTCCAACTTCTCATAACTTTTCCCTCCTTTTAGATTTTTTTCAAAAACAACCCCTAACACTTCAATATCTTCCTTCTCATCCACGCCATCCACCACCACTTTTCCTTGCTTTCCAAAATTACTCAATTGGCACTTCCCCCAATTGACTTTCATACCAGCAATACAACAAAAAATCTTTACATGCAAATTCACTCTATTAAGATCAGCTTGGGAAGTGCAAGTAAAAACCACATCATCCATGTAACTTAAAACCTTCAAATTCCTTCCATTACTTCCCGGGATAAAAACACCACTCACACATTTGTCCTTCTGTACATTTTTGAGCAAGGCCTCAATGACACAAATGAATAAAATTGGGGAGAGTGGGCATCCCTGTCGTACTCCTGATAAAATATTAAAACCCGGCCCCACATGTCCATTGACTAAAATCTGACTTGTTGCCCCATAATAAAAACTTTTAATCACAAACAGTAGCTTCTCAGGAATACCCATATGCTTTAAAACCATAAACAAAAAATCATGAGCAACTCTGTCATAAGCTTTTTCAAAATCAATGGATTCCACAAAAAGTGCATTCTTATTAAAATTACTATAATAAATAGAGTCTCTTAAAACTAATAAATTATCAGTTATTCTCCTATTTGGCACTGCACAAACTTGGTATTCTCCAACAAGGTGCTCAACTATGTCACTCATCCTGTTCGCCACAATCTTTGCAATGATCTTATAATCTGTATTCAATAATGTGATCGGCCTCCAGTTTTTCAAATCTCTTTCATCACCTTTCTTATGTATCAAGGTAATAACTCCTTTCTTCATAGACTCCGCTAAAATACCTGAGTTAAAAACATATTGCACCACCCGTGTAAAATCTTGCTTTAAAATATGCCAAAAAACTGAATAAAACTCAAAGGGGAGGCCATCACAGCCCGGTGTCTTCCCTTTCGCTGTCTTGTCCAGAGCCTGCTTGATCTCCCCTTCACAAACTTCCTCAATTAAAAATGCACTTTTTCCTTCAGGGACATTATTCTCTAAAATATTACAATAATCATTCATCTCCGTCTCACTGGCTCTGCTCTTATTACTAAAAAGTGTTTCATAAAATCTGCCAATCTCCTTCACCATCTCATCACCAACAACTTCCCCTGTAGGAGTTAAAACAGACTTAAAAACACCCCTAGCATTAAAACATTTTTTAAAGAAATATCTTGTACATTGTTCATTTTCCTCCAAATGTTGAACTTTGGATTTAAAAACAATATTTCTACCTCTTTCCAACAACCTGTTCTTCATCTCAATTTTCACCTTCTCAATTTCCTCCTCCACCTCCACACCAACATGTTTAAACTTAAAGAGAGTTTCTAAACGTGAGATAAGCCTTTCATAACCCCTCCTCTTTTCTTGTGCCCTCCTTATGCAAATGAACTTAAAATACTTAGCAAACTCACTTTTTGCCCAATCCCACCAAGCTAAAACATTACTAAAAACAGATTGTTTAGAAGTACAAGATAAAAAAAAATCTTTAAAACCGGCCATTACTTCTTCATCTTCTAATAGACTTACATTTAATTTCCAGAGCCCTCTACCAAAATGAAAGGACTCTGCAATACTTATTTCTGCCGACACCATCTTATGATCTGAGAAAGTTGACATCATTTGATTGCACCGGACCACCTTAATCCCCTCAGAGACAAGAATGTAATCAATCCGGGATTTACAGCGGCCACTATCTGATATATAGGTGTATCTTTCATCAGTGCTAACCATCAGTCCAACATCAGAATAATGTAAGTCTTGAATAATTTGGTTTAAAACATTTGAAGTAATATCAGTTCTAACCTTAGCAGAGCTCTCACGATCATTGACGGATCTAATGCAGTTAAAATCACCAACAATAATAGTACCATCACGACCAGGAATAAAAAGTTTAAGAGACTCTAAAAATAACACACGTGCCTGTTTTTCTGCTGGCGCATATACATTAAAAACTCTCATTCTCTGGCCTAAAAACTGAAAATTTAAAACCATACAACGACCTGGTACTAAAACTTGGCAATTTAAAACTTTAATGTCCCTGTTACACAATAAAATCCCCACACCTTCATTTTTATTCTCTGTGCATGTAGACCAAAAAGACTGCCCTCTCTTCCATTCATCTACATAAGGTGCAGACTTAATTGCACACTCCTGTAAACAAAATATATCTCCCTTCACATTCTCCAAAAAATCAAAAACTGCTGCTCTTCTGATGGTTGTTCCTATACTCCGAACATTAAGAGTAGCCACAACCAATGCCATTAAAAAGGAAAGAAGGCAATCCATTTTCTTAACATCCATTTTAACTAGAAGTTAGTATTCTGACCTTCAACCTTCCTTAGCAGCATCCCATAGCAATCAGGCGACCCCACTTGAGAGTCCCTGTCCATCATTTTCTCACCTCCATACACAGGATCCGTCTGATCCCCTGACCAACTCCCTTTCTTACACCTTTTACTTTTACCTTGAAAGCCTCCATTTGCATCTTCATCTTCATCTTCCCCCTCCTCCTCCTCCTTCTCCTCCTCTTCAGATGTTACATTCTCCTCCCCACTAATCACCCTCTGCCCAGGTGTTAGGGATCTCTCACTCTCATTCTCCTGAAACTCCATCCCCTCCTCCTCCCCCACCACTGGGTTTGGGCATTCAAAATCCTCAATTGTTTCTTCACATGGGGGAACCTCCCTACACACAGTCTCCACACTCTCCACCACTTTCTCTTTTTTCCCTTTACGTGCTTTCTTCTTACTGACCTCAGTAAACTCTTCACCAACACCAGTCTCCTCACAATGCACACCAGTGGAGTCACCCTCCTCCCCTTTTCCAGATTTTTCCTGAGTATTCATGTGCTGCACTGTCACACCTGCTGCACTCCCTTTTACAGAGTTCTCGTCAATCACCTGAGTCACCTCAGCATTCACACCAAAAACACGTGGAAATGGCCTTTCTCCTCTTTCCTCTCTTCTATTTCCTGCTGCGTCAGCATAGCTCATTTTCTTTCTATACCATAAACTGCATCCTCTAGCCAAATGCTCCTCACTACCACAGATATCACACGTTTTCTTCTCAGTACATTCACCCGAGTTGTGACCTGATTTCCCACAATTCCTGCAGCATACTCCTTGCTCAGGGCAAGACTCCTGTACATGTCCATAAGCGTGACAACGTCTACAGTACTGCAACTGTCCTTCATAAAAACAAAAACCTCTTTCTCCTCCAATAGAAAATACCTGTGGTATACTCTTCCTTCCCTCTTCCATTCCTTCGTCCTTTTTAAATTTTACAACAAATTTCCTTTTACAATTAAAGTACCCATGTCTGTTCTTGAGTCTTCCAAGAAATTTAACTTCATCACAATATCGGTACAAAAAATTGGTCACCATCTCATCCGAAACCTTCGGGTTGTACATATGGACTATAACAACCTTAGACATATTCATGAATAATGGCTCCACTTTCACCTTACTCATTATAGCTGGCTCATTCCTCCTCTTCATCACTTCTAAGTCCATGTAGACCCTCTGGCAAACCTCAGAATCATAAAAGGTTATATCGTAAATCCCTTGCCTAGGGAAGTCTTGCATAGCGATTACATGCCATACCTGAAGGTACTGGAGCTTGCGAAGAATCTCCAGCACAACTTGATCCAATCCAATCGTCCCCCGGTGTTCGCCAGGAACGTAAATCCGCACCGTATCCTCGAGTCCTCGAGTCCTCTCTCCGCTCATTTTTGCAGGTTAAGATACCCACTATCGCAACCCAGTAACAATCCAGGGCCCCCCCGCAAAAGAGGGCCCCGATCACCACCCCTTCCGACTCCTACCCTGCCCGGTAAACCGCACAGGATCTTAGCCAAAAGGCCGAGAAGCGATAACCGTGAAAGGGGCGGGCCCAACAAGGTGCCCTTCATGGGCACTATCACTGCTTGCTGTCAGGGAGACTGCCAGACAATTTTCCATGCACACTCTGGGCTGGGGGGCAGTCAACCACCAGTACACACAGCAGAACCTAAACCCATACCATTATTGCTAAGCAGCAAGACAGGGGCCCATTGCACTCCCACGGGGCCTTTTTAAATGCAATCCATAACCCGGACTTGCCAGGAACCCTTCTTACTCCTCCTACTTGCATGTGACACTGGGCTTAGGATCTGCATAGGAAACACACACACAAGCACACACCTACCTTTGTTGCCTGCAGATGCCTCCTTGGCTGTCCCCAAACGGTATCAAACCAACACCCACGGGAAGCTGTAAGCATAGAGGACATGCCTGCACCCCATTGGACTTACCTGTGTGGGTTAAACCCGGGTTATTTGACAACCTATGGCGGTGATGGTTCTGCTCAGGCAGAGCAGTGCTGATGCTCCTCATAAAGCTGTCGCTGCTGTGAAGGTTCTAGGTGACATCACAAATCCCTATGGTTACATACACAACAAAGCTGGGTTGTTGTTGTTTACACTCTGCAAGGCCTGTGGAAGTGAGTGACATCATAGCACTGTAGTTCTGAGGGTTCTAGATGGATGCAACAATCTCCTGTTGCTTCTATGAAGGCCATAATAGACGACATCACCAAACAGCTCCATAGTCACATACACAGCAAAGGAGAGATGTTGTTTACACCTAGTGATGTCAGTGGTATTGAGTGACATCACAGCACAGTGCTAAGGCTCCTGGGCCTGGACACAGCAGCGGCTGCAATATCTCAACGGAGAATACGTTTATATATATGTGTGTGTGTGCGCGTATATATATATATATATATATATATATATATATATATATATATTCTCCGCCGAAATCACTTTTAAACCCATTTCCACCTTTTTTTCCCTTCTCTTCCTCTTACTTTTTTTTCACGTTTTTTTACGTTTTTCTCCTTTTCGCCTCTTTTCTGGGCGTATTATTCTTCTTTTTCTTCTTTTTTTTCGTCTAATGCATACCCCATCAGTGCAGCAATGCTTATTCAATACCGCCAGCAGATGGAGACACTGGGGGATAATTTTCTAAGGATTTATACTGATTTTTCCTGTCTGAATTTGTCGCACAGAAAGTTGCAGGCCAAATATGTGTGACATTTCTGCGACTTTAGCTTCTAGAGCATTTTTACAACATTATACATAGGTGCTGAATACATAAAAAGCGACTGTTCAGCGACAGACAAGTCGCATCGGCTGAAAGTAGGCCAGAATGTCAGTCCATGTTGGAGCAGGTTTAGATACAGTCTAAAGTATAGATCTCAAAGTCTGTGCACAGAATTTAGCAAGGGCCTCGCACCTTCTGATGCATCAGGTAGGTGCACAATAGCATAGCCTAACCCTCTGTACTTTGGTCTATATTGATGCGGGACATAGACAGCCAGCTGATGACCAATCCATTAGTGCAATGGATGGCTGGAAGCATTTGTCTTTGCCTTTGCAATACCACAGAAGCAATGCATGGTCAATGTACAGCAATGACACACCTGTGTGAACAGCCAGGAGACCCCCCCCCCCCCCCATGTTATGTTACATAGTTACATAGTTAGTACGGTCGAAAAAAGACATATGTCCATCAAGTTCAACCAGGGAATTAAGGGGTAGGGGTGTGGCGCGATATTGGGGAAGGGATGAGATTTTATATTTCTTCATAAGCATTAATCTTATTTTGTCAATTAGGAACATTCAGCACCCACCCGCTATCAAGGCAGCTGCCTATCATGTCATGCCCTACCTGCACAGGTGTGCTGGCTACTCAAATGATCCAATTAAGGAGGCCATTTAGTCAGCAGCAGCAGAAGTCCTGTGCCTGGACGCTCCAACAGCGGCCAGACACAAGCAGAAGCAGAAGCAGAAGCAGCAGAAGCAGCAGCAGCACACCACCTTTTGTTTTTTGGCTGCAGCAGCAGCAAGGCCCACAGGGCTGGCTAGCTGGCTAGCCAGCAAGCAGGTAGCAATGAAAGTAGGAATCTTTCTTTTTAACCCTGTAAGGGGGTGGTGCACTGTACCCGAAGATACTGCCATATCGGGTCAATGCATAGGGCGACGGAAGCAAGCTTCGAAATCGGCCCCCGTTCTCAAAAATCCATTTAATATATGGTCCCCAGATAGGGGACGTATCAGATATTAAACTGATAAGAACAGATACTACACTTGATCTTAGCCAAAAGGCCGAGAAGCGATAACCGTGAAAGGGGCGGGCCCAACAAGGTGCCCTTCATGGGCACTATCACTGCTTGCTGTCAGGGAGGCTGCCAGACAATTTTCCATGCACACTCTGGGCTGGGGGGGCAGTCAACCACCAGTACACACAGCAGAACCTAAACCCATACCATTATTGCTAAGCAGCAAGACAGGGGCCCATTGCACTCCCACGGGGCCTTTTTTAAATGCAATCCATAACCCGGATTTGCCAGGAACCCTTCTTACTCCTCCTACTTGCATGTGACACTGGGCTTAGGATCTGCATAGGAAACACACACACAAGCACACACCTACCTTTGTTGCCTGCAGATGCCTCCTTGGCTGTCCCCCAAACGGTATCAAACCAACACCCACGGGAAGCTGTAAGCATAGAGGACATGCCTGCACCCCATTGGACTTACCTGTGTGGGTTAAACCCGGGTTATTTGACAACCTATGGCGGTGATGGTTCTGCTCAGGCAGAGCAGTGCTGATGCTCCTCATAAAGCTGTCGCTGCTGTGAAGGTTCTAGGTGACATCACAAATCCCTATGGTTACATACACAACAAAGCTGGGTTGTTGTTGTTTACACTCTGCAAGGCCTGTGGAAATGAGTGACATCATAGCACTGTAGTTCTGAGGGTTCTAGATGGATGCAACAATCTCCTGTTGCTTCTATGAAGGCCATAATAGACGACATCATACCAAACAGCTCCATAGTCACATACACAGCAAAGGAGAGATGTTGTTTACACCTAGTGATGTCAGTGGTATTGAGTGACATCACAGCACAGTGCTAAGGCTCCTGGCCTGGACACAGCAGCGGCTGCAATATCTCAACGGAGAATACGTTTATATATATGTGTGTGTGTGCGCGTATATATATATATATATATATATATATATATATATATATATATATATTTCTCCGCCGAAATCACTTTTAAACCCATTTCCACCTTTTTTTCCCTTCTCTTCCTCTTACTTTTTTTTCACGTTTTTTTTACGTTTTTCTCCTTTTCGCCTCTTTTCTGGGCGTATTATTCTTCTTTTTCTTCTTTTTTTTCGTCTAATGCATACCCCATCAGTGCAGCAATGCTTATTCAATACCGCCAGCAGATGGAGACACTGGGGATAATTTTCTAAGGATTTATACTGATTTTTCCTGTCTGAATTTGTCGCACAGAAAGTTGCAGGCCAAATATGTGTGACATTTCTGCGACTTTAGCTTCTAGAGCATTTTTACAACATTATACATAGGTGCTGAATACATAAAAAGCGACTGTTCAGCGACAGACAAGTCGCATCGGCTGAAAGTAGGCCAGAATGTCAGTCCATGTTGGAGCAGGTTTAGATACAGTCTAAAGTATAGATCTCAAAGTCTGTGCACAGAATTTAGCAAGGGCCTCGCACCTTCTGATGCATCAGGTAGGTGCACAATAGCATAGCCTAACCCTCTGTACTTTGGTCTATATTGATGCGGGACATAGACAGCCAGCTGATGACCAATCCATTAGTGCAATGGATGGCTGGAAGCATTTGTCTTTGCCTTTGCAATACCACAGAAGCAATGCATGGTCAATGTACAGCAATGACACACCTGTGTGAACAGCCAGGAGACCCCCCCCCCCCCCCCCCATGTTATGTTACATAGTTACATAGTTAGTACGGTCGAAAAAAGACATATGTCCATCAAGTTCAACCAGGGAATTAAGGGGTAGGGGTGTGGCGCGATATTGGGGAAGGGATGAGATTTTATATTTCTTCATGAGCATTAATCTTATTTGTCAATTAGGAACATTCAGCACCCACCCGCTATCAAGGCAGCTGCCTATCATGTCATGCCCTACCTGCACAGGTGTGCTGGCTACTCAAATGATCCAATTAAGGAGGCCATTTAGTCAGCAGCAGCAGAAGTCCTGTGCCTGGACGCTCCAACAGCGGCCAGACACAAGCAGAAGCAGAAGCAGAAGCAGCAGAAGCAGCAGCAGCACCACCTTTTGTTTTTTGGCTGCAGCAGCAGCAAGGCCCACAGGGCTGGCTAGCTGGCTAGCCAGCAAGCAGGTAGCAATGAAAGTAGGAATCTTTCTTTTTAACCCTGTAAGGGGGTGGTGCACTGTACCCGAAGATACTGCCATATCGGGTCAATGCATAGGGCGACGGAAGCAAGCTTCGAAATCGGCCCCCGTTCTCAAAAATCCATTTAATATATGGTCCCCAGATAGGGGACGTATCAGATATTAAACTGATAAGAACAGATTTTTTTTTTTTTAAGTTAGCCCTCAGAACTCAATCAGAGCTCCAAGATCTTATATGGACTCGATTGTTTTGTTCATCATCAGGTAACACTTTTATTTATTCCTAAAAAAAGACAAATTGAAATAAAATATTATAACAACAATAAAAATAATAAACATTCCAAAATTATAACAAATTCATTCCCTTTCTCCGGGCGTAAACTGCCAAGTAATCAATTAAACCATAGGTTAAGCTTCCTTTTTCCATTTCCCCTTTTTACTGGGATGGCCAACCAGGCCGGTATTTTATAAGTTACCATAAATCGATCCACGTCAGGGCGAAAAGAATCATAAACTTTGTTTCTTACTGCAGGCAACTTGGCTTTAAAGGTGGATAATAGATTATCCAGGTCCTGTAAGAACAATTCTCTTTCCTCATCTGGAGCTCTCTCCAAAATAGTTTGGAAAGACCCTGAATATCCTCTTAAATCTCTCACCGGCTCTTCATTTTTCTTTTTACTCTTATGCTCTCCAATGTTCTTTTCTTCTACTATCATCTCTTTTCCAACAATTTTTGGCTCTTGGGTTACCACAGATCTTTTAATTTCTGGCTCTTGTTCAGAAACTTCTTCTTCTCTTTTCTTCTTCCTCTTTGGACAGTTCACATACATGTGACCAATTTTGTTACATAAATTACATTTACTTTTTTGGCTACAGGATTCGATTTCATGACCTTCTTTTTGGCATTTTTGGCACCACATTGAGGTGCACTCTTCCTTTAAATGGCCATATTTCTTGCATTTTCTACAGAAATTCTGCATACCTGCAAAAAACATATCTCCATTGATAACCCCTATTTTAAAACGGGCAGGGGGATAAAGAACTCTTCCATCTGCGTCTTCCTTGAACTTTACTTTAAATCTCCACTTTGTTGTCCAGACTCCATACTGATTATAAATTTTCCCAAGTGGCGCAATTTCCTCACAAAATTGGGTCAAAAGAATTATAATATCCTCCTCAGGGACGTAAGGACTATACATCCTCACCGTTAAAATTCTTTCTCTCCTGGGAAAGTGGGGAATGACTTCCACGCCCTCCCACACTGGATCAGACTTGATTGTCTCAAATTTCTTCCAAAATAAATCATAATCCTCTTCGGAAACCAAAATAACATCAAAGCACCCTTTCTTTGGAAATTCCAACATGGAAAGGATTTGTGTCTTTGCAATTTCCAAAACTCCAAAAAGAATTTCCTCCATTACAAAGGAAAGTCCTCTTCTTTTCTTCTCAAGGTCTTTCAGCAGGATCCGGACCCCATTCTTGATCTTCCCAAAAAAAGGAACCTCCTCTCCAACAGATTGAGAGGTGTCCATGATCTCTTCCATCTTCAATAGGCGTGTCCAGGCAGGGACAGAAAAACACTCCCCCACCAAAGAGTGGGCAGTGAAGGGTGATCGCCTCCCGTTGTCTGGGGACTAAGCCGGCTCCCTAATAGCAGCAGGGGGGTGAAGTCCCTCCGTTAAGAAGGACGATCCCCCCAGGCCAAGGAGCCGGGTACCCCAGACACCCTCTGACCAGACCAAGTGAGCAGATACTACACTTGATCTTAGCCAAAAGGCCGAGAAGCGATAACCGTGAAAGGGGCGGGCCCAACAAGGTGCCCTTCATGGGCACTATCACTGCTTGCTGTCAGGGAGGCTGCCAGACAATTTTCCATGCACACTCTGGGCTGGGGGGCAGTCAACCACCAGTACACACAGCAGAACCTAAACCCATACCATTATTGCTAAGCAGCAAGACAGGGGCCCATTGCACTCCCACGGGGCCTTTTTAAATGCAATCCATAACCCGGATTTGCCAGGAACCCTTCTTACTCCTCCTACTTGCATGTGACACTGGGCTTAGGATCTGCATAGGAAACACACACACAAGCACACACCTACCTTTGTTGCCTGCAGATGCCTCCTTGGCTGTCCCCAAACGGTATCAAACCAACACCCACGGGAAGCTGTAAGCATAGAGGACATGCCTGCACCCCATTGGACTTACCTGTGTGGGTTAAACCCGGGTTATTTGACAACCTATGGCGGTGATGGTTCTGCTCAGGCAGAGCAGTGCTGATGCTCCTCATAAAGCTGTCGCTGCTGTGAAGGTTCTAGGTGACATCACAAATCCCTATGGTTACATACACAACAAAGCTGGGTTGTTGTTGTTTACAGTCTGCAAGGCCTGTGGAAGTGAGTGACATCATAGCACTGTAGTTCTGAGGGTTCTAGATGGATGCAACAATCTCCTGTTGCTTCTATGAAGGCCATAATAGACGACATCACCAAACAGCTCCATAGTCACATACACAGCAAAGGAGAGATGTTGTTTACACCTAGTGATGTCAGTGGTATTGAGTGACATCACAGCACAGTGCTAAGGCTCCTGGGCCTGGACACAGCAGCGGCTGCAATATCTCAACGGAGAATACGTTTATATATATGTGTGTGTGTGCGCGTATATATATATATATATATATATATATATATATTTCTCCGCCGAAATCACTTTTAAACCCATTTCCACCTTTTTTTCCCTTCTCTTCCTCTTACTTTTTTTTCACGTTTTTTTACGTTTTTCTCCTTTTCGCCTCTTTTCTGGGCGTATTATTCTTCTTTTTCTTCTTTTTTTTCGTCTAATGCATACCCCATCAGTGCAGCAATGCTTATTCAATACCGCCAGCAGATGGAGACACTGGGGGATAATTTTCTAAGGATTTATACTGATTTTTCCTGTCTGAATTTGTCGCACAGAAAGTTGCAGGCCAAATATGTGTGACATTTCTGCGACTTTAGCTTCTAGAGCATTTTTACAACATTATACATAGGTGCTGAATACATAAAAAGCGACTGTTCAGCGACAGACAAGTCGCATCGGCTGAAAGTAGGCCAGAATGTCAGTCCATGTTGGAGCAGGTTTAGATACAGTCTAAAGTATAGATCTCAAAGTCTGTGCACAGAATTTAGCAAGGGCCTCGCACCTTCTGATGCATCAGGTAGGTGCACAATAGCATAGCCTAACCCTCTGTACTTTGGTCTATATTGATGCGGGACATAGACAGCCAGCTGATGACCAATCCATTAGTGCAATGGATGGCTGGAAGCATTTGTCTTTGCCTTTGCAATACCACAGAAGCAATGCATGGTCAATGTACAGCAATGACACACCTGTGTGAACAGCCAGGAGACCCCCCCCCCCCCCATGTTATGTTACATAGTTACATAGTTAGTACGGTCGAAAAAAGACATATGTCCATCAAGTTCAACCAGGGAATTAAGGGGTAGGGGTGTGGCGCGATATTGGGGAAGGGATGAGATTTTATATTTCTTTATAAGCATTAATCTTATTTTGTCAATTAGGAACATTCAGCACCCACCCGCTATCAAGGCAGCTGCCTATCATGTCATGCCCTACCTGCACAGGTGTGCTGGCTACTCAAATGATCCAATTAAGGAGGCCATTTAGTCAGCAGCAGCAGAAGTCCTGTGCCTGGACGCTCCAACAGCGGCCAGACACAAGCAGAAGCAGAAGCAGCAGAAGCAGCAGCAGCACCACCTTTTGTTTTTTGGCTGCAGCAGCAGCAAGGCCCACAGGGCTGGCTAGCTGGCTAGCCAGCAAGCAGGTAGCAATGAAAGTAGGAATCTTTCTTTTTAACCCTGTAAGGGGGTGGTGCACTGTACCCGAAGATACTGCCATATCGGGTCAATGCATAGGGCGACGGAAGCAAGCTTCGAAATCGGCCCCCGTTCTCAAAAATCCATTTAATATATGGTCCCCAGATAGGGGACGTATCAGATATTAAACTGATAAGAACAGATACTACACTTGATCTTAGCCAAAAGGCCGAGAAGCGATAACCGTGAAAGGGGCGGGCCCAACAAGGTGCCCTTCATGGGCACTATCACTGCTTGCTGTCAGGGAGGCTGCCAGACAATTTTCCATGCACACTCTGGGCTGGGGGGCAGTCAACCACCAGTACACACAGCAGAACCTAAACCCATACCATTATTGCTAAGCAGCAAGACAGGGGCCCATTGCACTCCCACGGGGCCTTTTTAAATGCAATCCATAACCCGGATTTGCCAGGAACCCTTCTTACTCCTCCTACTTGCATGTGACACTGGGCTTAGGATCTGCATAGGAAACACACACACAAGCACACACCTACCTTTGTTGCCTGCAGATGCCTCCTTGGCTGTCCCCAAACGGTATCAAACCAACACCCACGGGAAGCTGTAAGCATAGAGGACATGCCTGCACCCCATTGGACTTACCTGTGTGGGTTAAACCCGGGTTATTTGACAACCTATGGCGGTGATGGTTCTGCTCAGGCAGAGCAGTGCTGATGCTCCTCATAAAGCTGTCGCTGCTGTGAAGGTTCTAGGTGACATCACAAATCCCTATGGTTACATACACAACAAAGCTGGGTTGTTGTTGTTTACACTCTGCAAGGCCTGTGGAAGTGAGTGACATCATAGCACTGTAGTTCTGAGGGTTCTAGATGGATGCAACAATCTCCTGTTGCTTCTATGAAGGCCATAATAGACGACATCACCAAACAGCTCCATAGTCACATACACAGCAAAGGAGAGATGTTGTTTACACCTAGTGATGTCAGTGGTATTAAGTGACATCACAGCACAGTGCTAAGGCTCCTGGGCCTGGACACAGCAGCGGCTGCAATATCTCAACGGAGAATACGTTTATATATATATGTGTGTGTGTGCGCGTATATATATATATATATATATATATATATATATATATATATTTCTCCGCCGAAATCACTTTTAAACCCATTTCCACCTTTTTTTCCCTTCTCTTCCTCTTACTTTTTTTTCACGTTTTTTTACGTTTTTCTCCTTTTCGCCTCTTTTCTGGGCGTATTATTCTTCTTTTTCTTCTTTTTTTTCGTCTAATACATACCCCATCAGTGCAGCAATGCTTATTCAATACCGCCAGCAGATGGAGACACTGGGGGATAATTTTCTAAGGATTTATACTGATTTTTCCTGTCTGAATTTGTCGCACAGAAAGTTGCAGGCCAAATATGTGTGACATTTCTGCGACTTTAGCTTCTAGAGCATTTTTACAACATTATACATAGGTGCTGAATACATAAAAAGCGACTGTTCAGCGACAGACAAGTCGCATCGGCTGAAAGTAGGCCAGAATGTCAGTCCATGTTGGAGCAGGTTTAGATACAGTCTAAAGTATAGATCTCAAAGTCTGTGCACAGAATTTAGCAAGGGCCTCGCACCTTCTGATGCATCAGGTAGGTGCACAATAGCATAGCCTAACCCTCTGTACTTTGGTCTATATTGATGCGGGACATAGACAGCCAGCTGATGACCAATCCATTAGTGCAATGGATGGCTGGAAGCATTTGTCTTTGCCTTTGCAATACCACAGAAGCAATGCATGGTCAATGTACAGCAATGACACACCTGTGTGAACAGCCAGGAGACCCCCCCCTCCCCCCCCCCCATGTTATGTTACATAGTTACATAGTTAGTACGGTCGAAAAAAGACATATGTCCATCAAGTTCAACCAGGGAATTAAGGGGTAGGGGTGTGGCGCGATATTGGGGAAGGGATGAGATTTTATATTTCTTCATAAGCATTAATCTTATTTTGTCAATTAGGAACATTCAGCACCCACCCGCTATCAAGGCAGCTGCCTATCATGTCATGCCCTACCTGCACAGGTGTGCTGGCTACTCAAATGATCCAATTAAGGAGGCCATTTAGTCAGCAGCAGCAGAAGTCCTGTGCCTGGACGCTCCAACAGCGGCCAGACACAAGCAGAAGCAGAAGCAGCAGCAGCACCACCTTTTGTTTTTTGGCTGCAGCAGCAGCAAGGCCCACAGGGCTGGCTAGCTGGCTAGCCAGCAAGCAGGTAGCAATGAAAGTAGGAATCTTTCTTTTTAACCCTGTAAGGGGGTGGTGCACTGTACCCGAAGATACTGCCATATCGGGTCAATGCATAGGGCGACGGAAGCAAGCTTCGAAATCGGCCCCCGTTCTCAAAAATCCATTTAATATATGGTCCCCAGATAGGGGACGTATCAGATATTAAACTGATAAGAACAGATACTACACTTGATCTTAGCCAAAAGGCCGAGAAGCGATAACCGTGAAAGGGGCGGGCCCAACAAGGTGCCCTTCATGGGCACTATCACTGCTTGCTGTCAGGGAGGCTGCCAGACAATTTTCCATGCACACTCTGGGCTGGGGGGCAGTCAACCACCAGTACACACAGCAGAACCTAAACCCATACCATTATTGCTAAGCAGCAAGACAGGGGCCCATTGCACTCCCACGGGGCCTTTTTAAATGCAATCCATAACCCGGATTTGCCAGGAACCCTTCTTACTCCTCCTACTTGCATGTGACACTGGGCTTAGGATCTGCATAGGAAACACACACACAAGCACACACCTACCTTTGTTGCCTGCAGATGCCTCCTTGGCTGTCCCCAAACGGTATCAAACCAACACCCACGGGAAGCTGTAAGCATAGAGGACATGCCTGCACCCCATTGGACTTACCTGTGTGGGTTAAACCCGGGTTATTTGACAACCTATGGCGGTGATGGTTCTGCTCAGGCAGAGCAGTGCTGATGCTCCTCATAAAGCTGTCGCTGCTGTGAAGGTTCTAGGTGACATCACAAATCCCTATGGTTACATACACAACAAAGCTGGGTTGTTGTTGTTTACACTCTGCAAGGCCTGTGGAAGTGAGTGACATCATAGCACTGTAGTTCTGAGGGTTCTAGATGGATGCAACAATCTCCTGTTGCTTCTATGAAGGCCATAATAGACGACATCACCAAACAGCTCCATAGTCACATACACAGCAAAGGAGAGATGTTGTTTACACCTAGTGATGTCAGTGGTATTGAGTGACATCACAGCACAGTGCTAAGGCTCCTGGGCCTGGACACAGCAGCGGCTGCAATATCTCAACGGAGAATACGTTTATATATATGTGTGTGTGTGCGCGTATATATATATATATATATATATATATATATATATATATATATTTCTCCGCCGAAATCACTTTTAAACCCATTTCCACCTTTTTTTCCCTTCTCTTCCTCTTACTTTTTTTTCACGTTTTTTTACGTTTTTCTCCTTTTCGCCTCTTTTCTGGGCGTATTATTCTTCTTTTTCTTCTTTTTTTTCGTCTAATGCATACCCCATCAGTGCAGCAATGCTTATTCAATACCGCCAGCAGATGGAGACACTGGGGGATAATTTTCTAAGGATTTATACTGATTTTTCCTGTCTGAATTTGTCGCACAGAAAGTTGCAGGCCAAATATGTGTGACATTTCTGCGACTTTAGCTTCTAGAGCATTTTTACAACATTATACATAGGTGCTGAATACATAAAAAGCGACTGTTCAGCGACAGACAAGTCGCATCGGCTGAAAGTAGGCCAGAATGTCAGTCCATGTTGGAGCAGGTTTAGATACAGTCTAAAGTATAGATCTCAAAGTCTGTGCACAGAATTTAGCAAGGGCCTCGCACCTTCTGATGCATCAGGTAGGTGCACAATAGCATAGCCTAACCCTCTGTACTTTGGTCTATATTGATGCGGGACATAGACAGCCAGCTGATGACCAATCCATTAGTGCAATGGATGGCTGGAAGCATTTGTCTTTGCCTTTGCAATACCACAGAAGCAATGCATGGTCAATGTACAGCAATGACACACCTGTGTGAACAGCCAGGAGACCCCCCCCCCCCCCCCATGTTATGTTACATAGTTACATAGTTAGTACGGTCGAAAAAAGACATATGTCCATCAAGTTCAAGCAGGGAATTAAGGGGTAGGGGTGTGGCGCGATATTGGGGAAGGGATGAGATTTTATATTTCTTCATAAGCATTAATCTTATTTTGTCAATTAGGAACATTCAGCACCCACCCGCTATCAAGGCAGCTGCCTATCATGTCATGCCCTACCTGCACAGGTGTGCTGGCTACTCAAATGATCCAATTAAGGAGGCCATTTAGTCAGCAGCAGCAGAAGTCCTGTGCCTGGACGCTCCAACAGCGGCCAGACACAAGCAGAAGCAGAAGCAGCAGAAGCAGCAGCAGCACCACCTTTTGTTTTTTGGCTGCAGCAGCAGCAAGGCCCACAGGGCGGGCTAGCTGGCTAGCCAGCAAGCAGGTAGCAATGAAAGTAGGAATCTTTCTTTTTAACCCTGTAAGGGGGTGGTGCACTGTACCCGAAGATACTGCCATATCGGGTCAATGCATAGGGCGACGGAAGCAAGCTTCGAAATCGGCCCCCGTTCTCAAAAATCCATTTAATATATGGTCCCCAGATAGGGGACGTATCAGATATTAAACTGATAAGAACAGATACTACACTTGATCTTAGCCAAAAGGCCGAGAAGCGATAACCGTGAAAGGGGCGGGCCCAACAAGGTGCCCTTCATGGGCACTATCACTGCTTGCTGTCAGGGAGGCTACCAGACAATTTTCCATGCACTCTCTGGGCTGGGGGGCAGTCAACCACCAGTACACACAGCAGAACCTAAACCCATACCATTATTGCTAAGCAGCAAGACAGGGGCCCATTGCACTCCCACGGGGCCTTTTTAAATGCAATCCATAACCCGGATTTGCCAGGAACCCTTCTTACTCCTCCTACTTGCATGTGACACTGGGCTTAGGATCTGCATAGGAAACACACACACAAGCACACACCTACCTTTGTTGCCTGCAGATGCCTCCTTGGCTGTCCCCAAACGGTATCAAACCAACACCCACGGGAAGCTGTAAGCATAGAGGACATGCCTGCACCCCATTGGACTTACCTGTGTGGGTTAAACCCGGGTTATTTGACAACCTATGGCGGTGATGGTTCTGCTCAGGCAGAGCAGTGCTGATGCTCCTCATAAAGCTGTCGCTGCTGTGAAGGTTCTAGGTGACATCACAAATCCCTATGGTTACATACACAACAAAGCTGGGTTGTTGTTGTTTACAGTCTGCAAGGCCTGTGGAAGTGAGTGACATCATAGCACTGTAGTTCTGAGGGTTCTAGATGGATGCAACAATCTCCTGTTGCTTCTATGAAGGCCATAATAGACGACATCACCAAACAGCTCCATAGTCACATACACAGCAAAGGAGAGATGTTGTTTACACCTAGTGATGTCAGTGGTATTGAGTGACATCACAGCACAGTGCTAAGGCTCCTGGGCCTGGACACAGCAGCGGCTGCAATATCTCAACGGAGAATACGTTTATATATATGTGTGTGTGTGCGCGTATATATATTCCGTTCAGTCATTACAAGTCGTACAATAAATTACAGTCACACAAAGCATGATAGTACAATACACAGCAAAGGTTCCCTAAGCTATACATCGCACACCATGCTACTCTAACATTCAGCTCAATCCTGCAATAGAAAAGCACAAGAGATCAAACAAAAACCAAATAATACAATCTGTGATCGGGGTAGGGGTGTGGGCGACTATGTGGGGGTAGGGAGGGGGCGGATCACAGGGCCAAACTGTTGGGCTGTATCTTCAGGGAGACATGGGAGAAGGAGAGGGGTCTTCACTCCTCTTCTTCCTCATCAACGGCCGAGCTGTCCAAGATGTAATAGTCTCTAAGCAGGTTCTTGATGAACCTGCGGCAGTCCCGGACGGACATGTTTTCCCTGTTGATCACGAGGCGGTTCCTGGCAAGCCACACTGCGTCCTTAAAACAGTTCATAAGGCGCCAGGCCTCCTGGATGGCCTCCACGTCGTGGGTCCCAGGGAACAGGCCGTAAAGCACCGAATGGTACGATAGGCAGCTCCTGGGCACTGAGTCTCTGAGTTCCTGTTCTAGGGCGTCCAACAGACCCTGTGCAAAGGGGCACTGCCAAAACACGTGGAAAGATGTTTCCTCCACGTAGGGGCAACGGGGGCAGTACCGGGTCTTGCACAGGTTGCGGGCATGCATGAATGACCTGAGAGAGAGACCTCCCATGACGGCCATCCACGACAAGTCCTTGTGTCCATTGGTAAGCCGCTTTGAGGCCACATTGTTCCAAACTGTCTCTGCAGTGGCTGCGGGGAGTCCCGGAACCAGCTCGGTCGAGTCCTTAGCTCGGATGAGCTTGTGGATTGTCTTTGGCTTCCATAGGTCTGGTTTCAGTCCTTCCAGCTGGTGCTCCCTCACAAACCGGACAACATCCCCATAGAACCAGGGAGTGTTCCAGTTGTAAGGGATGGAGCTGTCCCACTTGTCCCAGCCCAGCTGTCTCCAGAGGGGCATGAGAAGCAAGCGAGACATGGACCTGCCCGCTGAGCCAGTCTTTTCAACAAGAGTCCGCTGCACCGTGACACATGCAAAGGAGGCCCTCAGCAGAGCGGGGATGTCGGGTATTCCCTTCCCACCCTTGCGGGGTTCCTTGTACATCACGGTCCTCTTGACTCTGTCCATTTTGCCCCAGACGAAGCCAAACACTGTCCGGGTGATGGCCTTGCAAACGGTGGTATGGGGAGGCCAGGCCTGTGCGGTATATTGGAGCACAGGCAAAACTTCACTCCGCAGGACAAGTGCCTTGCCTTCCATCGTGAGCTTTCTGGAGCTCCACAGTCCGATCTTTGAGTTTATCCTTCCTAGTCGGTCTTGCCAAGACTTAAGGGCCGCTCCTTCCTTCCCGAACCAGACTCCAAGAATTTGAATGAAGTCCGGCTTAACGGCAAAGGGGAAGGGGGCGGAAGAAGCCATGTGCCACTTCCCGAAGAGCATGGCCTCCGACTTCCCGCAGTTGACTTTTGCCCCCGAAGCTCTGCCGAAGTCCTCGCAGGTCTGGACGAGTGCAGTCACCGAACGCTGGTCAGCGCAGAAGACGGTCACGTCGTCCATGTAGAGCGAGCACTTGACCTCGTGGCGATCTGGTCCTGGTGCGGTGATCCCTCTGATCTCTCCATTCTGCCGGATAGTCTCAGCGAAGAGCTCTATAACACAAACAAAAAGGAGAGGTGAAAGAGGGCAGCCTTGTCTAACCCCTGAAAGAATAGGAAAGGGGTCAGTCTTCCAGCCGTTCACCAACACCGTGCTGTAAATGTCAAAATACATAACGTTAACAAAAGAGCAAAACATCTTCCCCAGACCCAGCCTGCGCAAAACCCTGTCCATGAATGCGTGGGAGACACGGTCGAACGCCTTCTCCTGATCTAAGCTGACCAGGGCGGCGCGGCCCCCGCGGTCCTGGATGTAATGGACCGTGTCTCTCACAAGGGCAAGGCTGTCGGCAATCCTGCGGCCAGGAATGCTGCAGGTCTGGTCCGGATGGACGATCTGCCCCATGACAGGTTTCAGCCTGTTGGCCAGCACCTTGGCGAGGATCTTGTAGTCCACGTTCAGGAGAGAGATGGGACGCCAGTTTTTCAGGTCACATCTCTCCCCCTTCCGCTTATACAAGATCGTGATCATCCCTTCCCTCAACGACGGAGGCATTCTGCCCCCCACCACCATCTCCTCGTACACCTCCAACAGGTCC
This sequence comes from Hyla sarda, assembly GCF_029499605.1. Lineage (NCBI taxonomy): Eukaryota > Metazoa > Chordata > Amphibia > Anura > Hylidae > Hyla > Hyla sarda. Next base: position 373,001 of record NW_026610938.1, on the reverse strand, counting down.
GGACAGATCAGGTCACCCAGCGCTACGTAGAGCTCGGCCGGGAGACCGTCACTGCCCGGGGTCCTGCCGGGCTTAAAGGATTTAGCGGCAGAGAGCAGCTCCCCCACCGTCAAGGGATCGTCCATAGCCGCCGCACCTGCGGGATCAACAACGTTAGTGACACCTGACAGGAACCTCTCGGCGGCTTCGGGGTCGGATGACTTGGGGGCGTAGAGGTTGCTGTAGAAGTCGTGGACGACCCCCACCACTTCCTCCTTGCCGCTCCTCATGTGTCCGGTCTCATCTCGTAGCTCAGTCAGGGGCGTGTGGCCGGCATGGAGCTTCCTGAAAAAGAAAGAGTTACATTTCTCACCCTTCTCCAGGTTCTCCACCTTGGAACGAAAGACGATTCGCTTGGATTCCTCCTCAAAGTGCCTTTTCAAGCTCTTTTTGGTCTCCTCCAGCTCCTCCCTGACGTCCCAGCCACACTGGAGCAGGTCCTGCAGGGACCGCAGCTCGCGCTGCAGTTTCCTCAAGTCCCACTTCTTCGCACACGCCTGTTGTCTGCCTTTTGCCTGAAAGAAACAACGGAATTCGACTTTAACATATTCCCACCAATCGCTGATGCACTTGAACAGACATTTGTCATTTCGCCATACAAGGTAAGCATCCCTAAGTTCCTCCATGACCTCCCTCTGCTCCAACAGGGCACAATTCAACTTCCAGGAGCCCGGGCCAGGTGGGAATCCATGGCCCAGAGTCCCCCGGAATCGAATGGCCCTGTGGTCAGAGAAGAAGCAGGGGACCATAGAGTACGACACCTTTCTGACTGTTCTCGAAGTGAAGATGAAGTCTATCCGAGAACGGAGCGAGCCATCGGGGCGGCTCCACGTATAGTTTACGGAGCCGTTCCCGATGGACCCGACAACGTCCTGCAAGGATGCCTCCGTCACCATCTCATTCAGCAGTTTAGACGTCACGTCCAGGTTGGCGGATGTGCCAGAACTGCGCCCTTCCACCTCAATGGGGCAGTTGAAGTCACCACCCAACACTACTGCTCTAGTGGTGGCGAGTTCAGCCCGCAGGGCCTGGAGAACCTCCAGTCGGACATCCCTCTCAGGGGAGGCATACACGTTGATGAGCCGCACGGGCTCACCCGCCCAGGAACCGTCTGCGACAAGAAGTCTGCCACAGACGAGCTCCCGGACGGAATCAAGTGCAAAGTTACCTCCCCTGATCAGGATGGCCACCCCCGCAGACCTATTGTCGCCCCCACCAGACCAGTAGGAAGGGCCGTGAGGCCACTGCCTGGCCAGATGGTTGTAAGACCTAGAAGCAGACAAAGCACATTCCTGCAACATGTAAACATCACACCTCTGGGAATCTAAGAACGTAAGAACAGTCTGAAATCTGAACCAAGCTCTAATACTCCTCACATTAATGCAGAAGATGTTGAGATCAGCCATGGGAATAAAAAGAGAGGTTAGTTCTGATACTAGTTACCAGTCTGGTCGGACGGGTCCTCTTCTCTGGCGCCTGTCGGCTCCTGTGGCTTCTCGTAGCGCCCTTCCAAGAACTCGTCGTAGACCGTGTTGGACGGAGTGTCTAGGATTTTCTTAACCTCTGGGTCCTGCAGCAGCTCCTCCATAGATTGAGCTTGGACTGGCTCTGCTTGGACCTGCTCCACTTGGGCCTGCTCCATCACCTCCTCTCCTTCTGAAGCCTCAAGGCTCTCGCAGACCTGCTCCATCTCCTCCTCCTCATCTGAAGCTTGAGGGGTCTCGCAGGTCTCGATTATCTTTCTTTTGTGGGACTCTTCTGATACGTTGTCCCTTCCTTTCCTCTTCCTCTGTATGGTACCTGGGGGAGGAAGCACAGGAAAGTCCTCCGAAGGGCGGGCACCAGCAGCTGGAGGGGGGTTAGGTGCTGCTGGGCCAGGAGAGAAAGGAGGCTGGGTGGGGCGGGGGGCAGGAGAGAGTGCCCGGGCAGGGGAGGACGGGGCAGGGGTGGGCCGGGCAGGGGAGGACGGGGCAGGGGTGGGCCGGGCAGGGGAGGACGGGGCAGGGGTGGGCCGGGGTGGGGTACGGGGGGCAGGGGTGGGGCGGGATGGGGCAGGAGGGGCAGGGGTGGGACGGGATGGGGTAGGAGGGGCAGGGGTGGGACGGGATGGGGCAGGAGGGGGAGGGGTGGGACGGGATGGGGCAGGGGTGGGACGGGATGGGGCAGGGGTGGGGCGGGATGGGGCAGGAGATGGGGCGGGAGGGGCAGGGGATGGGGCGGGAGGGGCAGGGGAGGGGGGGGACGGGGCAGGGGTGGTGGCTTTCGCCTTCTTACCCTCCTTGGTCGGCTTGGCCATCCGTGGTGTTGGCTCCGGAGCTGGGGCTGGCTTCGGTGCTCTCGCTGCCACAGATGCCCATGTTCTCTCCCTCTGGGGGCAGTCCTTGTAGCTGTGGGCTGCCAGTCCGCAGAGGTTGCAGGTCTTGCTCTTGGGGCAGTCCTTGGTCGTGTGACCTGTCACACGGCAATACCTGCAGGCATCCTCCGTACAGTCCTTGCCCTCGTGGCCCATCTTGCCGCATCTCCTGCAGGTCTGCGGCATGTCCGGGTAGAAGATAAGTCCTGTGGAGTTGCCCAAGGCAAATGTCGTTGGCAGGTGCTGTAGTCCGTCTGGAGAAGCAGGGTTCTTGTTGAGTCTGACGACCACAGACCACTTGCAGGTCCAGTATCCGAGTGAGTTCAGGATGCGGGTGGGCTCCCTCACCACGGTGCAGAAGCGCTTCAGGAAGGTCGAGATGTCCGTGCCTGGGGTGTGTGGGTTCCGCATTGAGACCGTCACCCGCCTCTCCTCTCTTTGAATAAGGCAGTTGCCCACAAAGCGAGAGAAAGGGGATTCGGGACTCGCCGCTTTCACCACCTCCCAGTATCTTCTACAGGTCCCAATGGTGGCAAAGGTGATGTAGAAGATTCCCGAAAAGAAGGTTGCTATTCCCAGGGTGTCAGCCGTGGGGAAGCCTTGATCCGCCAGCATCTTCTTGCAGAACACGTCGTGGGACATGTCCGGCACCCTTCCATCCACGGGCTTGAGCTTCAAGGCAACAGTCTGCCTCATCCAGGGCTCCAGGGTTGGAGCTTCCAGGTTAGGAATTCTGCCGCCCTTCTGCCTTGCCGTGGTGGAGGTTGAAGCTTGCTGTGGTTGGGGCTGGACCTCCAGGCCTTGCCCTGCAGCCTCCTGGGTGGACTTGCTGGTTGAGGCCATGGCTTCTTCCAGCAGGCTCTTTTCCGCTTCCTTGCTTACTTGTGGAGAGAGGCTTCGCAAAGTCTTCTTTCCCGGGTGGGAGGAGCTATGCAGATCCGGTCCCGGTGGGAGGAGCTATGCAAATCCTTCTCCAGAGGCAGCGAGTTTCTTCGAAAAGATTCTGCGCCGCCTTCCTCTTCGCCGCTGTTCCGGAATTCACCGCCGATTCCCTTCTTCCAGGTTCTTCGTCGGCTTCTTCCGGAGCTGCAGTCTTCAAGATCTTCTCCTTCTTCAGATGTTCCGAGGCAGGCAGGAGACGATCTTCAGGTGGTATGCTCTAGAGAAATGCGGTTCTAATAAGAACGAAAAGTACTGCAATCGTACTACGCAAAATCTCTACCACAATGCTTGGAGTTCTTCAGACCGTAGCGATCATGGTATCTCCCCTGCCAGGTAAGTATTAAATATTAAACTGATAAGAACAGATACTACACTTGATCTTAGCCAAAAGGCCGAGAAGCGATAACCGTGAAAGGGGCGGGCCCAACAAGGTGCCCTTCATGGGCACTATCACTGCTTGCTGTCAGGGAGGCTGCCAGACAATTTTCCATGCACACTCTGGGCTGGGGGGCAGTCAACCACCAGTACACACAGCAGAACCTAAACCCATACCATTATTGCTAAGCAGCAAGACAGGGGCCCATTGCACTCCCACGGGGCCTTTTTAAATGCAATCCATAACCCGGATTTGCCAGGAACCCTTCTTACTCCTCCTACTTGCATGTGACACTGGGCTTAGGATCTGCATAGGAAACACACACACAAGCACACACCTACCTTTGTTGCCTGCAGATGCCTCCTTGGCTGTCCCCAAACGGTATCAAACCAACACCCACGGGAAGCTGTAAGCATAGAGGACATGCCTGCACCCCATTGGATTTACCTGTGTGGGTTAAACCCGGGTTATTTGACAACCTATGGCGGTGATGGTTCTGCTCAGGCATAGCAGTGCTGATGCTCCTCATAAAGCTGTCGCTGCTGTGAAGGTTCTAGGTGACATCACAAATCCCTATGGTTACATACACAACAAAGCTGGGTTGTTGTTGTTTACACTCTGCAAGGCCTGTGGAAGTGAGTGACATCATAGCACTGTAGTTCTGAGGGTTCTAGATGGATGCAACAATCTCCTGTTGCTTCTATGAAGGCCATAATAGACGACATCACCAAACAGCTCCATAGTCACATACACAGCAAAGGAGAGATGTTGTTTACACCTAGTGATGTCAGTGGTATTGAGTGACATCACAGCACAGTGCTAAGGCTCCTGGGCCTGGACACAGCAGCAGCTGCAATATCTCAACGGAGAATACGTTTATATATATGTGTGTGTGTGCGCGTATATATATATATATATATATATATATATATATATATATATATTTCTCCGCCGAAATCACTTTTAAACCCATTTCCACCTTTTTTTCCCTTCTCTTCCTCTTACTTTTTTTTCACGTTTTTTTACGTTTTTCTCCTTTTCGCCTCTTTTCTGGGCGTATTATTCTTCTTTTTCTTCTTTTTTTTCGTCTAATGCATACCCCATCAGTGCAGCAATGCTTATTCAATACCGCCAGCAGATGGAGACACTGGGGGATAATTTTCTAAGGATTTATACTGATTTTTCCTGTCTGAATTTGTCGCACAGAAAGTTGCAGGCCAAATATGTGTGACATTTCTGCGACTTTAGCTTCTAGAGCATTTTTACAACATTATACATAGGTGCTGAATACATAAAAAGCGACTGTTCAGCGACAGACAAGTCGCATCGGCTGAAAGTAGGCCAGAATGTCAGTCCATGTTGGAGCAGGTTTAGATACAGTCTAAAGTATAGATCTCAAAGTCTGTGCACAGAATTTAGCAAGGGCCTCGCACCTTCTGATGCATCAGGTAGGTGCACAATAGCATAGCCTAACCCTCTGTACTTTGGTCTATATTGATGCGGGACATAGACAGCCAGCTGATGACCAATCCATTAGTGCAATGGATGGCTGGAAGCATTTGTCTTTGCCTTTGCAATACCACAGAAGCAATGCATGGTCAATGTACAGCAATGACACACCTGTGTGAACAGCCAGGAGACCCCCCCCCCTCCCCCCCCATGTTATGTTACATAGTTACATAGTTAGTACGGTCGAAAAAAGACATATGTCCATCAAGTTCAACCAGGGAATTAAGGGGTAGGGGTGTGGCGCGATATTGGGGAAGGGATGAGATTTTATATTTCTTCATAAGCATTAATCTTATTTTGTCAATTAGGAACATTCAGCACCCACCCGCTATCAAGGCAGCTGCCTATCATGTCATGCCCTACCTGCACAGGTGTGCTGGCTACTCAAATGATCCAATTAAGGAGGCCATTTAGTCAGCAGCAGCAGAAGTCCTGTGCCTGGACGCTCCAACAGCGGCCAGACACAAGCAGAAGCAGAAGCAGCAGAAGCAGCAGCAGCACCACCTTTTGTTTTTTGGCTGCAGCAGCAGCAAGGCCCACAGGGCTGGCTAGCTGGCTAGCCAGCAAGCAGGTAGCAATGAAAGTAGGAATCTTTCTTTTTAACCCTGTAAGGGGGTGGTGCACTGTACCCGAAGATACTGCCATATCGGGTCAATGCATAGGGCGACGGAAGCAAGCTTCGAAATCGGCCCCCGTTCTCAAAAATCCATTTAATATATGGTCCCCAGATAGGGGACGTATCAGATATTAAACTGATAAGAACAGATACTACACTTGATCTTAGCCAAAAGGCCGAGAAGCGATAACCGTGAAAGGGGCGGGCCCAACAAGGTGCCCTTCATGGGCACTATCACTGCTTGCTGTCAGGGAGGCTGCCAGACAATTTTCCATGCACACTCTGGGCTGGGGGGCAGTCAACCACCAGTACACACAGCAGAACCTAAACCCATACCATTATTGCTAAGCAGCAAGACAGGGGCCCATTGCACTCCCACGGGGCCTTTTTAAATGCAATCCATAACCCGGACTTGCCAGGAACCCTTCTTACTCCTCCTACTTGCATGTGACACTGGGCTTAGGATCTGCATAGGAAACACACACACAAGCACACACCTACCTTTGTTGCCTGCAGATGCCTCCTTGGCTGTCCCCAAACGGTATCAAACCAACACCCACGGGAAGCTGTAAGCATAGAGGACATGCCTGCACCCCATTGGACTTACCTGTGTGGGTTAAACCCGGGTTATTTGACAACCTATGGCGGTGATGGTTCTGCTCAGGCAGAGCAGTGCTGATGCTCCTCATAAAGCTGTCGCTGCTGTGAAGGTTCTAGGTGACATCACAAATCCCTATGGTTACATACACAACAAAGCTGGGTTGTTGTTGTTTACACTCTGCAAGGCCTGTGGAAGTGAGTGACATCATAGCACTGTAGTTCTGAGGGTTCTAGATGGATGCAACAATCTCCTGTTGCTTCTATGAAGGCCATAATAGACGACATCACCAAACAGCTCCATAGTCACATACACAGCAAAGGAGAGATGTTGTTTACACCTAGTGATGTCAGTGGTATTGAGTGACATCACAGCACAGTGCTAAGGCTCCTGGGCCTGGACACAGCAGCGGCTGCAATATCTCAACGGAGAATACGTTTATATATATGTGTGTGTGTGCGTATATATATATATATATATATATATATATATATATATATATATATATATTTCTCCGCCGAAATCACTTTTAAACCCATTTCCACCTTTTTTTCCCTTCTCTTCCTCTTACTTTTTTTTCACGTTTTTTTACGTTTTTCTCCTTTTCGCCTCTTTTCTGGGCGTATTATTCTTCTTTTTCTTCTTTTTTTTCGTCTAATGCATACCCCATCAGTGCAGCAATGCTTATTCAATACCGCCAGCAGATGGAGACACTGGGGGATAATTTTCTAAGGATTTATACTGATTTTTCCTGTCTGAATTTGTCGCACAGAAAGTTGCAGGCCAAATATGTGTGACATTTCTGCGACTTTAGCTTCTAGAGCATTTTTACAACATTATACATAGGTGCTGAATACATAAAAAGCGACTGTTCAGCGACAGACAAGTCGCATCGGCTGAAAGTAGGCCAGAATGTCAGTCCATGTTGGAGCAGGTTTAGATACAGTCTAAAGTATAGATCTCAAAGTCTGTGCACAGAATTTAGCAAGGGCCTCGCACCTTCTGATGCATCAGGTAGGTGCACAATAGCATAGCCTAACCCTCTGTACTTTGGTCTATATTGATGCGGGACATAGACAGCCAGCTGATGACCAATCCATTAGTGCAATGGATGGCTGGAAGCATTTGTCTTTGCCTTTGCAATACCACAGAAGCAATGCATGGTCAATGTACAGCAATGACACACCTGTGTGAACAGCCAGGAGACCCCCCCCCTCCCCCCCCATGTTATGTTACATAGTTACATAGTTAGTACGGTCGAAAAAAGACATATGTCCATCAAGTTCAACCAGGGAATTAAGGGGTAGGGGTGTGGCGCGATATTGGGGAAGGGATGAGATTTTATATTTCTTCATAAGCATTAATCTTATTTTGTCAATTAGGAACATTCAGCACCCACCCGCTATCAAGGCAGCTGCCTATCATGTCATGCCCTACCTGCACAGGTGTGCTGGCTACTCAAATGATCCAATTAAGGAGGCCATTTAGTCAGCAGCAGCAGAAGTCCTGTGCCTGGACGCTCCAACAGCGGCCAGACACAAGCAGAAGCAGAAGCAGCAGAAGCAGCAGCAGCACCACCTTTTGTTTTTTGGCTGCAGCAGCAGCAAGGCCCACAGGGCTGGCTAGCTGGCTAGCCAGCAAGCAGGTAGCAATGAAAGTAGGAATCTTTCTTTTTAACCCTGTAAGGGGGTGGTGCACTGTACCCGAAGATACTGCCATATCGGGTCAATGCATAGGGCGACGGAAGCAAGCTTCGAAATCGGCCCCCGTTCTCAAAAATCCATTTAATATATGGTCCCCAGATAGGGGACGTATCAGATATTAAACTGATAAGAACAGATACTACACTTGATCTTAGCCAAAAGGCCGAGAAGCGATAACCGTGAAAGGGGCGGGCCCAACAAGGTGCCCTTCATGGGCACTATCACTGCTTGCTGTCAGGGAGGCTGCCAGACAATTTTCCATGCACACTCTGGGCTGGGGGGCAGTCAACCACCAGTACACACAGCAGAACCTAAACCCATACCATTATTGCTAAGCAGCAAGACAGGGGCCCATTGCACTCCCACGGGGCCTTTTTAAATGCAATCCATAACCCGGACTTGCCAGGAACCCTTCTTACTCCTCCTACTTGCATGTGACACTGGGCTTAGGATCTGCATAGGAAACACACACACAAGCACACACCTACCTTTGTTGCCTGCAGATGCCTCCTTGGCTGTCCCCAAACGGTATCAAACCAACACCCACGGGAAGCTGTAAGCATAGAGGACATGCCTGCACCCCATTGGACTTACCTGTGTGGGTTAAACCCGGGTTATTTGACAACCTATGGCGGTGATGGTTCTGCTCAGGCAGAGCAGTGCTGATGCTCCTCATAAAGCTGTCGCTGCTGTGAAGGTTCTAGGTGACATCACAAATCCCTATGGTTACATACACAACAAAGCTGGGTTGTTGTTGTTTACAGTCTGCAAGGCCTGTGGAAGTGAGTGACATCATAGCACTGTAGTTCTGAGGGTTCTAGATGGATGCAACAATCTCCTGTTGCTTCTATGAAGGCCATAATAGACGACATCACCAAACAGCTCCATAGTCACATACACAGCAAAGGAGAGATGTTGTTTACACCTAGTGATGTCAGTGGTATTGAGTGACATCACAGCACAGTGCTAAGGCTCCTGGGCCTGGACACAGCAGCGGCTGCAATATCTCAACGGAGAATACGTTTATATATATGTGTGTGTGTGCGCGTATATATATATATATATATATATATATATATTTCTCCGCCGAAATCACTTTTAAACCCATTTCCACCTTTTTTTCCCTTCTCTTCCTCTTACTTTTTTTTCACGTTTTTTTACGTTTTTCTCCTTTTCGCCTCTTTTCTGGGCGTATTATTCTTCTTTTTCTTCTTTTTTTTCGTCTAATGCATACCCCATCAGTGCAGCAATGCTTATTCAATACCGCCAGCAGATGGAGACACTGGGGGATAATTTTCTAAGGATTTATACTGATTTTTCCTGTCTGAATTTGTCGCACAGAAAGTTGCAGGCCAAATATGTGTGACATTTCTGCGACTTTAGCTTCTAGAGCATTTTTACAACATTATACATAGGTGCTGAATACATAAAAAGCGACTGTTCAGCGACAGACAAGTCGCATCGGCTGAAAGTAGGCCAGAATGTCAGTCCATGTTGGAGCAGGTTTAGATACAGTCTAAAGTATAGATCTCAAAGTCTGTGCACAGAATTTAGCAAGGGCCTCGCACCTTCTGATGCATCAGGTAGGTGCACAATAGCATAGCCTAACCCTCTGTACTTTGGTCTATATTGATGCGGGACATAGACAGCCAGCTGATGACCAATCCATTAGTGCAATGGATGGCTGGAAGCATTTGTCTTTGCCTTTGCAATACCACAGAAGCAATGCATGGTCAATGTACAGCAATGACACACCTGTGTGAACAGCCAGGAGACCCCCCCCCCCCCCCCCATGTTATGTTACATAGTTACATAGTTAGTACGGTCGAAAAAAGACATATGTCCATCAAGTTCAACCAGGGAATTAAGGGGTAGGGGTGTGGCGCGATATTGGGGAAGGGATGAGATTTTATATTTCTTCATAAGCATTAATCTTATTTTGTCAATTAGGAACATTCAGCACCCACCCGCTATCAAGGCAGCTGCCTATCATGTCATGCCCTACCTGCACAGGTGTGCTGGCTACTCAAATGATCCAATTAAGGAGGCCATTTAGTCAGCAGCAGCAGAAGTCCTGTGCCTGGACGCTCCAACAGCGGCCAGACACAAGCAGAAGCAGAAGCAGCAGAAGCAGCAGCAGCACCACCTTTTGTTTTTTGGCTGCAGCAGCAGCAAGGCCCACAGGGCTGGCTAGCTGGCTAGCCAGCAAGCAGGTAGCAATGAAAGTAGGAATCTTTCTTTTTAACCCTGTAAGGGGGTGGTGCACTGTACCCGAAGATTCTGCCATATCGGGTCAATGCATAGGGCGACGGAAGCAAGCTTCGAAATCGGCCCCCGTTCTCAAAAATCCATTTAATATATGGTCCCCAGATAGGGGACGTATCAGATATTAAACTGATAAGAACAGATACTACACTTGATCTTAGCCAAAAGGCCGAGAAGCGATAACCGTGAAAGGGGCGGGCCCAACAAGGTGCCCTTCATGGGCACTATCACTGCTTGCTGTCAGGGAGGCTGCCAGACAATTTTCCATGCACACTCTGGGCTGGGGGGCAGTCAACCACCAGTACACACAGCAGAACCTAAACCCATACCATTATTGCTAAGCAGCAAGACAGGGGCCCATTGCACTCCCACGGGGCCTTTTTAAATGCAATCCATAACCCGGATTTGCCAGGAACCCTTCTTACTCCTCCTACTTGCATGTGACACTGGGCTTAGGATCTGCATAGGAAACACACACACAAGCACACACCTACCTTTGTTGCCTGCAGATGCCTCCTTGGCTGTCCCCAAACGGTATCAAACCAACACCCACGGGAAGCTGTAAGCATAGAGGACATGCCTGCACCCCATTGGACTTACCTGTGTGGGTTAAACCCGGGTTATTTGACAACCTATGGCGGTGATGGTTCTGCTCAGGCAGAGCAGTGCTGATGCTCCTCATAAAGCTGTCGCTGCTGTGAAGGTTCTAGGTGACATCACAAATCCCTATGGTTACATACACAACAAAGCTGGGTTGTTGTTGTTTACACTCTGCAAGGCCTGTGGAAGTGAGTGACATCATAGCACTGTAGTTCTGAGGGTTCTAGATGGATGCAACAATCTCCTGTTGCTTCTATGAAGGCCATAATAGACGACATCACCAAACAGCTCCATAGTCACATACACAGCAAAGGAGAGATGTTGTTTACACCTAGTGATGTCAGTGGTATTGAGTGACATCACAGCACAGTGCTAAGGCTCCTGGGCCTGGACACAGCAGCGGCTGCAATATCTCAACGGAGAATACGTTTATATATATGTGTGTGTGTGCGCGTATATATATATATATATATATATATATATATATATATATATATATTTCTCCGCCGAAATCACTTTTAAACCCATTTCCACCTTTTTTTCCCTTCTCTTCCTCTTACTTTTTTTTCACGTTTTTTTACGTTTTTCTCCTTTTCGCCTCTTTTCTGGGCGTATTATTCTTCTTTTTCTTCTTTTTTTTCGTCTAATGCATACCCCATCAGTGCAGCAATGCTTATTCAATACCGCCAGCAGATGGAGACACTGGGGGATAATTTTCTAAGGATTTATACTGATTTTTCCTGTCTGAATTTGTCGCACAGAAAGTTGCAGGCCAAATATGTGTGACATTTCTGCGACTTTAGCTTCTAGAGCATTTTTACAACATTATACATAGGTGCTGAATACATAAAAAGCGACTGTTCAGCGACAGACAAGTCGCATCGGCTGAAAGTAGGCCAGAATGTCAGTCCATGTTGGAGCAGGTTTAGATACAGTCTAAAGTATAGATCTCAAAGTCTGTGCACAGAATTTAGCAAGGGCCTCGCACCTTCTGATGCATCAGGTAGGTGCACAATAGCATAGCCTAACCCTCTGTACTTTGGTCTATATTGATGCGGGACATAGACAGCCAGCTGATGACCAATCCATTAGTGCAATGGATGGCTGGAAGCATTTGTCTTTGCCTTTGCAATACCACAGAAGCAATGCATGGTCAATGTACAGCAATGACACACCTGTGTGAACAGCCAGGAGACCCCCCCCCCCCATGTTATGTTACATAGTTACATAGTTAGTACGGTCGAAAAAAGACATATGTCCATCAAGTTCAACCAGGGAATTAAGGGGTAGGGGTGTGGCGCGATATTGGGGAAGGGATGAGATTTTATATTTCTTCATAAGCATTAATCTTATTTTGTCAATTAGGAACATTCAGCACCCACCCGCTATCAAGGCAGCTGCCTATCATGTCATGCCCTACCTGCACAGGTGTGCTGGCTACTCAAATGATCCAATTAAGGAGGCCATTTAGTCAGCAGCAGCAGAAGTCCTGTGCCTGGACGCTCCAACAGCGGCCAGACACAAGCAGAAGCAGAAGCAGCAGAAGCAGCAGCAGCACCACCTTTTGTTTTTTGGCTGCAGCAGCAGCAAGGCCCACAGGGCTGGCTAGCTGGCTAGCCAGCAAGCAGGTAGCAATGAAAGTAGGAATCTTTCTTTTTAACCCTGTAAGGGGGTGGTGCACTGTACCCGAAGATACTGCCATATCGGGTCAATGCATAGGGCGACGGAAGCAAGCTTCGAAATCGGCCCCCGTTCTCAAAAATCCATTTAATATATGGTCCCCAGATAGGGGACGTATCAGATATTAAACTGATAAGAACAGATACTACACTTGATCTTAGCCAAAAGGCCGAGAAGCGATAACCGTGAAAGGGGCGGGCCCAACAAGGTGCCCTTCATGGGCACTATCACTGCTTGCTGTCAGGGAGGCTGCCAGACAATTTTCCATGCACACTCTGGGCTGGGGGGCAGTCAACCACCAGTACACACAGCAGAACCTAAACCCATACCATTATTGCTAAGCAGCAAGACAGGGGCCCATTGCACTCCCACGGGGCCTTTTTAAATGCAATCCATAACCCGGACTTGCCAGGAACCCTTCTTACTCCTCCTACTTGCATGTGACACTGGGCTTAGGATCTGCATAGGAAACACACACACAAGCACACACCTACCTTTGTTGCCTGCAGATGCCTCCTTGGCTGTCCCCAAACGGTATCAAACCAACACCCACGGGAAGCTGTAAGCATAGAGGACATGCCTGCACCCCATTGGACTTACCTGTGTGGGTTAAACCCGGGTTATTTGACAACCTATGGCGGTGATGGTTCTGCTCAGGCAGAGCAGTGCTGATGCTCCTCATAAAGCTGTCGCTGCTGTGAAGGTTCTAGGTGACATCACAAATCCCTATGGTTACATACACAACAAAGCTGGGTTGTTGTTGTTTACACTCTGCAAGGCCTGTGGAAGTGAGTGACATCATAGCACTGTAGTTCTGAGGGTTCTAGATGGATGCAACAATCTCCTGTTGCTTCTATGAAGGCCATAATAGACGACATCACCAAACAGCTCCATAGTCACATACACAGCAAAGGAGAGATGTTGTTTACACCTAGTGATGTCAGTGGTATTGAGTGACATCACAGCACAGTGCTAAGGCTCCTGGGCCTGGACACAGCAGCGGCTGCAATATCTCAACGGAGAATACGTTTATATATATGTGTGTGTGTGCGTATATATATATATATATATATATATATATATATATATATATATATATATTTCTCCGCCGAAATCACTTTTAAACCCATTTCCACCTTTTTTTCCCTTCTCTTCCTCTTACTTTTTTTTCACGTTTTTTTACGTTTTTCTCCTTTTCGCCTCTTTTCTGGGCGTATTATTCTTCTTTTTCTTCTTTTTTTTCGTCTAATGCATACCCCATCAGTGCAGCAATGCTTATTCAATACCGCCAGCAGATGGAGACACTGGGGGATAATTTTCTAAGGATTTATACTGATTTTTCCTGTCTGAATTTGTCGCACAGAAAGTTGCAGGCCAAATATGTGTGACATTTCTGCGACTTTAGCTTCTAGAGCATTTTTACAACATTATACATAGGTGCTGAATACATAAAAAGCGACTGTTCAGCGACAGACAAGTCGCATCGGCTGAAAGTAGGCCAGAATGTCAGTCCATGTTGGAGCAGGTTTAGATACAGTCTAAAGTATAGATCTCAAAGTCTGTGCACAGAATTTAGCAAGGGCCTCGCACCTTCTGATGCATCAGGTAGGTGCACAATAGCATAGCCTAACCCTCTGTACTTTGGTCTATATTGATGCGGGACATAGACAGCCAGCTGATGACCAATCCATTAGTGCAATGGATGGCTGGAAGCATTTGTCTTTGCCTTTGCAATACCACAGAAGCAATGCATGGTCAATGTACAGCAATGACACACCTGTGTGAACAGCCAGGAGACCCCCCCCCCTCCCCCCCCATGTTATGTTACATAGTTACATAGTTAGTACGGTCGAAAAAAGACATATGTCCATCAAGTTCAACCAGGGAATTAAGGGGTAGGGGTGTGGCGCGATATTGGGGAAGGGATGAGATTTTATATTTCTTCATAAGCATTAATCTTATTTTGTCAATTAGGAACATTCAGCACCCACCCGCTATCAAGGCAGCTGCCTATCATGTCATGCCCTACCTGCACAGGTGTGCTGGCTACTCAAATGATCCAATTAAGGAGGCCATTTAGTCAGCAGCAGCAGAAGTCCTGTGCCTGGACGCTCCAACAGCGGCCAGACACAAGCAGAAGCAGAAGCAGCAGAAGCAGCAGCAGCACCACCTTTTGTTTTTTGGCTGCAGCAGCAGCAAGGCCCACAGGGCTGGCTAGCTGGCTAGCCAGCAAGCAGGTAGCAATGAAAGTAGGAATCTTTCTTTTTAACCCTGTAAGGGGGTGGTGCACTGTACCCGAAGATACTGCCATATCGGGTCAATGCATAGGGCGACGGAAGCAAGCTTCGAAATCGGCCCCCGTTCTCAAAAATCCATTTAATATATGGTCCCCAGATAGGGGACGTATCAGATATTAAACTGATAAGAACAGATACTACACTTGATCTTAGCCAAAAGGCCGAGAAGCGATAACCGTGAAAGGGGCGGGCCCAACAAGGTGCCCTTCATGGGCACTATCACTGCTTGCTGTCAGGGAGGCTGCCAGACAATTTTCCATGCACACTCTGGGCTGGGGGGCAGTCAACCACCAGTACACACAGCAGAACCTAAACCCATACCATTATTGCTAAGCAGCAAGACAGGGGCCCATTGCACTCCCACGGGGCCTTTTTAAATGCAATCCATAACCCGGACTTGCCAGGAACCCTTCTTACTCCTCCTACTTGCATGTGACACTGGGCTTAGGATCTGCATAGGAAACACACACACAAGCACACACCTACCTTTGTTGCCTGCAGATGCCTCCTTGGCTGTCCCCAAACGGTATCAAACCAACACCCACGGGAAGCTGTAAGCATAGAGGACATGCCTGCACCCCATTGGACTTACCTGTGTGGGTTAAACCCGGGTTATTTGACAACCTATGGCGGTGATGGTTCTGCTCAGGCAGAGCAGTGCTGATGCTCCTCATAAAGCTGTCGCTGCTGTGAAGGTTCTAGGTGACATCACAAATCCCTATGGTTACATACACAACAAAGCTGGGTTGTTGTTGTTTACAGTCTGCAAGGCCTGTGGAAGTGAGTGACATCATAGCACTGTAGTTCTGAGGGTTCTAGATGGATGCAACAATCTCCTGTTGCTTCTATGAAGGCCATAATAGACGACATCACCAAACAGCTCCATAGTCACATACACAGCAAAGGAGAGATGTTGTTTACACCTAGTGATGTCAGTGGTATTGAGTGACATCACAGCACAGTGCTAAGGCTCCTGGGCCTGGACACAGCAGCGGCTGCAATATCTCAACGGAGAATACGTTTATATATATGTGTGTGTGTGCGCGTATATATATATATATATATATATATATATATTTCTCCGCCGAAATCACTTTTAAACCCATTTCCACCTTTTTTTCCCTTCTCTTCCTCTTACTTTTTTTTCACGTTTTTTTACGTTTTTCTCCTTTTCGCCTCTTTTCTGGGCGTATTATTCTTCTTTTTCTTCTTTTTTTTCGTCTAATGCATACCCCATCAGTGCAGCAATGCTTATTCAATACCGCCAGCAGATGGAGACACTGGGGGATAATTTTCTAAGGATTTATACTGATTTTTCCTGTCTGAATTTGTCGCACAGAAAGTTGCAGGCCAAATATGTGTGACATTTCTGCGACTTTAGCTTCTAGAGCATTTTTACAACATTATACATAGGTGCTGAATACATAAAAAGCGACTGTTCAGCGACAGACAAGTCGCATCGGCTGAAAGTAGGCCAGAATGTCAGTCCATGTTGGAGCAGGTTTAGATACAGTCTAAAGTATAGATCTCAAAGTCTGTGCACAGAATTTAGCAAGGGCCTCGCACCTTCTGATGCATCAGGTAGGTGCACAATAGCATAGCCTAACCCTCTGTACTTTGGTCTATATTGATGCGGGACATAGACAGCCAGCTGATGACCAATCCATTAGTGCAATGGATGGCTGGAAGCATTTGTCTTTGCCTTTGCAATACCACAGAAGCAATGCATGGTCAATGTACAGCAATGACACACCTGTGTGAACAGCCAGGAGACCCCCCCCCCCCCCCCCATGTTATGTTACATAGTTACATAGTTAGTACGGTCGAAAAAAGACATATGTCCATCAAGTTCAACCAGGGAATTAAGGGGTAGGGGTGTGGCGCGATATTGGGGAAGGGATGAGATTTTATATTTCTTCATAAGCATTAATCTTATTTTGTCAATTAGGAACATTCAGCACCCACCCGCTATCAAGGCAGCTGCCTATCATGTCATGCCCTACCTGCACAGGTGTGCTGGCTACTCAAATGATCCAATTAAGGAGGCCATTTAGTCAGCAGCAGCAGAAGTCCTGTGCCTGGACGCTCCAACAGCGGCCAGACACAAGCAGAAGCAGAAGCAGCAGAAGCAGCAGCAGCACCACCTTTTGTTTTTTGGCTGCAGCAGCAGCAAGGCCCACAGGGCTGGCTAGCTGGCTAGCCAGCAAGCAGGTAGCAATGAAAGTAGGAATCTTTCTTTTTAACCCTGTAAGGGGGTGGTGCACTGTACCCGAAGATTCTGCCATATCGGGTCAATGCATAGGGCGACGGAAGCAAGCTTCGAAATCGGCCCCCGTTCTCAAAAATCCATTTAATATATGGTCCCCAGATAGGGGACGTATCAGATATTAAACTGATAAGAACAGATACTACACTTGATCTTAGCCAAAAGGCCGAGAAGCGATAACCGTGAAAGGGGCGGGCCCAACAAGGTGCCCTTCATGGGCACTATCACTGCTTGCTGTCAGGGAGGCTGCCAGACAATTTTCCATGCACACTCTGGGCTGGGGGGCAGTCAACCACCAGTACACACAGCAGAACCTAAACCCATACCATTATTGCTAAGCAGCAAGACAGGGGCCCATTGCACTCCCACGGGGCCTTTTTAAATGCAATCCATAACCCGGATTTGCCAGGAACCCTTCTTACTCCTCCTACTTGCATGTGACACTGGGCTTAGGATCTGCATAGGAAACACACACACAAGCACACACCTACCTTTGTTGCCTGCAGATGCCTCCTTGGCTGTCCCCAAACGGTATCAAACCAACACCCACGGGAAGCTGTAAGCATAGAGGACATGCCTGCACCCCATTGGACTTACCTGTGTGGGTTAAACCCGGGTTATTTGACAACCTATGGCGGTGATGGTTCTGCTCAGGCAGAGCAGTGCTGATGCTCCTCATAAAGCTGTCGCTGCTGTGAAGGTTCTAGGTGACATCACAAATCCCTATGGTTACATACACAACAAAGCTGGGTTGTTGTTGTTTACACTCTGCAAGGCCTGTGGAAGTGAGTGACATCATAGCACTGTAGTTCTGAGGGTTCTAGATGGATGCAACAATCTCCTGTTGCTTCTATGAAGGCCATAATAGACGACATCACCAAACAGCTCCATAGTCACATACACAGCAAAGGAGAGATGTTGTTTACACCTAGTGATGTCAGTGGTATTGAGTGACATCACAGCACAGTGCTAAGGCTCCTGGGCCTGGACACAGCAGCGGCTGCAATATCTCAACGGAGAATACGTTTATATATATGTGTGTGTGTGCGCGTATATATATATATATATATATATATATATATATATATATATATTTCTCCGCCGAAATCACTTTTAAACCCATTTCCACCTTTTTTTCCCTTCTCTTCCTCTTACTTTTTTTTCACGTTTTTTTACGTTTTTCTCCTTTTCGCCTCTTTTCTGGGCGTATTATTCTTCTTTTTCTTCTTTTTTTTCGTCTAATGCATACCCCATCAGTGCAGCAATGCTTATTCAATACCGCCAGCAGATGGAGACACTGGGGGATAATTTTCTAAGGATTTATACTGATTTTTCCTGTCTGAATTTGTCGCACAGAAAGTTGCAGGCCAAATATGTGTGACATTTCTGCGACTTTAGCTTCTAGAGCATTTTTACAACATTATACATAGGTGCTGAATACATAAAAAGCGACTGTTCAGCGACAGACAAGTCGCATCGGCTGAAAGTAGGCCAGAATGTCAGTCCATGTTGGAGCAGGTTTAGATACAGTCTAAAGTATAGATCTCAAAGTCTGTGCACAGAATTTAGCAAGGGCCTCGCACCTTCTGATGCATCAGGTAGGTGCACAATAGCATAGCCTAACCCTCTGTACTTTGGTCTATATTGATGCGGGACATAGACAGCCAGCTGATGACCAATCCATTAGTGCAATGGATGGCTGGAAGCATTTGTCTTTGCCTTTGCAATACCACAGAAGCAATGCATGGTCAATGTACAGCAATGACACACCTGTGTGAACAGCCAGGAGACCCCCCCCCCCCATGTTATGTTACATAGTTACATAGTTAGTACGGTCGAAAAAAGACATATGTCCATCAAGTTCAACCAGGGAATTAAGGGGTAGGGGTGTGGCGCGATATTGGGGAAGGGATGAGATTTTATATTTCTTCATAAGCATTAATCTTATTTTGTCAATTAGGAACATTCAGCACCCACCCGCTATCAAGGCAGCTGCCTATCATGTCATGCCCTACCTGCACAGGTGTGCTGGCTACTCAAATGATCCAATTAAGGAGGCCATTTAGTCAGCAGCAGCAGAAGTCCTGTGCCTGGACGCTCCAACAGCGGCCAGACACAAGCAGAAGCAGAAGCAGCAGAAGCAGCAGCAGCACCACCTTTTGTTTTTTGGCTGCAGCAGCAGCAAGGCCCACAGGGCTGGCTAGCTGGCTAGCCAGCAAGCAGGTAGCAATGAAAGTAGGAATCTTTCTTTTTAACCCTGTAAGGGGGTGGTGCACTGTACCCGAAGATACTGCCATATCGGGTCAATGCATAGGGCGATGGAAGCAAGCTTCGAAATCGGCCCCCGTTCTCAAAAATCCATTTAATATATGGTCCCCAGATAGGGGACGTATCAGATATTAAACTGATAAGAACAGATACTACACTTGATCTTGGCCAAAAGGCCGAGAAGCGATAACCGTGAAAGGGGCGGGCCCAACAAGGTGCCCTTCATGGGCACTATCACTGCTTGCTGTCAGGGAGGCTGCCAGACAATTTTCCATGCACACTCTGGGCTGGGGGGCAGTCAACCACCAGTACACACAGCAGAACCTAAACCCATACCATTATTGCTAAGCAGCAAGACAGGGGCCCATTGCACTCCCACGGGGCCTTTTTAAATGCAATCCATAACCCGGATTTGCCAGGAACCCTTCTTACTCCTCCTACTTGCATGTGACACTGGGCTTAGGATCTGCATAGGAAACACACACACAAGCACACACCTACCTTTGTTGCCTGCAGATGCCTCCTTGGCTGTCCCCAAACGGTATCAAACCAACACCCACGGGAAGCTGTAAGCATAGAGGACATGCCTGCACCCCATTGGACTTACCTGTGTGGGTTAAACCCGGGTTATTTGACAACCTATGGCGGTGATGGTTCTGCTCAGGCAGAGCAGTGCTGATGCTCCTCATAAAGCTGTCGCTGCTGTGAAGGTTCTAGGTGACATCACAAATCCCTATGGTTACATACACAACAAAGCTGGGTTGTTGTTGTTTACACTCTGCAAGGCCTGTGGAAGTGAGTGACATCATAGCACTGTAGTTCTGAGGGTTCTAGATGGATGCAACAATCTCCTGTTGCTTCTATGAAGGCCATAATAGACGACATCACCAAACAGCTCCATAGTCACATACACAGCAAAGGAGAGATGTTGTTTACACCTAGTGATGTCAGTGGTATTGAGTGACATCACAGCACAGTGCTAAGGCTCCTGGGCCTGGATACAGCAGCGGCTGCAATATCTCAACGGAGAATACGTTTATATATATGTGTGTGTGTGCGCGTATATATATATATATATATATATATATATATATATATATATATTTCTCCGCCGAAATCACTTTTAAACCCATTTCCACCTTTTTTTCCCTTCTCTTCCTCTTACTTTTTTTTCACGTTTTTTTACGTTTTTCTCCTTTTCGCCTCTTTTCTGGGCGTATTATTCTTCTTTTTCTTCTTTTTTTTCGTCTAATGCATACCCCATCAGTGCAGCAATGCTTATTCAATACCGCCAGCAGATGGAGACACTGGGGGATAATTTTCTAAGGATTTATACTGATTTTTCCTGTCTGAATTTGTCGCACAGAAAGTTGCAGGCCAAATATGTGTGACATTTCTGCGACTTTAGCTTCTAGAGCATTTTTACAACATTATACATAGGTGCTGAATACATAAAAAGCGACTGTTCAGCGACAGACAAGTCGCATCGGCTGAAAGTAGGCCAGAATGTCAGTCCATGTTGGAGCAGGTTTAGATACAGTCTAAAGTATAGATCTCAAAGTCTGTGCACAGAATTTAGCAAGGGCCTCGCACCTTCTGATGCATCAGGTAGGTGCACAATAGCATAGCCTAACCCTCTGTACTTTGGTCTATATTGATGCGGGACATAGACAGCCAGCTGATGACCAATCCATTAGTGCAATGGATGGCTGGAAGCATTTGTCTTTGCCTTTGCAATACCACAGAAGCAATGCATGGTCAATGTACAGCAATGACACACCTGTGTGAACAGCCAGGAGACCCCCCCCCCCATGTTATGTTACATAGTTACATAGTTAGTACGGTCGAAAAAAGACATATGTCCATCAAGTTCAACCAGGGAATTAAGGGGTAGGGGTGTGGCGCGATATTGGGGAAGGGATGAGATTTTATATTTCTTCATAAGCATTAATCTTATTTTGTCAATTAGGAACATTCAGCACCCACCCGCTATCAAGGCAGCTGCCTATCATGTCATGCCCTACCTGCACAGGTGTGCTGGCTACTCAAATGATCCAATTAAGGAGGCCATTTAGTCAGCAGCAGCAGAAGTCCTGTGCCTGGACGCTCCAACAGCGGCCAGACACAAGCAGAAGCAGAAGCAGCAGCAGCACCACCTTTTGTTTTTTGGCTGCAGCAGCAGCAAGGCCCACAGGGCTGGCTAGCTGGCTAGCCAGCAAGCAGGTAGCAATGAAAGTAGGAATCTTTCTTTTTAACCCTGTAAGGGGGTGGTGCACTGTACCCGAAGATACTGCCATATCGGGTCAATGCATAGGGCGACGGAAGCAAGCTTCGAAATCGGCCCCCGTTCTCAAAAATCCATTTAATATATGGTCCCCAGATAGGGGACGTATCAGATATTAAACTGATAAGAACAGATACTACACTTGATCTTAGCCAAAAGGCCGAGAAGCGATAACCGTGAAAGGGGCGGGCCCAACAAGGTGCCCTTCATGGGCACTATCACTGCTTGCTGTCAGGGAGGCTGCCAGACAATTTTCCATGCACACTCTGGGCTGGGGGGCAGTCAACCACCAGTACACACAGCAGAACCTAAACCCATACCATTATTGCTAAGCAGCAAGACAGGGGCCCATTGCACTCCCACGGGGCCTTTTTAAATGCAATCCATAACCCGGATTTGCCAGGAACCCTTCTTACTCCTCCTACTTGCATGTGACACTGGGCTTAGGATCTGCATAGGAAACACACACACAAGCACACACCTACCTTTGTTGCCTGCAGATGCCTCCTTGGCTGTCCCCAAACGGTATCAAACCAACACCCACGGGAAGCTGTAAGCATAGAGGACATGCCTGCACCCCATTGGACTTACCTGTGTGGGTTAAACCCGGGTTATTTGACAACCTATGGCGGTGATGGTTCTGCTCAGGCAGAGCAGTGCTGATGCTCCTCATAAAGCTGTCGCTGCTGTGAAGGTTCTAGGTGACATCACAAATCCCTATGGTTACATACACAACAAAGCTGGGTTGTTGTTGTTTACACTCTGCAAGGCCTGTGGAAGTGAGTGACATCATAGCACTGTAGTTCTGAGGGTTCTAGATGGATGCAACAATCTCCTGTTGCTTCTATGAAGGCCATAATAGACGACATCACCAAACAGCTCCATAGTCACATACACAGCAAAGGAGAAATGTTGTTTACACCTAGTGATGTCAGTGGTATTGAGTGACATCACAGCACAGTGCTAAGGCTCCTGGGCCTGGACACAGCAGCGGCTGCAATATCTCAACGGAGAATACGTTTATATATATGTGTGTGTGTGCGCGTATATATATATATATATATATATATATATATATATATATATATTTCTCCGCCGAAATCACTTTTAAACCCATTTCCACCTTTTTTTCCCTTCTCTTCCTCTTACTTTTTTTTCACGTTTTTTTACGTTTTTCTCCTTTTCGCCTCTTTTCTGGGCGTATTATTCTTCTTTTTCTTCTTTTTTTTCGTCTAATGCATACCCCATCAGTGCAGCAATGCTTATTCAATACCGCCAGCAGATGGAGACACTGGGGGATAATTTTCTATGGATTTATACTGATTTTTCCTGTCTGAATTTGTCGCACAGAAAGTTGCAGGCCAAATATGTGTGACATTTCTGCGACTTTAGCTTCTAGAGCATTTTTACAACATTATACATAGGTGCTGAATACATAAAAAGCGACTGTTCAGCGACAGACAAGTCGCATCGGCTGAAAGTAGGCCAGAATGTCAGTCCATGTTGGAGCAGGTTTAGATACAGTCTAAAGTATAGATCTCAAAGTCTGTGCACAGAATTTAGCAAGGGCCTCGCACCTTCTGATGCATCAGGTAGGTGCACAATAGCATAGCCTAACCCTCTGTACTTTGGTTTATATTGATACGGGACATAGACAGCCAGCTGATGACCAATCCATTAGTGCAATGGATGGCTGGAAGAATTTGTCTTTGCCTTTGCAATACCACAGAAGCAATGCATGGTCAATGTACAGCAATGACACACCTGTGTGAACAGCCAGGAGACCCCCCCCCCCCCATGTTATGTTACATAGTTACATAGTTAGTACGGTCGAAAAAAGACATATGTCCATCAAGTTCAACCAGGGAATTAAGGGGTAGGGGTGTGGCGCGATATTGGGGAAGGGATGAGATTTTATATTTCTTCATAAGCATTAATCTTATTTTGTCAATTAGGAACATTCAGCACCCACCCGCTATCAAGGCAGCTGCCTATCATGTCATGCCCTACCTGCACAGGTGTGCTGGCTACTCAAATGATCCAATTAAGGAGGCCATTTAGTCAGCAGCAGCAGAAGTCCTGTGCCTGGACGCTCCAACAGCGGCCAGACACAAGCAGAAGCAGAAGCAGCAGAAGCAGCAGCAGCACCACCTTTTGTTTTTTGGCTGCAGCAGCAGCAAGGCCCACAGGGCTGGCTAGCTGGCTAGCCAGCAAGCAGGTAGCAATGAAAGTAGGAATCTTTCTTTTTAACCCTGTAAGGGGGTGGTGCACTGTACCCGAAGATACTGCCATATCGGGTCAATGCATAGGGCGACGGAAGCAAGCTTGGAAATCGGCCCCCGTTCTCAAAAATCCATTTAATATATGGTCCCCAGATAGGGGACGTATCAGATATTGAACTGATAAGAACAGATACTACACTTGATCTTAGCCAAAAGGCCGAGAAGCGATAACCGTGAAAGGGGCGGGCCCAACAAGGTGCCCTTCATGGGCACTATCACTGCTTGCTGTCAGGAAGGCTGCCAGACAATTTTCCATGCACACTCTGGGCTGGGGGGCAGTCAACCACCAGTACACACAGCAGAACCTAAACCCATACCATTATTGCTAAGCAGCAAGACAGGGGCCCATTGCACTCCCACGGGGCCTTTTTAAATGCAATCCATAACCCGGATTTGCCAGGAACCCTTCTTACTCCTCCTACTTGCATGTGACACTGGGCTTAGGATCTGCATAGGAAACACACACACAAGCACACACCTACCTTTGTTGCCTGCAGATGCCTCCTTGGCTGTCCCCAAACGGTATCAAACCAACACCCACGGGAAGCTGTAAGCATAGAGGACATGCCTGCACCCCATTGGACTTACCTGTGTGGGTTAAACCCGGGTTATTTGACAACCTATGGCGGTGATGGTTCTGCTCAGGCAGAGCAGTGCTGATGCTCCTCATAAAGCTGTCGCTGCTGTGAAGGTTCTAGGTGACATCACAAATCCCTATGGTTACATACACAACAAAGCTGGGTTGTTGTTGTTTACACTCTGCAAGGCCTGTGGAAGTGAGTGACATCATAGCACTGTAGTTCTGAGGGTTCTAGATGGATGCAACAATCTCCTGTTGCTTCTATGAAGGCCATAATAGACGACATCACCAAACAGCTCCATAGTCACATACACAGCAAAGGAGAGATGTTGTTTACACCTAGTGATGTCAGTGGTATTGAGTGACATCACAGCACAGTGCTAAGGCTCCTGGGCCTGGACACAGCAGCGGCTGCAATATCTCAACGGAGAATACGTTTATATATATGTGTGTGTGTGCGCATATATATATATATATATATATATATATATATATATATATATTTCTCCGCCGAAATCACTTTTAAACCCATTTCCACCTTTTTTTCCCTTCTCTTCCTCTTACTTTTTTTTCACGTTTTTTTACGTTTTTCTCCTTTTCGCCTCTTTTCTGGGCGTATTATTCTTCTTTTTCTTCTTTTTTTTCGTCTAATGCATACCCCATCAGTGCAGCAATGCTTATTCAATACCGCCAGCAGATGGAGACACTGGGGGATAATTTTCTAAGGATTTATACTGATTTTTCCTGTCTGAATTTGTCGCACAGAAAGTTGCAGGCCAAATATGTGTGACATTTCTGCGACTTTAGCTTCTAGAGCATTTTTACAACATTATACATAGGTGCTGAATACATAAAAAGCGACTGTTCAGCGACAGACAAGTCGCATCGGCTGAAAGTAGGCCAGAATGTCAGTCCATGTTGGAGCAGGTTTAGATACAGTCTAAAGTATAGATCTCAAAGTCTGTGCACAGAATTTAGCAAGGGCCTCGCACCTTCTGATGCATCAGGTAGGTGCACAATAGCATAGCCTAACCCTCTGTACTTTGGTCTATATTGATGCGGGACATAGACAGCCAGCTGATGACCAATCCATTAGTGCAATGGATGGCTGGAAGCATTTGTCTTTGCCTTTGCAATACCACAGAAGCAATGCATGGTCAATGTACAGCAATGACACACCTGTGTGAACAGCCAGGAGACCCCCCCCCCCCCCCCCCATGTTATGTTACATAGTTATATAGTTAGTACGGTCGAAAAAAGACATATGTCCATCAAGTTCAACCAGGGAATTAAGGGGTAGGGGTGTGGCGCGATATTGGGGAAGGGATGAGATTTTATATTTCTTCATAAGCATTAATCTTATTTTGTCAATTAGGAACATTCAGCACCCACCCGCTATCAAGGCAGCTGCCTATCATGTCATGCCCTACCTGCACAGGTGTGCTGGCTACTCAAATGATCCAATTAAGGAGGCCATTTAGTCAGCAGCAGCAGAAGTCCTGTGCCTGGACGCTCCAACAGCAGCCAGACACAAGCAGAAGCAGAAGCAGCAGAAGCAGCAGCAGCACCACCTTTTGCTTTTTGGCTGCAGCAGCAGCAAGGCCCACAGGGCTGGCTAGCTGGCTAGCCAGCAAGCAGGTAGCAATGAAAGTAGGAATCTTTCTTTTTAACCCGGTAAGGGGGTGGTGCACTGTACCCGAAGATACTGCCATATCGGGTCAATGCATAGGGCGACGGAAGCAAGCTTCGAAATCGGCCCCCGTTCTCAAAAATCCATTTAATATATGGTCCCCAGATAGGGGACGTATCAGATATTAAACTGATAAGAACAGATACTACACTTGATCTTAGCCAAAAGGCCGAGAAGCGATAACCGTGAAAGGGGCGGGCCCAACAAGGTGCCCTTCATGGGCACTATCACTGCTTGCTGTCAGGGAGGCTGCCAGACAATTTTCCATGCACACTCTGGGCTGGGGGGCAGTCAACCACCAGTACACACAGCAGAACCTAAACCCATACCATTATTGCTAAGCAGCAAGACAGGGGCCCATTGCACTCCCACGGGGCCTTTTTAAATGCAATCCATAACCCGGATTTGCCAGGAACCCTTCTTACTCCTCCTACTTGCATGTGACACTGGGCTTAGGATCTGCATAGGAAACACACACACAAGCACACACCTACCTTTGTTGCCTGCAGATGCCTCCTTGGCTGTCCCCAAACGGTATCAAACCAACACCCACGGGAAGCTGTAAGCATAGAGGACATGCCTGCACCCCATTGGACTTACCTGTGTGGGTTAAACCCGGGTTATTTGACAACCTATGGCGGTGATGGTTCTGCTCAGGCAGAGCAGTGCTGATGCTCCTCATAAAGCTGTCGCTGCTGTGAAGGTTCTAGGTGACATCACAAATCCCTATGGTTACATACACAACAAAGCTGGGTTGTTGTTGTTTACACTCTGCAAGGCCTGTGGAAGTGAGTGACATCATAGCACTGTAGTTCTGAGGGTTCTAGATGGATGCAACAATCTCATGTTGCTTCTATGAAGGCCATAATAGACGACATCACCAAACAGCTCCATAGTCACATACACAGCAAAGGAGAGATGTTGTTTACACCTAGTGATGTCAGTGGTATTGAGTGACATCACAGCACAGTGCTAAGGCTCCTGGGCCTGGACACAGCAGTGGCTGCAATATCTCAACGGAGAATACGTTTATATATATGTGTGTGTGTGCGCGTATATATATATATATATATATATATATATATATATATATATATTTCTCCGCCGAAATCACTTTTAAACCCATTTCCACCTTTTTTTCCCTTCTCTTCCTCTTACTTTTTTTTCACGTTTTTTTACGTTTTTCTCCTTTTCGCCTCTTTTCTGGGCGTATTATTCTTCTTTTTCTTCTTTTTTTTCGTCTAATGCATACCCCATCAGTGCAGCAATGCTTATTCAATACCGCCAGCAGATGGAGACACTGGGGGATAATTTTCTAAGGATTTATACAGATTTTTCCTGTCTGAATTTGTCGCACAGAAAGTTGCAGGCCAAATATGTGTGACATTTCTGCGACTTTAGCTTCTAGAGCATTTTTACAACATTATACATAGGTGCTGAATACATAAAAAGCGACTGTTCAGCGACAGACAAGTCGCATCGGCTGAAAGTAGGCCAGAATGTCAGTCCATGTTGGAGCAGGTTTAGATACAGTCTAAAGTATAGATCTCAAAGTCTGTGCACAGAATTTAGCAAGGGCCTCGCACCTTCTGATGCATCAGGTAGGTGCACAATAGCATAGCCTAACCCTCTGTACTTTGGTCTATATTGATGCGGGACATAGACAGCCAGCTGATGACCAATCCATTAGTGCAATGGATGGCTGGAAGCATTTGTCTTTGCCTTTGCAATACCACAGAAGCAATGCATGGTCAATGTACAGCAATGACACACCTGTGTGAACAGCCAGGAGACCCCCCCCCCCCCCCCCCATGTTATGTTACATAGTTACATAGTTAGTACGGTCGAAAAAAGACATATGTCCATCAAGTTCAACCAGGGAATTAAGGGGTAGGGGTGTGGCGCGATATTGGGGAAGGGATGAGATTTTATATTTCTTCATAAGCATTAATCTTATTTTGTCAATTAGGAACATTCAGCACCCACCCGCTATCAAGGCAGCTGCCTATCATGTCATGCCCTACCTGCACAGGTGTGCTGGCTACTCAAATGATCCAATTAAGGAGGCCATTTAGTCAGCAGCAGCAGAAGTCCTGTGCCTGGACGCTCCAACAGCGGCCAGACACAAGCAGAAGCAGAAGCAGCAGAAGCAGCAGCAGCACCACCTTTTGTTTTTTGGCTGCAGCAGCAGCAAGGCCCACAGGGCTGGCTAGCTGGCTAGCCAGCAAGCAGGTAGCAATGAAAGTAGGAATCTTTCTTTTTAACCCTGTAAGGGGGTGGTGCACTGTACCCGAAGATACTGCCATATCGGGTCAATGCATAGGGCGACGGAAGCAAGCTTCGAAATCGGCCCCCGTTCTCAAAAATCCATTTAATATATGGTCCCCAGATAGGGGACGTATCAGATATTAAACTGATAAGAACAGATACTACACTTGATCTTAGCCAAAAGGCCGAGAAGCGATAACCGTGAAAGGGGCGGGCCCAACAAGGTGCCCTTCATGGGCACTATCACTGCTTGCTCTCAGGGAGGCTACCAGACAATTTTCCATGCACACTCTGGGCTGGGGGGCAGTCAACCACCAGTACACACAGCAGAACCTAAACCCATACCATTATTGCTAAGCAGCAAGACAGGGGCCCATTGCACTCCCACGGGGCCTTTTTAAATGCAATCCATAACCCGGATTTGCCAGGAACCCTTCTTACTCCTCCTACTTGCATGTGACACTGGGCTTAGGATCTGCATAGGAAACACACACACAAGCACACACCTACCTTTGTTGCCTGCAGATGCCTCCTTGGCTGTCCCCAAACGGTATCAAACCAACACCCACGGGAAGCTGTAAGCATAGAGGACATGCCTGCACCCCATTGGACTTACCTGTGTGGGTTAAACCCGGGTTATTTGACAACCTATGGCGGTGATGGTTCTGCTCAGGCAGAGCAGTGCTGATGCTCCTCATAAAGCTGTCGCTGCTGTGAAGGTTCTAGGTGACATCACAAATCCCTATGGTTACATACACAACAAAGCTGGGTTGTTGTTGTTTACAGTCTGCAAGGCCTGTGGAAGTGAGTGACATCATAGCACTGTAGTTCTGAGGGTTCTAGATGGATGCAACAATCTCCTGTTGCTTCTATGAAGGCCATAATAGACGACATCACCAAACAGCTCCATAGTCACATACACAGCAAAGGAGAGATGTTGTTTACACCTAGTGATG